>NC_139031.1:35573189-36046215 GCF_964662115.1 Mustela nivalis | reverse complement strand
GCACATTTTCACTTAGTGTTTTTGTAAATATATATATTTTTTGTTTTACAGTCTAAATATAGCCATATTAGTAACCTCTTATTGTTTTATAATCTATATATAGTCTTTATAGACTATATATAGTCTTTATAGTCTATATATATAGATATATATAGCCATATTATATATGTATGTATATATATACATAGCCATATATATATATATATGCCATAGTGTATATATATATACACGTAGCCATATATATATATGTATGTAATAGCCATATTATATATATATATAGACTATAAAGACTATATATAGTCTATAATATATATATGAATATATATATATATATATAGCCATATTAAAAAGATACGCATTTGGTATACTTTTAGAAAATGGGATAAATAACAATAATCACAGTTGCTGTTCTCTAACCTGTCTGGATTATGAATTCAGTTCCTGTGCCAGGAACAATACTACATGTGCCTTACTTCATTCATACAAATATACTCCAGGCCTATGTGCTCTATCTAAAATCAAACAGGCAGATCTCCATCTCACCTAACCAGACTTAGAACTGTCCAGACAGCCTGACTCATGCTCAATATTTACAATGAATTTAAAAAACCTTTCCAAAGCATTAAGTATGCCAAGCATTGTGCGAAATGCATTACATCCTTTACTTCATTTAGCTCTCGTAAGCCATCCTGAGGGGGGTACATTAGTCCTTCATCCAGATAAGGAAGCTAAGGCTCAAACACCCAATAAGTGGCAAAGCCAGAATATAAACTAGGGTCTGCCTGAGCTCCACTATAGACTATTGGGGAAAATGTCACTTATTAGTGATAGACATGTTCTTAAAACCTCATGAGACACAGAACCATCTATTAAGGAATACAAAAATATTTAAGTATTAACCTCAGCAGAAACTCTAATTAATACTAATATTAATACTAATATTAATTAATACTAACACTAATTAATACTAATATTAAGCAGCATATCAACTTGGCTTTCAATCTACAACTACAAACAAAAACTGTCCACTATGTGTCTCTTAAGCTGGGTTTCTTTCCCTGGGTTACAATAAACCCCAATAAGAGAACTATTACTCTATTCTCTTATCTGGATATTTAAACATCAAGTCCATTTCTTAACATGACATGAGGAAAATCAAAAAGTTTGTATCTTTCTCCGAGGAACTGAATTAAGCATAAGATTAAATTTGTCAGTATACCCAGGTAGGGGCACCTGTGTGGCTCAGTCAGTTAAGAGTCTGCCTAGGCTCAGGTCATGATCCTAAGTCCTGGGATCGGGCTCCCTGCTCAGTGGGGAGCTTCTCCTTCTGCCCCTCACCCCACTCGGGCTCTCTCTCTCTCAAATAAAATATCTTTAAAAAGAAGAAGAAGAAGTATACCAAGGTAAATGAGAGCATCTGGAAATCAAAGATGATCAAAGAAACCTAATACTTAAACGTCCTCTTCACCTTCTCACCCTATTCTAAGCACTGGAATGCCTTGTGACTCCTACCCTTGAAGTCAATGCCACCTTCTGGGACCTGTGGCAGAGTCACAACCTACAATATCACTCCTGCAACTGAAGAGTAAGTCAACAGGCCACTCTTCCCTACCATTTCTGTCCTAGCTTTTCTCTCTTTCCAAGAGGAAAAAATCACATGCTAGGTTGCTGCTGCTTTTCAGTATTATGTCTGAAAGTGAGAACCCTTTAAACACCATTGATCAGTGTACAACGTGAACCAGGTATCTTGGGAAATGAAAAGACTTATGAGAAACATAAGATGATCTGGCCAATAGAACTATGCCATTAAAGAGAAAAACAAAACAAACACTGCCAAGAATAAGTGTTTTGTTCTCCTAAGCAACCACTCTGGAAGACTTCATAATTTACTTTGGCCCAACCTTATCCCTAAGATGTCTTCAGAGCACACAGTTTATTTCAAATCAAAACCCTTAAGAGTACATTCAAATCACAATTCCCTCAAGATAATGGGATAAAGCAACCCAACTACAACCCTTAAAGTTTAAAAAAAAAAAAAAAAGTGTGACCTTATAAGGCTGTAATAAAATCCTGTTCTCAGTAATGGAAGTATTATTAAAAAACAGATTACATATTTAAAGTAACTTCTCTTAGGTCCTAACAGTTACTTGGAAGAATAAATTCCGATAATTATATCTGCTTTAAAATCTAATAAGCAAAATGGCTTAAATTTTCAAAGTTCCCATCATACACATCTCCAGTAGTTCTCAATTATAGAAGAACTCATTTGTGGACAAAATTTCATTCAGTCTAATGGCCTATATATAGCTGGACCAAAGTCCCAGGATCTCAGTTAAGAGCTGTTATTCTTCAGGGAACAAAACCAGGAACTCTGATCATTCGTCTGCCTCCCCTACCAAGGTCTTCCAAGGAATTTTTTTTTTTCTTCTTTAAATTATGTTGTACCAAAAGAATCACCTCCATTTGCAAGTGAAACAGAAAAACAGAAGCAGGTGGTCAAGGAGCTAAACTGGCTAATAAGTTTCTGGCCAGTGGCCATGTGGCCTGAATTCAGTCTAGGCCAAGGCTGCCAGTAACTTCCCAGTGCACAGCTGTCCAGTGGCCAGTCCCACCTTTACAAGAAGAGCAAAGTCTTGTGAAAGACAACAAAGGGCATGGCTAAAAAAAAACAAAAACAAAAACTCGCTTGATTTCAGAATTTGCTAATGCTGTAAACAAACATTAGAAAACCAGCCTATTCATTTAAAACATTCATGGCAAAATAAGAGCAGCAAAGACAGTTAACTGCAGTGAGATGGGTCGTCTATAGTCAAGGAATTTACTTTAAGATATCAATCCTCAGAACTATCCTAGGTCACTCTTATGGTTCATTTTAATGCCTCTGAGCCTTTTCACTATCTCCTCAGCTGCTAGTTCAAATGCAACTAGAGTCAACTTAAATTCAATGAACTATGCTGGGCCTTGATTTTTTCTTGGGGGTGGGGGGTAGAAGTATTACACTAAATCATCTCTAAGATCTTCTTAAGTGTCTTAATTTCATCACTATAAAATTAAAACTTCTTGTAGGACAGTAAATATCTCACCGGCCCTTCCTCACCCTCCATACCTCACAACTGTCCTGCGCTTCAAAACCTATTGACTTGGATACATAATACAGCCATGATCATGATTCACCTAAATCAAAAGTAGAAAACTGTATGAGTTTTGAATCATTGACTCCACCACACATCACATTTTCTGGCAGAAAAATACTATTATTCATGAGTACTTAAAAATACTCCCTGGGTTTGGAATAAAAGTTATCTGGTATTTATAAGTAAAATGTCAGGTACTGATCAAGTTTAAAATGCCTTTACATCTCAGATCCATCACACTCATTCTGGCATCTGTGCTTTCACCTGGATATATTCTTTGGAGCTGTAGAAGTCAAAGTCTCTGGAGAAAATGACTCTTCATTTTGGGCCAAATGCCAGCATACATACAAAAATGTCCTTTATAAACAGTTAAGCAATACCAGGAATTAGGCAAGGTAAGTGCTGACCATAGCTGATGTTGTAAATCACTGAGGGGGAAAATCAGGTACATCTGTTGTCCCAGTTTTAAGTCAGAAGTCCAAGAAAAATTGCAAGCTAAGCATGGCAATCCTAAGAAAAATAATCAGCACCCTGGGTGGTCCTTTCAAGAAGACACACATCCATCTGTTTTATCACCACTACTCTGACGCTCTGGTTTTCCAAGCAACATCAGTAGTTAACAAAGATAAAAGGATGAAATTTTATAGACCAAAAATAAAATGCCACTCAGAGCAAGATCATTGAAAACTCTGAACGATTAAATGGAGAATTCTACAAACCAGATATTTGCTCTTTTAATGGAAGCACTTTGGGGGAGGTGAGAGGATTATAAATTATTCTGTAGTTGACTCCATGAGGAAATTTTTGAAACACATCCTGTTGATAGCAAAGGGATGTAGAATGAGTCCCAGGAGCCTCAATTAGGCGTTTGTGGACTTGCCATGCCTTTCTCTCGCAGCCTTTGATAAGAATCATGGTTTCTGTTGGAAGGTACTAAATCAAGACTGAAAGAAACAGAACTTTTGCTTTTCAGCTGCAAAAATGGTCAGGGCTGACAAGACAGCAGGAAGACAAATCACTTCTGTGATTCACCGGCCAGAATTCATGGCACTGCCCAGTGCAGGGACTGGGTGGAATTCACCTACAACAGACACCCTATAAAAGTGTACTACTCTGAGCAGGTCAACAACTCAAGAAGGTATCACACACTCCATTTGGACTTTTTTCTGAAGCAGAGCTTCTGAGCGTTTTCAGGCAGCTCATTTATACACAACCACTGTTAAGTTCAATTATTATAATCTCCATTTCCACAAGCAAAGCAGACGCAGCAAATTACAAGGAGGCAAAGGGGTTACAAAGCAGCAAAGAAAATTAGAGGTGATGATATGATAGCAAAATAGAAGGAAAAAGTATAAAAGGCAAGGAAAACATTCAAAAATCATATATATTTAGGGTTTATTGTAGGAGTAAACTATACTTAACTCAATAGCTCCAGAACAAGAATTGCTTTCATAATGATGACCTTGGTTATTTATACAAAGGTCAAGCAATATTCAGAATACCCTAAGAGGGAAAGGATATTTCATACCTTTTACTAACGCTTTCTTAAGAAATATTCTTAACTAGGTACTAAAAGGGAAATCCCAGGCATCCAGAAAACCTGATAAAGTACTCAAGTAATCTAAGAAATTTTAAAACCAGATTTTTAAAGCCAAACACTCCCTATGAATAATTACTGAGATACACAAAAATATTGTCAGCTACTACCTCAGAGGATAGCATACACTCAGAAGAAGGACTGTATGTGCTTAAAAGAGTATTTTTCTAGCACAATGATCTAATCAGACACTACCTTGCAACCACTGCCATGCATTTAAAATGGGATTTATCCATGTGAAATATCTCCTAAACACAGCACACAAATCCACACACGTATGCACACACAAGCACACGTGGGAACACACACACACATATACAGGTTAAAGTGACATGAACATAGGTCAGATCCACTTCTACTCAACACCCACAACTTACTCTCCAGAGCATAGTAAATATCCTCAATTCTAAATATTAGAAGAACTTTCACAAGCAGTCCCCAGCCCTCCTTTGTAGCACAGATATTTCAGGATGATCACGCTTCAACGGTGTAAGCTTCTGCATTTTCTTATCACATTGGCAAGGCTGAATAGCTCACTTCTGATATTCATTTTCTCCTTAAATGGAAAGATAATTAACTTATTTCCCATAAAGAAATAACTAATGAATACAATTACAACCTAGAACAAACTACCCTTTGAAAAGAAAAACTATATAAATGATAGTAATAAGAAAAAATTCTGACAATATCCTTCTTTTATTTCACTAAATATCATCATGTAAATAAGGGGATTCCCCCTCCCTTTTTTTTTTTTAACATCTAGTACTTTTTCCCTTATCTTTAATATAATATTTGATCCATGGAAAATCACATAATGTTAAATAATATGAGATAGCATAATAATGTAAGGGAACACAATGAATCAACCACACCATCTAGTAGCTAGAGCTTTGCCAAAAACATGGATCCAACTAAATCCTCCCCACTCTCTGTCCTATGGCCCTGACCCCTTAAGGTCATTTCTTCACACCCCCATGAAAATGTTCTCCATTTATTATTATAGCTGGAAAACATATCCCCAAATATGTCAAATGACTCTTCTGCCTTATTCATTTTGCTAGGGCTGCCAAAACAAAATACCACGGAGTGGGTGGTTCAAACAACAGAAATTGATTTTCTCATAGTTCTGGAGGCTAGAAGTCCAAGATCAAGGTGTTTGTAGCATTATTTTCTTCTGAGGTCTCTCCTTAGCTTGCAGACAGCTGCCTTCTTGCTGTGTCTTACACATGGTTATCCTTCTTTGTACTCATACCCCTGTGTCTCTTTCTGTGTCTAAATTTCTTCTTGTTATAAGGACACCGGTCAGTAGGATTAGGGCCCACACTAAAGGCCTCATTTTTTTTTTTTTAATTTAAACTTTACTTAGTTTACATACATCCCTCCATCAACTCTCCGTTTGTTCTCTATCATTGAGTCTCTTACAGCTTGTCTCCTTCTTTCCTCAAGGCCTCGTTTTAACTTAACCACCTCTTTAAGGCTCTGTCTCCAAATGCAGTCCCATTCTAAGGAACTAAGGATTAGGACTTGAACATACAAATTTCAGGGGGTGACAATTCAGCCTATAACACTATCCAAATGAAATTTAAGCAAATATTCCAGTAAGTTTCCAGTGCTGTGAATTTCAGGATTCTTTACAGCAACTTAAAGAAAATGTCCTCCATCTAGAAGGCTAATATTCACTCAGCCCAACAGGAAATATCCACCAAAAAAAAAAAAAAAAGAGAGAGAGAGAGAGAGAGAGAGAAACACTCCAAGAAAAAGAAAAGCCAGAGGCTTTATCTCCTCTTCATGGGCTCACTTTCATGTGCCACTCTCTCTTAGGTCCTGCACTATGTCTTTGTAATAAGTTTTCCCAAATTTCTGGTACAGCCTGTCCTCTATCTTTAGTGAAAAGTGAACCATTAGAAGACCTGATCTCAGATGAAGGCCAGGTATTCCTCATTTCCACTGTATGAAAAAAAGAGTGACTTTTAGATACTCACTGCCAGCATTATAAACCAAGGTAAAAATCAGGGCAATTGCTCCTCTAAAGCTAGACTACACTAATTGCCTAAAATTACAGTAATTCACATTTTCAAGTATTTATCTTGTGTAATAGAAATAAATTCATTAGCTTGCAATCTATCATTAAGTGGAAAAACCATAATACCAAATGGTAAATATTATACGATCCTGTTATCAAAAAGAATGCATCAAATGCATTTAAAAAATGTAAAGACACAAAGGAAACACTGAAGAATAATAGGTTATTTCTGGTAATGGCATCATAGATGGATTTGGGTCCTTTTTCTTTACATGTTTCCCCACATTTTCGACCACAAAGTGTGCAATCTTATTTTCTGCTCCGCAGATGTGTCAATAAAAATGACAGCCTGTAGTCCCAAAGGACCTCTATATAGGTAGACTTTACCCTAAAAGACACAGTCTCAGATAGCAACAAAACCTGGGAACCAGAAAGAAGCTTAATTATCTCCTGTGAGCCCTTTATGACAATAGTCAGATCCCATGGACATTTATCATTTCACCAACCCCAAAGACATCTGGCGTGTCAATTGCTCAAAGGCCAACCGATGATTACCCAGAATCCAATGTAATCCCTCCGACGTTCTATACATTTGCCTGATTAATTTAGTGTCAAGATTTTATAGGATTCTGTCCAAACACCAGGGAGCAAACAAACCGCGAAAAAGCATGATCTCCCTTGGGCATTGGGTGAGAAAGGAACCACAAAAGGGATGGTGCCTCCCTAGCCCCCAATTTATAATTGCTTTTCCATGTTTCAACACAAGTGTCTCAACTCAAGGGAAGGAGGGAAATGTCACTTCCGGACAATGGGCCTGGTTGTATTAGATTATTTTCCATTGTCTCTTTCTAAAGACTTAGTGGCCAGACAGCTGTTTTGTAGGCAGCAGGTCCTCTTATCCCAGTTCCCAAAGGAATCATCTCCTAAAGAGATTAATAACGGAGCAAAACAGAAGTGGCTTTGAAGCCTGCACGGCTCTTTTAAAGGTAGTCAGCAGTTAGTTCTAAAGGGTTCCATTGGGATCTCGTGTGGCTCTCCAAATAGTTAATATTTAGGAATCACCGGCTCCCAAAGGTTCCCGCACACTCTGAACACACTACAAAGACCGGCTGGATACCCCAGTCACGGCTGTGCCGGCTGAGACAAAGCCTGGAAATGCCCAAAGGCTGGCACTGGCCCAGCAAAACACCATGGAAGACATTTCTAGTGGTACTTCCAAGTGGAAGATGGCCCCCAGGAAAGGCCGTAGTGTATGGAACAATGCGATGACCAAAATAAGTCAAGAGAGCAAGTGGGGTATCTGTGTGGACTGACAACAAGGGGACTGGGCCCCAACGCATACCTCCAACACAACCACTCTGGCCCTCCAAGGCAGGCTTTTCCTTCCTCCGCACATTTCCTCACCCCTCCCTAGCACACACGGATTCCCTCTTGATTCTCCACCTGCGATCTGCCCTGCCTGGGCTTGCCAGGTGGGGTCTGAACCATGGCCAGGACCACACCATCTGCCAACTCCCACCCTGACCAGCTGAAGACCTTCAGCTTTTCAGTTGGCTCTAAGAGTCCGTGAAATCCCATCAGACATTAGTACACAATCCGACCTGGCTCCTACTACATATAAATTGTTCACACAAGCACACAGGATCTGGAAAAGTCAGCTGTGATCCTTGAAACACAGTATCTTTTCTCTAGATCTGTTCTCTCCCAATGGCTTTAACAAGTCAGAAGCTCATCCAACTCACTGCTCAATTTAATCATGAGCTGCCAACCTTCCAGCACAGAAATGCATGCAAGGGAACCCAGGCTCACTGCTTTTCACCTTTGTCCAGCAAAAGAACCCAAAACCTTCTCTTCACTAGCATACCAGATCACTCACACACACACACACATACACACACACACACACAGCCCACATATACAAGCCTCCATATATATGAAAGAAATCATGACTATAGGGAATAAAGGCAGACATTTAAATAATAAATTATTATTACTACAATTAAAAGTTCTCACCACCACCTTAGGATAGAAAATGCTCCTCCAAACACCTTTGTTCATGTGGCCCCAAAAGGCTCCAGAGCCCTCCTGATTTTAAGGCTCTTTATCTCTTCCATATTGTATTGCCAGATGAATGGTACCTGGTTCTCACTAGATGATGCTTTTTCTCCATGTTCTCCCAGTGGTTTTGCTTACATGCCTACTAAAAGAATTACAACTACACTTCCCCTCACACACATTTAAGTTAACATCTGAAATTTTTCAGCTCAAGTTTGAATAGAGAGGATCTAACTGCCAAGGTATCATATTATGACAACTGAAAACTGAATTGTAACATGATTCTCTAAACTGAATTCAACTAAATCAAAACACCAGAACTATTTGTCATCTAACATTTTTCATTAAAAAAAAAAAAAAACTAACTAAAAAGCTTTTGAGAAATAGAAATTTCTGTTTGATTTTATAGCTCCATCCCAGTTCCCCCACCAAATTTAGTCTCAGTGTAAAATATTTTTACTGTTTGAAAGTTTTATTAAGCATTCTAATATCTCTGCAAATTAAGTATAAACACATGTGCATAAGTCACAGAAAAATGTTTTATGTGTGTAAACATCTAATGGTCACAGAAAATTTAAAAAATATACATATAAATTATTTTATGGCCATAGTGTCTTTCTAGATTTACACACATAAAAACGTAAATGTGCATTTAGTTTCCCTTGACCATAAGACCTAATAATTTTTTTCTTCTGGATTTATACTATTAGTCACATACAAATGATAAAACCACAAATACTATATTATTTTTATACTATATTTTATATACTATATTATGATTATTAAAAATAAAAATTAGTGGCTTCTGAAATGTACCACTTAAGGACTGAACAAATGAAATACTTTTTCCAATGAAATCATGCATCTGTAGATGAATATTGCTGAAATGAGACAGAATTCATCAATTTTATTCATATCTGCCCCTCCCCCTTTATTAATCTAAAGGCTGAGAAAACTTGTTCACACAAATAACTACATGGAAATTTAAATGTGTTGTAATAATGTTCCTCAATAGTTTGAATTCCTTTTGGAACATATGACAGAAACAATATCAGGGTGATCTATCATCAAAATTATTTTTAATGATCAACTGACAACTCCATTAAGTCCTCTTTCAATTTGTGGAAAATAAAGAATTGGATGCCACCTGAAATGCATACGTATTTGTTATCCTGTCATTAGAGTCATTAATTTTCATCAACACCAACACCATTATTTCAATCATCCCTTTGTTTGGGGCCCAGGAGTTTTTCTAGCTCAGGGTCTTAAGAGGACCCTAGTATGACTGGGGATGCATGGGCCTTACTCTCAGCAGGAGAAGACCTACTGAGGAAAGGGAAGGTGGGCAAGGAGACAATTAGTAGTAAGGAAAAAATATATATGGAAGTTGAGCTCTGGAAATTGATTCCCTCAAATCTACCCAGACCCCTCACCTACTCACTAGTAGCCTATGGGTCTGTGCACTCCTGTCTAAAGGTCTCCTCTTGACCCCACAGTGTTCTACTCGGCCCTAACTCCAAAGACAGCATGAGGCTGGCAGCTTTGTTCTTCCCTCCTGCAGTAGTAATGCAGATCTGTCTGCATGACCTCTCATTTACCTTCCCATTATGAATAATGATACAAAATCTTTAAAAAGATTTATTTATTTTTATTTTAGAGAAAGCGCAAGTATGAGCTGTGGGGAGGGACAGAGGGAGAGAGAATCCTCAAGCAGACTCTCCTCTGAGTGGGGAGTTCAATGTGGGACTCAATCCCAGGACCCTGAGATCATGACCTGAGCTAAGCTCCAGTCGGCTGCTTAACCAACCATACCACCCAGGCACCTCCCCCCATACAAAATTTTAACGGCTCAATTTGTTGACACTGAAAAAATATGTGGGGAAACACACACACACACACACACACACACACACACACACACAACTCATACATACAATGTCCTTATCTGGCTCTTCCAGAATCAAAACAGAAAAACCTGTATTTTGTGCAAACCTGCCAATTACTGAATTTTAATTACTGCAATTTTTAACCCCCAGAGTCCTCTAACCACAAAGTCCTGTTCAGTAACAATGTGGAAACTGACTCATTATAGTAAGCTGTCTCCTGAGTACCTACTTCTTTTAACCAAGTGTGTTGCTGTGAGAGTACTGTATGCAGCAATGAGATTGCACATTAAAAATAAAAACAAGTTCCGTGGTTATTGTTTGTATTTGTCTTTAATGAAAGCACTGCACAGATATTGATCATCTAGGTATGACTAGCCTTATAATAAGCTCTCCGGTAAGGTTGTCCTTTGTAACCTAAGTTGCCCTAGGTTACAGGGATAGTGAAGCAGAGTGAGGATAGGAGGGAAAATAATTCTCCTGCCAACCAACTTCCAATTCCAGTCATCCCTGTCCGACAATTCAGCTCCAGGGCATGCAATTACAGCCATAACAAGTCGTTAGGCAGAGACACTGGGAAGCTATGTTGCCCCTGCAAAGTGGTGCCTGTTCTGCCTGCTTAGGCACTGGAACCCCATCAGCATTGCCTGAGGAATTTCAGAGTTGATGTTCAGTAATCAGACAGCCCTGGGCACAAAGCCCGATATCACCCCTTACTAGAATCGTGTGACCTTGGGCAGGTAATCTTTCTAAGCCCCACATTGCTCTTCTAAAATATAGGGATGATAATAATAGCATCTACCTCACAAGGTTATTGTGAGAAGCAGACAAGCTAATAATGCATTTAAAAGCACTTACCCTGGTGCCTGACAAATAGAACTATTCATTTCATAGAAGCTATTGTTGTTAAATACAATATCCTCTAGTACATTTGTAAACTACTTTCTTTGGAAGTCAATTCATAGATGATATGTCAAATGCAATAGGGGAATATTGATTTTTTTTTCCCACAGAAATTTGAAATAAGGTCTTTGATAAGGTGGGAAAAAAAAAAAAAAGGCACGTTCTGGGGAACTCTCGATCTTGATCACCATAGCTTGAGGTTTACTTCACAGAAATGCTGTGCTTCCTGCTATGGAGAGACCATGGGCAGTCTCTTGGGCATGAAGGCCCACCAGTGGTCACCTGCTGTGTGTGTGCATGTCCATATGCGAGTATGCACACAACAAACTCTATGACACTCGTCCCCTGGGACTTTCCTGGCTACAGTAGAATGGTTGGTTGCAGAGGGTCAATCCAATAAACAAAGTGTGTTAAGTATCCAGCATCAAGATGAGAAAAATCCCCAAACGCCTAATGACACCAGAAGCAGCCTCTCATTCCCAACTAGCTTTCTGAAGGCTGCTTCTGGCCACATTTCCCCTCATCACAGTTAGAGACGAAATGCAACAATGTGTTACAGCAGCATGCACATTGACCGCGGGTAGTGTTTCCGCTGCAGGACATGAGGAGTCTGGCCCTATCACTCACCTATGCACTTACAAAGGGAGGCCTTTGTCTGTTGCATTTTTAATGGTCCTAAGTCATTCCATAATTTAAATGAGTCAAGAGCTTCCTCAGAGGAGAATCAAGGAGGGAAGATGAGTGCCAGCAAGGGGAGGAGGAAGCTGAGAGAGAAAATGAGCAGGAGTAGTATCTCTGTCTCCCTTTGGATTCGAAGGACTCACTTGGTAAAACTCTTCAACTTCTCTGCAGCCAACCTCTCCAGCTCAGTCAGGAACCAAAACACCCAGCAGAAGGAAGCCACAGAGATGCACGACAAGAGGTAAACTGAGAACATACGGTTCATCCTCATATCCCTCCTCAAAGACCACCCGACCCTTCTCATACACCCAGAAGGAGCCTTACAAAGAAGCTGCCAGAATTACAATGAGAAGGACATCGCTTGGTTGCTGGTAGCAGCTAACTATGCAGAAATGACCGGTTTTGTGTCTTTTTAAAAAAAAGTGATCTGAAAAATACAAATTCTTTTTCCATCTTCCTTCTCCTGAATCGACCCTTTCATCCTCAGTTAAGAACCACAGAAGTGGAGCTCCACACGGAACACACGCACACATGCAGCGGACTGCCAGATCAGCTTCTGAGAGGATCGCACTACCCTCACCAACCCGTAAGGAATCAGCGCCATACCCGTTATAAAGGTTATCTGAAAGATACAGCAGCTTCAGACATAAAATGATCTGATGACGATAAAAGGAATCAACATTTTTTAAAACTGTTTTTGAATTTAGCCAAGTCCTCAAGAGTTATGATAAGAAATGCTGAAAAGTTAGGAGCCTTACTTGGGAAGAAAAACAGACATCAAAGGGACCACAGGAGACAGACTTCTAAGTGAAGTCTCTAGGAACCCTGTCTCACAGATATCAAGTAGCACAGGAGTAACACATCACTACCTGTTAGGGAGCTGCCAGAAAAATGCTGCACACAAGAGCTGGTTTTTTTAAACCTAGATACACACACACACACACACACACAGAGGTGAATCTAAGATACTTGGCATGGAAAATACCCCTTCAAGGAACATCCAAGTGCCTCAAAAGAAAGGAAGTTTTTCCAGAATCACAACATGATTTTTTTTTATTTGACAGAGAGATCACCAGTAGGCAGAGAGTCAGGCAGAGAGAGGGAAGAAGGCTCCCTGCTGAGCAGAGAGCCTGATGCGGGGCTCAATCCCAGGACCCTGAGATCATGACCAGAGTCGAAGGCAGAGGCTTAACTCACAACATGATTTTTGACACACAAAGTCACCTCAAAACCCTTTCTTCCACACTCTATGAAAACCTAACTTAATTAGAAATGTGGAAATACAACTAGCAGCTCTACTGTCAAGATTTAGGAGATGAGAAGAGCTTTGCAGCAAACCCTCACAATCAGACATGTGCGGGGAGAGAGGCACCTGAACGGTGTGATGAATACTGAATGTGCACTCGAGCACTTTAGTACGAGCATAAAGAGTTTCCATTTAGGCTTCCCCTATTGTACGGACTTCTGGCTTGTTGTCAGCAAGCTGACAAATTGTCAATTCAGTTTGAAGGTGGGGGGAGGACAACATCAGCTCCTTGTTCTGTAGTAACAGTAAGTCCAAAAGGCTAACATAGAACATGAGTAGAAAACAAAATTCCAAAGTAACAACTCAAAACGTGACTGCTTCCAAGTCAACCACTGGACAGTGGTAAGTACCATGGATCTGTATTTCATCGCGTAGACAACTGACTGTACAGAAGACAGGGTGTCCACGGAGCACAGGGCAGAGCCGCGGCAGACCCCAGCCAGGACCTCAACATGGAAAACCTCCTGGGGACCTCTGCCCTCCCGAACCACCCAACAGCCACTCAGAGGCCTTGGGGCCTCAAGGAAATGGAGGCACAGCACCCCTCAACCCAATACAAAATCCTCCCTTCCTTTTGCAAGCAGCCTTTTACTCCACACAACACCATCTGAGATCCGCCAGGCAGATCAGACAGATATTCTGCTCTTTCAGGCTTGAAAGTAAGCATGAGTTGATCATGTGGAGCCCAAACACTCTGAAATGGAATCTGCGTGTGCACAGTTCCAAGCACTGGCTTTTCCTTAGAAAACTCTCAAAACACAGCACTGACGATTAAAGCACAAGCCCCAGAGTCACTCCTGGAGCGGTCTCAATTCCAGGATGACAGCATGAGCTGACTGTCCTGATAATGGCACCCCTCTCTGGAGCAGCTGGAGTTCCCACAGTGTCCCCCAGCATTTGGGGGCTATACACTGCTAACACCTTGGAAGGAAGGGCTGGCGTGGTGAGCTGGTTTGTGTATTACAGAACACTAAGTCCAGACTCCCAAATCAGTTACTGCTTGCCCTCTAGGAAGCTTCCCAGTGTTGATGACGTGGTGCAGGTGGTTTGCCTAAAGTTGATTAAAATGTGCTTCCTAGGGTGCCCGGATGGTTCAGTGATTAAGTGTCTGCCTTCAGCTTGGGTCATGATCCCAGGGTCCTGGGATGGAGCCGTGCATGATGCTCCCTGCTCAGCCGGAGGCCTGCTTTTTCCTCTCCCATGCCCTCTGCTTGTATTCCTTCTCTCGCTGTCTCTGTCAAATAAATAAAAACTCTTTAAAAAAAAAAAAAAACTTCATAGTAACTACATGATTAAAAGAAAAGAATGGAAGACATTTCTTAGGAAAACGGGGAGTAGCTGCATAACTTGCACATCAGTCTTCTTGAGCAAATGAATACTATCAAGACTGATTAGCTAAAGATAACTAACTCCAAACACCACTGATTTCCCTCTTTTCGTGTACTGCTATCACTTAACAAACTAATACAATATTTGAGATAATATTCAATGCTGGCAAGGGACTGAGGAAACAAAGATATTGGGAGGAGCCCACAATGGCACAGACTTGTGGGAAGATCATTTGTCAAGATCCATAAGAAGCTTACACGTGCACCCCTTCTGACCCAGCAATCCTACTTCCAGGAATATACTGTACAGATATTCCCGTGTCATTACATGATTGCACATATTTGCATATAACAAACAGAAACAGCTTTGAGGTGGCATTGTTTCGAATAGCGTGCTATTGGAAACCACAATGAGAGGTGTTTAAATAAATTATGATACGTTCCTACAGTATAGTAGTATGCAACTATTAAAAAGAAAAGGTAAGATATGGAAGCAATCTGAATACCCATTAAGGGATGAATGGATAGAGAAAACGTGGTATGGAAGAGTATCCTACCTTAATAAAGAAGCAAATCCTGCTATCTGTGACCACGTGAGTGGACTGAGAAGATACAGTGCTGAGTAAAATAAGCCAGACACAAAGATAAATACTGCAAGATTTTACTTACATGAAAAATCTAAAAATCTAAAATCTAAAATCTAAATCTAAAATTGTCAAACACATAGAGCAAAGAGTAGAACTGTGATTACCAGAGGCTAAATAGAGGGTGATGGGAAGCAGCATCACAGAGATGACCTGGATGGACAACAGCTGTACTTGTGTCTCACTCATATAAAGAAAAAAAAAATTGTATGTCCATGTACTGCCTTATGTTAATGGGTGCACAGTGGAGCGTGGGCATGTGTACCCAAGGGGCTCCCAATGAACTGACAGAGGGCTGCCCCACAGAAGAGAATTTTGGGAAAGGGGACAGGAACCTCAGTTGTCCTCCGATCACTAACTTTTTGCACCTTTTGAATTTTATACCATATGCTATCAAATAGACCTAAGAATACCCATTCTGAAGCCAGGACACCTAGCTTTGAACACCAAAGTTACATCCTTGCCCTGCATGACCTCAGACAAGTTACCTGATCTCTGTACCTCACTTTCTCTATACCTCTGGCACTCAGAGTATCTATCCCCATAGGGTTGTCATGAGACATATGAAAAGCTTAGAGCAAAGCAGACACATGGTGAGCCTCAACTTTAAGTATTACAGTTATTATTATATAAAATTTTTCAAATAAATAATCTTTAAAATATATTAGCTTTTTAAAAGCTAAATTTATAATGTACATGTATGGACAAATATGATGTTAAAAGTTGCAATACTTATATAATGTGATCACATTTTTTTAAAGATTTTTTTCATCTTTTTATTTTTTTAAAAGATTTTATTTATTTATTTGAAAGAGAGAGACCATGAGAGGGGAGAGGTCAGAGGGAGAAGCAGACTCCCCGCCGAGCAGGGAGCCTGATATGGGACTCGATCCTGGGACTCCAGGATCATGACCTGAGCCGAAGGCAGTTGTTTAACCAACTGAGCCACCCAGATGCCCCAAGATTTATTTATTTTAGAGAGAGAGGGAGAGAGAGAGAGGGTATGTGTTCATGCACAAGCATGAGCATGGGGAGGACCAGAAAGAGAGGAAAAGAAGCTGACCCCCCACTGAGCGCACCTGACTCAGTCCCATAGCCCTGAGATCACAACCTGAGCCAAAATTAAGAGTCAGACGCTTAACCAACCAAGCCACCTGAGCACCCCAATGGTCACATTGTTAAAAAGACAGAACGTTAAAGAATCTGAGACTCTCCCCAAAGCATCAGGAATGGTAATTTATAAAAAGGAGAGTGGGGGAGGTGAAGAGACACTTGAGCTTCAAACTCTATGCTCTTCTATGCTGTGAATTTATAATCACAAACACGTGCCAACTGTGTGTGTAAGAGACAAAATTTAGATCTCACAGACCACAAAAGCCTTGTTTCACTAAAGAAACTAGAGGACCAGGTAAAGTAGTAAGTAACACCCCTTTCATCCACTGGAATGAAACAGGAAGCAAGTCAAACCAATGGGGATCAAAATGTCAGCTTTACTAGCAAGCAGCCCCACACAGAACAGCATAGCTGGATGTACATATCCTGCTCACTATCAAGGCAGAACATACAAGACCTAGAAAACCAGACATAGAAACACAATGAGAATACCAAGGTACCCTCTGGAGTTGTGCAACATGGCGGCCACTGGTCTATACAATGCTCTTGTTCAAATGAGCAGAAGAACAGCTCAGCTCCCAGCACAGCAGGCTGGGTACAGCAGAGCTCTGGCAGGCTTCCAGCCACCACTTGCTCCCTTTGTGCAGTACACAGACCACATCACTGTACACACAGCCCAGCTAACACTCCTATAATGAGTTTAAGTCACAAACATGCAGGCCTCCCACACCACCACTGACCTCACAAATCAGAAGGCAAACTCTCTGTAGGGACAGATACCACTGGAAAGGAGGGACTGAGCCAGGCCAACCAAACACCTTCTCTCCAAGTAGCCAGCCAGTTGGCAATCTAGTGAGGAAGGGAGGGAAGCAGCAGAGAAAGGGCTGGCTGTTTCTTTAATGGAGCTCCCCCACTCAAGAACGGGAGGAGAATTAACTATTTCCTCTTAAAAAAAGATGTCTTCTACTAAGGTATTATCTAGAATTGCTACAGAACAGCCATAAGACATGGAAATCAGAAAAAGCAAAAGAAATTTCAAATAAAAGTCACTTACAGAAAAGTCATTCCAGACCCTACTGAGGGCCCACAAACCAAGGCCTTGGCTTTCGTGCCTTAATTCAAAATAGCAAGCGTGCTCACCTCCTTGTTTCATCATGGGATTTTGCCTAATAGGATTTCTCAAGGAGGACACCATAGGCATTTGGGACAGTGGCGTCTTTCCTTCGGGAAGCCAACTAGTATTTCCAGTTGGGTCCAAACGATGCCACTAGGGCTTCCCAATCACTCTATTAATGAAAAACACCACATTGCCAACACTCCTGGGAGTGAGGGGTGAAAGGTTCAGCTAGGCTGAGAGCCACAGACCTACAATGGAATTAGATAATGCATCACCTACATACAGGAGTATTAGAATAATAATTTTTTCAGAGTAATCTAATGCAGCTCCCCAGCCACTGTGCACACACTATTAGGCTTACTTGCCTTTACTTATACTTTATCGAGGGAAGTCCTTCCCCAGTCCTTCCACCCACCTAACTCCTCCAATTACTTTGCCACTCTTTCCAAGTATTACCATCTCCAGGACACTCGTGCCTGCCCCGATCAAAGGAGACCTTCCTCCGTGCCCCCTGCCTCTCCCAGGACCACAGCCAGTGATCCCTCTGTCTTCTTCGCGCAGACTTGAGCTCCTTGGAATTTGCTGTTCATCTCTGTACCCACAGCATGCTACACTGCCTAACACACATATCTAACACATACTTTGTGGAGGAGTGTATTTCTAAGTTTCCTGAGATCCAAAAACCCCACTCTCCCCAGTGTTGACGCATCACCTAGCACAGCGGCTGGCACAAAGGAGGAACTCCTAGATCAGAGAATATGCACAGATAGAGTCACATGAGTGACCATCACTTGCTAAGAACTTCCAGCCAGGGTCCAGTTTTCCCAAGCCCTCCCTGCCTCCCTCCTGCACGATCAGGGGGCACTTCACATGGACAGTGCTCTCGGCAATCTCTCCACAGTGCACGGCACGACAGACTCCCCCCACTGTCACACAGGAGCATCACAAAAGAAACATCTGACTTGAGGTTTAATAAAGCATATACTCCAAAGTGTCTTTCGTTTTTCTTTGTTCCTTTTTGAGCAAAAGGCATAAGCCACGATCCACATTTTGGCAAGTTCCAGGCAGCATGGCATTGGCCCACCTCATGAACACCTGGTTCCATGGAGATCAGCGGGTGACTCCTTCCTGACAGGGGCGCCCTGCTCTATGGTCATAGGCCTTGGCCAATGGCTCCCAGAAGCGTAAGCCAGACCATTCCCGAGGGGCTTCGCAAGTCTGCTCCTTCACAAACCCTGTGTGACCCCCATAACTCCTCGTGGGGGCTCGTAGCAGGTCTTGAGAGAAGGAGTTATGGATGGTATCGCGAACAATTATTCCAACTAGAGCTGACTTCCATCCTGACCTTAAGGTCATCCATAGTAATTCTTTATGCTTGTAAAGCCCTTTATCATTTCCATGGCTTCACAAGAATGATCTCACCTGATCATGATAATTACATTGTGAATAAGCAAGTAGGTATTATTATCCCTGTTTACGGAGCAAGAAACTAAAGCTTAGCAACATTCCCGTACATAGAAAATTTTTAAATAAAACTGAGATGGGCTATAAAATGCTAAGGAATGCATAGGAAACCAGTAATACTGAACTATAGAGTAACCAGCACTCACAGCTCTAGCCCTGTGGAGGCTGAGTTTGGTCTGGGGAACACAGTAACCAAGTATGGGCTGGCACACTGATATTCTCATCTACATGTGGTGGCCACACATGGGGACCTGGTTTGGTCCACTACTCAGACATGTACATTTAGCAAGCATGGGGTAAATGGTCAAAGCCCTGCAGAGAGAGAAAATATGTATACAAAGGAACAAACTGAGACAGTCCTTCAAACAAACAGCAAAGCTGGGCTGTCTTGACCTGTCACATTTTATTTGTGCTTTGCTGACGACTTTATTCCCTGTGCCTTCGCTGTGTCATCGTTAAAATGGGAAACTATCTTCTCCTATCTACTTCTAAGATGCTAAGAGGATCAAACAGGACAAGTGAGAAGGCACTGCAAATTTTAAAAAGGCCCATATTCATGGAACAGGGTATTATTATTCTACACACAGAAAAGATATAATTTAAGCACTGGAGTCATTTTCTGTCAGACCCGAAGATGACTTCACAAGGGTGTTGGAACATGGGTCATCCTCAGTGAGCTCTCTGGGGCAAAAGTCATTTGAACTAAAAGAAACCCTCAGTCTGACTAAGATACTAACCTTACAGGATGGTGTTATCATTACATCTTCCCAGTACTGCCATAGAGACCTCCCTTTGCCCCCATCCAAAGACCTGGCAGGTCTCTATCATTGTGCATTCTGTTTTCATTAACAGCCTTTCCCCCCTTATGAGTGCACTGTCCTACACTGCCTTTGCTAAATGGAATCCAGCCTTTTCTACATGACCTGACAGATGGTGATTACCACAAGGAGGAAAAGTACCTGCTATCAGGGGCTGCAGCTGAGGGAAGGGGTCACTTTGGTAGATGTGTCCATCCCAGCTGCACACTTGGGGAACCCCAACACCAGGCTCCTGGAAGCAGCCCCTGTTCAGCTGAGTCTCAGGCCAAACTGCCTTCTGATGAGCTCTGGGGCGGTGACGGGTTGACCTGGAAAACCTCATTGGGACATCATGCACACTCTCAGTTAGATCAAGGGCCCAGTCCAATGCAAAGGTTTCAAAATCACAAGCTGTCCAACCATTAGCCTTGGCTGTGTCAGTGAACAGCTTACACTCATTCATCCTAATGGAGTTGCTGGTTTCAAAAGGAGTAACATGTGCTGCAATTATAACTATGGATTTCGTCAACAGCTTACCTTTAGGATAATCAATACCCCCAACTCCTATACTACCACCAACAACCCAAACAAAATGAATTGGCAACAAAAACCCAACCAGGGAGACACTGTAACCCAGTGGTAAAGGCACTGGGGTTTGGAATGTGACAGAAAATCAGAGCTCCACAACTCATTAGCTTGAAATCTCTGGCAGGTTCTGTAACACTTCTGTGCCTCAGTTTCTCATTCGTAAAATTGGGGTGAAACAGTACCATGCAGTTGGCTTAAGCAGAGAACGAAATGTCTACACAACCCAGGCATGGTGCCTAACACATAAATGAGTTTCAGTACTTGTCTACTACTATTCTATAAATGAGGTATTGCCTATAATAGTCTAGATCATCACAAAATATGGTTGCATTAACAATTAGACATCAAATTAATATCAGTACCGATGTAGAAATAGAAATGCAAGAATCTTTCCAGTGCGCTTAATGAGACAGCCAAAGAAAAACTTCAGGATTTGGACCTAAGGTTCACCATTTACGTCGTAATAGTTTTCCCCTCTGAAAATAATACAACACACAAAAAAATGCCACTAACCCCTTTAGAGTACTGCAAGAACTCAGGAGGGTGACGGAGTTTCAGAGACCTACAGAAGATGTGACTTATTAGAGAAACAAAGGTCTCCCAGCAAAAAGCCATGGCTATCCAAAAAAAAAAAAAGAAAGAAAGAAAGAAAAGAAGAATCAGAAGGGGGTCCCTAATTATACATTTTTGTACACATTCATGTATTTCTTTCTCTTTTTATTTAAGATTTTAATGTGTGAGAGAGAGAGAAAGCATGCACATGCACACAAGCAGGGGGAAGGGCAGAGGGAGAGAGAGAATCCCAAGCAGACTCTGTGGAACCCGACGCAGTATTTGATCCCATGACCCCGACATCATGACCTGAGCCAAAACCAAGAGTCAGACCCCTAATGGACAGAGCCACCCAGGAGCCCCCATTACTCTTTTTTTTTTTTAAGTGATGTTAATGAGGTCGGGGCGGGGAATTAAATGTTTTTAAAAGTTAACTATGAGATACCTCAGCATTTGTCAGTTAGTTGCCTTTTTCTCTTAAATCCTCCTTAAAATGTGCAATTGTCCAAATAAATTTTAAGTATGCCAAAATATTAAGAAATTACAAAACTCAATACCAAAATAATTCATGTGTTACAACCGTAATTACTTCTATAGTTAGAAAATTATTATCCTCCTGAGAAAATCCTGGCAAAGTGCTTAAACCATTTCCCTTCTGAGGGAATTTAGGAGGAACAAATGAAAATTCAGAGTTCAATCACTTTGATGTCCCCATGCCTAAAAAGACTTTATCTCCATCAATTACCTAATGCAAATAATTTCAAAAGCCTATGCAACGATATAATTCCCTAGCTTATGAGGTCTTCCTTCCACCTCTACCCCATTTTATTATCACACCCGTTTCTGTGGAATAGAAACGAAGGAAAGCTTTCTTCCATTTCTAGGCCCTCTGCTCTTTGCAACTCTTTGTCTGATCTACTCCAGACAACCACAGCCAGAGAGGAAATGGGAAGGAGAGAAGAGAAAGGAGGGTTTGGCTTTGCTATCAGAAGCCACCCTTTCTCAGGTGGAAAATAAGGATGTCATGACATGAGGACATTTTGCCTTGTGTCACAATGATTAATAGTCCTAATTTTTTCCAATTAGAGAAGTAATCTCAACCAGTCAGTGGAATCTGACCAGTCTTGCACAGTGTGGCCTCTGAGTGGTATAATTTGGGTGTGAAATGAGATCGAGGATGATTCTTTTCTTTTTGACAGTTAAGTGTAATATATTTCCATCCCTGAGCTCTTTTTTCACAACTAAAAAAGAAAAAATCCTTTTCAGAAATAAATTATGTCTGAATCTGATGCCCTCAACCAATTTGTTTTCTTTGAATTGGTACAATGTGACTTGAAAATAGACAACGGGATTTAGTTTATTTACTTGAATAAGTTAATAACCCTGGCAAAAGCCTATTAGGGACAGAAAGACTTAGGGGAATAGAGTGGCTTAATGTGATATTTATCAAACACTTAACAAAATTCACAGAACCAAACCCCACAGGGAATTGCCCAAAAGGTTTGAGATAACACATAAAAGTGTGAATGCAATAAATGGTGTGGCACAAGCGACCACAAGAAAGAGTAAAGGTCTCACTTCACCTTCAGTTACCTAAACACAAAGTGAAACACTTCAGAAATAGAATACTCCAGTCAGCTCCACTGACATCTAGTCAGAGTCCCCAAGGAAATCTTGAACTTACAACAGAATTCTAGAATTTCAAGGAATACTGGAAATCCCTCCATCCAAGCCTCACTTTACATGAGACCTTAAGAAGCCCCTAAGAGATAAACACCCTCATACAGTTCATACAGTTACTATGAAAGCGCCAAAATTAGAACCCTAGGCTCCTGCTCTCATAAACCCCCATGAGCCCTCTGAATTAGGTTCTTGACACTATGATGGTATCAAACAAATGCTTTTTTCAGACACGAAAGCTTTACTGCATCAATATAAATGGCGCAAACTGTATCTCATGGCAATTGCAGTAATTCCATGATAATTCTTTCCCCCCAAGCCAGAAGACTTCTCCAATGCCAATGAAAGCAGGAAGATGTCAGCTCATCAACAGAATTCGGACAGTAATTTCAAAGCCTGCGGTAAGAGAAATTTAGCTGCAGTACTCTAGTCTCCTTCCAAGGCATTCTGCCAAGTCAGTGGTTTTCAAACTTGGGTTTTCACAGTCAAGTTTTTGTTTTTGTTTTTGTTTTTTCAATGAATTCTTGGCTAGAACCCCAACATATAAAGCCAATAAAAACAGCATTTTACCCTAATAAATTTGTTTTATATTTTCAAAATTTTATCTGCTCAATATCAATTAAGAACAAGGATCAGGGTTCCTGTTAGCTCTTATCATACTACTTACTACGCAAATCAGAAAGAGAGTATCCCTTCTTGTCAGAGGCAACATTCCCAAACCCAGCCACCTTGTGCAGAACACAACCTGCAGCCGCACAAACGGGGCACAACAGATGGCTTCTAATAAAATGTTCTCATGAATAAGGCTGATCTCACAAAAAAAAAAAAAAAAAAAAAAGATGAGAGAGAGAAAGAAAAGCTGGGGCACCTGGGTGACCGACTCTGCATTTGATCAGGTCCTGATCTCAGGGTTGTGAGACTGAACGTGAACCCAGCACAGGCTTTGAGCTCAGCGGGGAGTCTGCTTCCGTCCTCCCTCTCCCTTTGCTCCTCCCCCTGTGCGTGCTCTCTCTCTCTCTCTCTAAAAATAAATAAATTTTTTTTAAAATGAGAAACTATGAATGACAAGTGTCGTGTATCTCTTCAGCATGCCATAGATCTCTGTATTTTTTTGGTTACAGTACAGTGACAGGGCTGTTTCTCACCAAAAGCTAAGTGCATATTGTGTAGCGGTTTTGGGGGGATTTTTTTCTCTGTTGATAAGTGCCTTGCAATCTTAGGATACTTTTACTCTGAAAAAGCAGCAGCATGAAACTTCTGTTGCAAAGCTGAATCACTGACAAGTCGGGAAAAGAAAAAAATGAGAAAGAAGCACTAAAATGTTTAAACAGACTTTTACCTGTAGAGAACAAACTGGTCAACTAGAAGGGAGGTGGATGGGGGGCGGGGGGAAGCAGGTGATGGGGATTAAGGAGCGCCCTTGCCTCCTGACCCCACAGGCTGATGTCTGGAAGTGCTGAATCAGCATACGGCACACCTGAACTCACATTTCGCTATATGCTAACTAACCCAAATTAAAATAAAAAATTTTAAAAAAATGTCTAAGATACAGTGTTAGCCAGAAGACTTTCTACAATTGCTAATCACGTGGTGGCCAGACTATGTTACAAACAGATGTGCCCCAGCATCGTCCGGCATGTGAACAGAGTCAGGCAGCCAGCCACGTGCTGTTGTGGAGACTTGACTTGCGAACAGTCCTTGAACAATTGAGACCTACCCACAGAGACTCAAAATCTATTTTGTTTTTCATAGTATAAATCATATTATAAAGTATGTACTAAACAGTATACTAACCACAGAGGGTACAACAGAAAAAAATCCAGCCCTGTCTTCACAGACTTAAGTGCTTAGCAGTGGATCTCGTCACGGAAGAGCACTCACACCTTTTTTGTTTTTATTCTCTATGTGGATTTTTTTTTAATGCCAATTTTATATGGTCACAAAACAAACAGAACAGTGCTGTATGTTTCAGAATTTACGTAGGTAGTTTCCTAGACTCTCGACAAATTCTGTCACTTCTCTGACAAATATCTGTCTTCCCCCGGACTAACACTGGTGGATGTTGGGGGCATTTCTCCTGCCAGTCTAGTCGCTTCATCTTCTCAGAGGCTGGTTTATGCTTTCTATGCAACCTGGTATAGAAACCTAACAAATAATGACAACGCACTAAGCCTAGAGATCTCCCCTTCTTCCAAGGACCCATTTACTCTGGTCTGAAGGTTCATACCCGCCTCCCCAATTTGTATACTGAAATCCTAATGCCCAGTGTGATGGTATTAGGAAGTGGGGCATTAGGGAGATGTTTAGGTCACAGGGGTAAAGCCTCATCAATGGGATTGATGCTCTTACAAAAGAGACCCCAAAGAGCTCCACAGGTCCTTCCACCAGGTAAGGACACAGCAAGAAGTCCGCAGTCCAGAAGAATGTCTCCCTAGAACCTAACCATGCCGGCACCAAATCTCTGTGGATTATAAAGCTACCTCATCTGTGGTAT
Source organism: Mustela nivalis (assembly GCF_964662115.1). Lineage (NCBI taxonomy): Eukaryota > Metazoa > Chordata > Mammalia > Carnivora > Mustelidae > Mustela > Mustela nivalis. The sequence continues at coordinate 36,020,856 of NC_139031.1, read as the reverse complement.
TTTGCAACAGCAAGCTAAATGGACTAAGACCATTCGTTCACTGATTCATCACTTCCTGGGCCTACTCAAAGCTAGTTCTGTATTTATCATCCAGGGAGATCGAAGCTGAAGAGCACAGCATCTCCGGTTTCAAAGGCTTCAGGAGCCTGTAGCAATGGCAGACAGTGTCGAACAGCAGTAAGAAGGGTCCTGAGAGAGGCAGCTGCAGGCACAATGAGGAACGGGGGACAAGTTTTCATTTTTGTGAGCAGTCAGAAATGAAAACTCTTAAAGACACCACAGTTAGGCTTCCCAAGTAAAGAAGGGAAAAGAGGGTGGTCAAGGAAGGCAGAGTTCCAACAAGGAAAGAGACCCGGAATCTAAGAAAAGGTAAGGGGTTCCCTAGGATGGAGCCCAGGGTATGGGAGAAAGAACCATCTGACACTAGACCGGACTGCAGATGGAAGCCAATTTAAGAAGGGCCTTGTAAGCCATGAAAGGACTCTACCCTAACTGCAAAGGAAACACCACAGGTATTGTTTCTCCAGATGCACACCACCAAACAAAAATTCGCTTTGCAAAAACACATCACTTGCACTCTAATGCAGAGCATGTTCTCGAGAAAGAAGAGACTACGTAGGAGACATATTAAGAAGGTACTGCAGTAATTTAAACAAGGGGTACCTCTCCAGCACACCAAGGCTGTGTAAGGCACCAGCTCACTGGCTCTGCACCATGAGGCTTCCCCAAGCACAGATGGGGCAGAGTGAGATGCCCGCGTCCATGAGAAGCTAGAGCTACCAGCATCAGCCTCACAGATGAAGGCTTCTGTGGTTCTGATCATCAATGCTGATGCTCCCTTCCTTTTACCTCTCCTTCTTCTAGTCTCCAGACACACACTCCTGCTCACTGAGAACTTGGGGTCTTACTCCACGGTTCCTCCTTGTTGCTGGTCAGGCTTGGCTAAGGTCCACCCTCATTCATGGATACACACTTCTTTTCCTTCTGGTTACACAGCATGGTCTCATCCTTGTCTCTCAAACCCCCTTCCCCACACCCCTCTGGCACCATCAACTCCTGACCCATTGGGTGGTCTCTCCAGTACCACTGTGCTGTATCCCACTCCCCACCTACAGGCAGACAGCACATCGTGCGGCTGACCACCACCACCACCAGAAACCATTGCTAGAACAAAAGGACAAGGTGGGTACAGGTTTCCCCTGCTATCCTAAAGTAGAGCAATCCTATGAAAACTTTCATAAGAAAGTTCATAAGAAAATGCGTAAGACAAAGAAGCAATTACCATAAATTTACATGGAAAAATTTACAAGCATTCCCAGACTCAAAAAAAATAACCTCTCTTCAGCCTTTTCTGATAGGTGGCTTGATGCTGAGAGGCTGAATGTGGTTCCAGGGGAAGCGCTTAGTGGTGCCACTCTCCAACAGCTCTCTGCAAAACAGATGCTGAAGGGTATTTTCACTTTCTGCCCTATTTTTTTTTTTTTTTTTTTGTAAAAACAATAATCCTCTTTGGATACTCTGCAAAAACAGGTACTACTATAGGTCTGTCATAAAAGTGAAGTGGTGTAGGGTGAACTTTTGCAAAGTAGGAGATACCCATACTTACTGCACAGACTTCTAGTATTAACACCAGCATCTCATTTAAAAAGTCAAGAATGGTGACCAATGTCTTCACCACTGTCCATGGAACCCCAAAGCCTGAGGCTAGGTCCCCAGACTTGCTGTAGGCCTGACTGTGTGCACAGAAGATGATGGTACCATGAAGGGGCTACAGGCTCCAGACTTGGACAGTGTGTCCAAATCTCACCTCTGCCACGTACCAGCTGGGTCACCTTGAACAAATCACTCATTCTTTCCAGACTGGCACTAAGGCTTCATTGTGCTTGCATGGGACGAATCCCACAGGCATACAAACATTCCATCTTTTAAGTTTCTTCTCTGCTTACCCACTCTTACTTCTCTGTAACTTACACATTTACTATGGTTTTTATTTGTTGCTTCAAAATTTTCTTGAAGAAGAGCGAGAAATACTGGATCTATCTTTCTTCCTCTGCCCAATCTTAGAAGGAAACTACAAGAAATAGCAACCATTTTCTAAGGTACTTAACAGGGTGAGGTGATAGGGTTGTGCTGGGGGACAGGGTAAGGGGACATGGTGGGTGGGACATGGAAAATGCCCAGTAGGAAGAGGAAAAAGGTTTTCCAGCTATTTAAAGTACAACATGGCTCAGGTGTTTATATTGGACAATCCTGGCAGCTGGTGACTCACTTCTACGCAGAGTATCTCAAACTGAAACTCCTATTCTTTTATACAAGTTCTGAGTTTTCCAGGATATGAGACACTCCCTCCACAGGGCTGTTTCCTCAGGCTCACAAGTGAATAATACCACCATCCCAAGTCCTTATCTGCACTTGAAAGCTTGAGGGGAAATAACTGTCTTAACCTTCACACTGATTTCTCTGTTTATGCATTGCCTTACTGAAGTTTTTTTTGGGGTGTGGGGGGGGGAACCTTACTGAGTTTTTAAAAAATTGATCACACGTACTTTGAATAAATGTATAAATTAAGTGAGATTAAAAATATGATACATGTCTCAATTTATTACTTGTTCATGGATCCAGATCTATACTTCCTTATATGCTCCACCAAGCTAGCACACTGCCTTATACCTAGCAGACATTCTCAATAAATAATCATCCAATGTAAGTCATCAATGAGTCACAGGATACTCCGTTATAGTTACCACTAAGGAAAACAAAATAGGTAGCAAGTGAATTCTTAGAGGGATGTACTACCAGCTAACAGGAAAAACATATTTAAGGATAGAAAATGGGGGAATTTCCCCAAATATTGCTTTATTCACCTTAGGGAGCTGGCATTCTCACCCAAGCCAGCCTGTCTTTCTTTTTTTTCTTTCTTTCAAGATTTTATTCGTTTGTTTGAGAGAGAGGGATAGAGAGAGCACAAGCAAGGGGAGAGGCAGAGGGAGAAGCAGACTCCCTCCCAAGCTGGGAACCTCACAAGGCTCGATCCCAGGACCTGGTGGAGATCATGACCTGAGCAAAGGCAGATGCTTAACCATCTGAGCCACCCAGGCCTTTCAAAAACAAAGGATACCAAAGTGATGTCTCCAACCAAATTTCCGTATAATAAACGGCATCTACCTGTTCAAATGCTAGCCTCAATAGTCAGACCTATCACCTCAGGTTCTTTATAAGTAATTACAACAGGAAGAAAAGAAGCATCTCAAGATCCTACTTCTCCAGATGCTTTCTAGTTGGAAGCTTTGCTGGCAACCGAAGTGGTTTGATCCCTTAAGACAATGTAAGCACCTTTGCAAAACTGCCATTATTCAAATAAACATAAGCCCAGAGCAGATAATCATCATCAAACAGTCTGACTCAGCTAACTCCATGCTTCTGTGGGTGGGCTAGGGGGCTCAGACTTCAGCCAGGATAAGGATCTACACTGACTACATCTGTCATACTGAGGTCCAGGATTCAGCTTCTATTCCCTTTGTCCCTGTTCGTAGTACCCAAAACTGTTTAGATCCATTGTGTTAGCTCAGGCTGCCATAACAAAACACTATAGATGAGGTGGTTTAAATGACAGAAACTTATTTTCACAATGTTCTGGGGGCTAGGAGTGTAAGAACAGGGCCGGCAGGATCAGTTTCTGGCCAGAGACCTCTCCCTGGCTGGTGGTTGGCTGCGCCTCACTGTGTCCTCAAACACTAAGACCTGCATGTGCACGGAGAGCAAGCAAACTCTCTAGGGTTTCTTCTTAAGAGAACGCTAATCCTATCCAATCAGGGCCCCACCTTTGTGCCCTTGTTTTTGTTACTTCTTACCTCTTTACTCCAATTATAGCCTTGCTGGGGGTAGGAGCTTCCATATGGATTTGAGTGGTGGGGACACATAAACATTCAGTCTGTAACATCCATGAATAAGAAATTATTCCCAATTGCTAACTAAAACCTTTTTGACTGGTTGACTCTATGGATGAATTTCTCTTGCATAAATGATCCCAGGGCCCACTGAGTTCACAGAACACGGGAAAGCGAGCAGTGACACCTACATTCAAAGTTCTCTAAATGAATACATCATGGAGAGAACAGCATTTTTATCTTAGGTGAGTTCGTCTGAAGCTCTTTTTCAAAGAAGGATTAGGGCTCTTTTTCAAAGAGTTCTACCTCAAGGTCATCTGAAAGCACAAATTCACTGGGGCTGAGGAAGCATGAACAGGGCAGAGCCATCACAATAATCAAGACGGTACACCAAGGAAGCCACTTTGAAACTCTGGAACAGATTACTTCCTAGACATAAATGACAAAGTAAATTCAGGCATTTGAGACTCCGCTTCCATCAGTCTAACCTCTAATCCTGGTCAGCTTATAGAAGAGAATAGATCATTATTTCTAATTGTAAAAGAAATGCAAGTTAATTTGGAAACTATTAAAAGTACGAAGGCAAAACAAACCACCATTTCTCAACTGAAACAATTGGTTATAATAACACAGCAACTTTTGTAATTTTGTATCCCCATTCTTCACTTAAGCACTTTCCCATTTCAACATTCATCACTGTATTTTTAACATAAGTTATACCTACTGTTCTAACATGGAGCCAAGAATGCAAATATTTGGTTGTCTGCATCAATTTCTATAAATTACAGCTAGGAGTATTCAGTGAAAACTAATACAAATACAATTCTCTTTAAAAAAAAAAAGGCAAATTGAAGAAACAACAAACTTTCTATGTGTGTAATTTTGTAGGAATACCTCTATCTTTTGTTAGTGTTTATTATCCAGATTTCTGGAGAAAAATCTCAACAATTTCTTCTATCTTCATTCATTCTATAACCACTCATTCATGTTTGAATTTTCATGTTTCTTTGAGAGCCTAGGTAACCTCTTAGGCTTGCCATCATGGAAGCTCTACCACCAACAGACTCTTCAACCAACTTTGGACACTTCAGGATAATTACCAATAGGCTCTCTCCTCTCCCCAGGACCCAGGTGAGGGCCATTTTTGGTTGCCTCACATACACACATGCCCATGTTACTGAACATGTTTACCTACACAGTGACAAACAAGATACTTTATTCTGGAGAAAAGAAAAAGAAATAGAACCCAATCTCTACATTTCTGCTTAAAGATTTCAAGAAGACATTTTGAGGTTAATGTCCAACTAATACTTATAAAAATAAATAAATTACTTGGTTTATGAAAATGATTCACAACTTGGCGGAGGAATGGTTATCCAATTCATCAAGAGAAAGACTTGCTAACTTCAAATCCAGAAAAAACCCCACCAGCCTCCTCTTCCTGGCACACCCACCTCGGACATGAATAGGGGTGGGTAATACACATATGTACTTGCAATTTCCAACAGCCTCCCCATGTGAATGTCTTGCTTTCCCTTCTTCCTCCCCAGCTGAGAAACAGTCATGTTTTAGTTTATTACTAAGTGACACATGCCTGTTTCCAGATTTAGTAGCTTTCCTTCTTTTTAGGGACACAAATGTGACCACTGGTTCTGAAACTCCCTGCAGTGCTTTGAACATGGCTGAAAATAAAAGTATGTACTGATTCCCCCTTACAGGCCTTCCTTCAAAATCTGGTTGATGTGCACAGCTCTGAGCCAAGTTCCCAGCTATAAGCCCTCACGTTCCATATGCCATGGTTTTTGGCAATGCAGGTGACTCATCTTTTATCCCACTACTCATCGCCAAGAGACTGCAGGCGAAACTACAATACCCAACATGCTTTGTTACTACAGCTCTTCAAGAGCACCCATGAAATAGCTTTTCTTATAGAGACCCCAGTATACTTCTCAAAGACAGAGTGGCATCTTCCATAGACTCCTTGCTACCCACCCCCCCGACCCCCTTCCCATCCCAGTTGTTTCTGGAAATGGTTATCTCTCAATGGAAATATAAAGATGAGGTGGAAAGAGAAGGCCCATAGATGCCTCAGGCAGGAAAGGAAACACTCCAAGTTGAAAGTACTAACCTGACCTCTAAGCTGGTGACAGGGAGAGATGATAGTCCTTCTGCCCAGGTCACTGAAGCTGTTCTTCTTAATGACGGAAAGCAGAAAGAAACCACCAATGGGTTTCCTTAATCCAATTCCATCTGCCTTGGGAAAATTACTCCCAAACTGCGGCAACAGGCCTTATGTCAGACTTGATTTTTAATATTATCAATGTTTGCCTCTTTATGTGCATTTATGGATATTTCAGTGGGAAGTTATGACAGTCTACATTAGGGGAAGGGAGCCCAATGCCATCTTAAGCTGGAATCCCTTACTTCAAATGACATAATTTTCAGGAGGGCAGTAGTATAACTTAATGAAGTCTAAAGTTGACCTTGTGGTTTCTAAGAGGTATTATCTATTTAACAAACACACACACACACACACACACACACACACATAAAATCTGTATGTAATAATACCCTGCTTTGGATATCTGAGGGTTTTCCCATTTTTAGATATGTGTATGCACTTATATGCTGTCTGAGGGATGTATAAATCTTGCTTATTAAAATATTTGTTCATTCTGTTTTTCAACATCCTGTCGGTGAAATCTCACAAACATGCACAATCTGGCATAAGATACTTGCTTGGGAGAGAACTGTCACAGAAATAGAGGCAACTGATGCCTTAGCCAGGCAAGGCACTAATGGGAAGCAAGAAAAGACCATAAAAATTTAGTTTACTACTTATTCTACCTGGACAGGTAATATTACTTCCTTTAGAGTACCCTGTTCCATATTAATAAAGTGCTCCAAGACGACTGCTCTTTAGAAATTTACGGCCTGTCGCTTTAAAATTTAGAGTGAGCAAGCAGACTACGTAATCAAAGTCAATACAATGAATAAAGTCTTATCTGGGTCAACCACTTCAATCATCACACATAAACCAAAAATCTCTGTAACCACACTCTCTTCTCGAAAGCCTCCCTCCTTTGCTCCTGGCTGACTACCTACCAGCTAGGCCACCTGAACATTTGACAGGTATGGTAAAATCAAGGTGGCCAAAGGAAACTCCACCTTACACCATAAACCTGCCACGCCTACAAAAATGTCTCATATGTTTTACCCATTGTTGCAGCCAGAAACCAGAGAAACACCCTAAACGTCTTCCTTTCCCAAACTCCTCATATCCAATCACGAAGCCTTGTTGCTTCCCATCTGCTAACCATCTCAAATCCGTCCGGATATTACCATACAAGGTTTGCTAACCTGGTTCCAGCACTCTCCAAGTCATCTACTGCAAGAATCTCTCTTTTCGCATTTTTAAGCCACCCCCCTCCTCCACAAGCAAGAATATGTGTGCTTTTAAGTTTCATACTGCTCATATTTCCAACAAAGCGAGTTTTTTAAAAAAGAATTTGCTGATAATCTCCATGTTGTAGCAGAAAGAATTATTCTCATCTGTGCATTAACTGCATCTTCTCTATATGCTGTACCTTCTACAGTTTCAAGTCATAGGCGAGGGGTGCCTGGGTGGCTCAGGGGTTTAAGAGGCAACTCTTGATTTCAGCTCAGGTCATGATCTCAGGATAGTAGGATCAAGCTCCATGTTGGGCTCTGTGCTGGGCATGAAGCCTGCTTAAGATTCTCTCCCCCTACACCCCTTGCCCCGTGTACATGCTCTCTCTCTTAAAAAAAAAAAAAAAAAAAGACAAATTAAGGCATCAAGGTGCCTTAAAAAAATAGTTATATAACCTGCATTGTTTCTTCCAATAATAATCAGCAAGCAACATGAGAAAAAGCAAAAAACGATGATGGGTGGTAATGCTATAACTGACAATATAGCTCAGTAGGTTTACTGTCTTTGTTCTTGTTACAGGGGCCAGAGATCATCCTCAAAGGAAATCACATAGAAAACATCCAAAATTGGTCACTAAGTAGTGCATACCAATCCTTGTCAAAAAGATCCTAGTTGGAAGACACACATGAACTTGAAGAGACAACTTATACAATGCATGTGATGACTTTAGATATTTGTTTTATCTATAATAAGAAATAGTACATAAAGAAGACAGATTTTTACAACACTGAAGGAAAAAAGTTATGTATGGTTACTAAATTCTAAGTCAAAAATAAACACAAACATCTAACTTTAAAAAATCAAAACAAAAGGAAAAAAAAATGTCACAAATGAACTTGACCAGAAACCCAAAAAAGTCTAAGTTCCAGTCCTTCCTTAGGAAGGACTTTTCAAACTGTGCTTTCAAAAGTACTTTTCAAACTGTGAGTCAGGATGCACTAAGAAGTCATTAGGTTGGGATGCCTGGGTTGCTCAGTTGGTTAAGCCGCTGCCTTCGGCTCAGGTCATGATTCCAGCGTCCTGGGATCGAGTCCCACATTGCGCTCCTTGCTCAGTGGGAGCCTGCTTCTGCGTCTGCCTCTGCCTGCCACTCTGTCTGCCTGTGCTTACTCTAACAAATAAATAAATAAAATCTTAAAAAAAAAAAAAAGTCATTAAAGTCAAGTTAACATAAACTTTTTTTTTTATGATAAAGAATAGAAGATCACACAGAATATGAGCACATATTGTTGTATTCTTATGCGTGTGGGCTGGTGCTGATGGTATTTGTATATACACATCAAATGAGGAAAGTAAATGTATTTCCTATTATGAATGATATTATGGATTAATTGGATAAATCTATTTCCTATTCAATATATTTCCTAGCCAAGATTAAAAGTCACTGACGTTAAGTCACTTAATCTCTTATGAAGTTGCTTCTTCATCCCTTAGATGGAACTTAACATTCTATTTCAGAGAGTATACCCAAATAAAATAACTTCACAGTATTTTCTTCAGCTATAAAACATTGTATTAATATGTTACAGTTACAGCATTTTGGTCGGGATTCTTTAGAGTGTAATGTTTCCCTGCCATGTATGCTCACAGCACGAAGTCATTATGCTAGAAATTTGGACATCCTGAATCAAAGATAATTCTGAAAATGTAGTCTCCAAAAGAGTAAAGCTGGAGATAGGAAAGCCTAATGTTTCTCAAAATTTGTAAATCTCCTTCACAGGAAACCAACCACACTGCCTCCAGGAAAAAATGACAAAACAAACAAAAAACAACAACACTAAAGAGGAAGGGTAGTATCTCTGGGTTTCTAGTGCCTCGTGAAAGAATCCTCCTCCCTTAGGAGAATGGCCAAAAGAGGGAAACACGTTTAGAGGCTATTCCCCTAAGAGAGGGACTCAAGAATATCAGCTGCCATTCTGCACAGCCCTTCAGTGGCACTTTTTTTTTCCCCCAAAGATTTTATTTATTTTATTTATTTATTTGACAGAGAAAGAGAGATCAAAAGTAGGCAGAGAGGCAGGCAGAGACAGAGAGGGGGAAGCAGGCTCCCTGCTGAGCAGAGAGCCCAACCCCAAGACCCTGACACAATGACCTGAGCAGAAGGCTTAACCCAATGGGCCACCCAGGTGCTCTGCTTCAGTGATGCTTTGCCTGGAGATATAAATCACTCCTCTTTGCTTCCCATTTAAAGTGAAGAATGCTGTGCCAGGCTCTAAGTGCCACAAATAATTTCAGGCAGCACATCACTATTTAGCTATACATGTTATCTGGACACATGATACCACAAATAGGAAACATTTCAAGAAACTAGTAGCTAAAAAACTGAAAAACAGGTAAGAGGACAGACACACTCACTCATAACTCTCCCACACAAGCTACCATTAAAGCACACTTTTTCAAAGAAAAGATATCCTAAAGATCTGTAGAATACAGGAAGGCTCGTGAATTTTTTGCACTGACCTATCCAGTATATAATCTCCCTCTAAGCTCACACATGTTAAACATCTGGCTGGGGTTGAGAGGCACACAGTTTGCAGCCCAGTAAGGCGCTCTGGCTCACCTGGGAAGCCTGTGCATACATGGATACTGAACAAATGAATACAGAAATGTATCTTCAATGGTCATAATGTAACTTTCCCTGTGACTAATTCCCATCCCTTTGAGGGAGGGAAGGGAGGTATGACTGATGAGGGCATGCAGGAAGCAGATAGTGATCCTAAGGAAATTTGCAAGGGGGGTGTCTATCAAGAATGCTTTTGTCACTGCCCAAGGAGCTCCTCCTAGAGAAAGAGAATCAAACAGATTGAAATGAGTAACTATCACCTGGGTTCTGGCAGCCTGCCAGGTAGCTTTTGCTTACCTTTGATATTAGTTAAAAAACCATGTGGTTTGGTCACAACAAAAGTATCTTTCCTATAACAATCTCTACACCATGGAGGTATTTTTCTAACCAAAGGACGCATTTGTTTGGAAGAGCTCTCAAGAATTAATACTGGGAAGGACTTTGGATATCATTTGTCCAAAAGGCAGGCACTCAGAAAGGTTAAATGACTTACCTAAGGTCACACTGCTGGCAGCAGTGTCTAGCCTACGACCAAGAGCTAACCAGAATTTCCCAAGATAAAATATGTCTATCATTGTGCCTAGTAATATAGTTTTAAAGAGACATGTTCCCCTATCCCTCAGGACTATAGCTTTATCACTATACCTTCTAATTCTCTAGAATCAGAACACTTAGGTATATAAGTATACATTATTTTAAGACCACCCATCAATTGGATCAAGAGTGCCCATATGTCAGGTTTGAAAAGGAATTTCTATCTGATACATCTTACTATAGGTATGAAATTTAATTTTATCCATATTAACAATGTTGTTTGAAACTAAAACAGAAATATATAAAGACATATAATTATCTCATATATAATTGATGATGGCTAAGAAGTATCATTGGAAAAATATACAATGTGCAGTAAAACTTCAGTTATTACAAGTTACAAAGACTAATTTATTTCAAAGAATGAGGAACTGAATTACTACTACACCTGATAACAACCAAACATTTTTGCCCGTAAAATATCTCTTCCTTAGTATTTATAAGAACTAGATGAGAAAAGCACATGTATTTTTTTTAAACCAAGGTTAAAAAAAAAAACTTGCAGCATAGATAGCTGCAAATAGTGCTCTCCATGGTGAGAAATAAAGTCTACACTTAAGTATCCTAGCAAAATTTTCACCACAGACACACGCACACACACATACACAAAATGCACACACCTAACAGATGGATTCTAAAGAACAGCTAAGCATTTCATAAGCCAAATGCTCAAAAATTAATGATAAAAGATTAACATTCCTGTATGTGTGATACTGTATAAATGAGCAGACCCCTCTCTATCCTCACCTTCAACTCAACCTCCTTTTCCCAACGCTGTGCTTACCCTTCCATCTCCATCTCCCCCTTCTCTGCAAACAAATCACAACCACCCAAAAGCAAGGTGTCTGCTGCAGCCCAAAACACTTGACCGATAATATCCGGTTTGCCATTCCAGGAAATCCCAGAGTGTGTTTTAAGCCTCTGCCCAAGGCTTATAAAGAAAGGAGAGAGAAAAACTAATCAATACCAGCACCCAGCTGTGACTTGGCACATAAAGAAATCAAGAAAATAAATCCCATCCATAATCTGTATAATTTAACACTTGGAAGAAAGCAACATCTGGGATCGACTCCAAGCGGGACAGTGTTGCTGGATGGATCTGTGCTTCCTGCACTGAGTGTTAAACCCAGTGAGTGACAAGGGGGACACTCCAGTCCCTCACCATTTCAGCAAAGGCAGTATCTTTTCCTAGCAAGGGTTAATCTACCCAAAAAGGGAGTGGGAGTAGGGGACAGAAGGAAAATTATAACCACCAACATCTACTCTTTGCCAGTACAGTGCCTGGCAAAGGTTCCTCTCCCCACTTTGAAGAGAGGGAAAACTGGAACCCCTTTCCAAAGGTGGGTCTAGGACAAACTATTGTCTTGCTGAACGGCCACAGTCAGAATGAAAGCTAATGAAAATACAGGAATGACTTTGTTTAATCATACAGTCCTTTCAGTGGACTCCAAAGTCCTATCCCTATGGGAAGTTAAAAAGAAAAAAATCCCCTATGACTACGATTCCCTGGAAAGGTTTGCCAAATTTTTTTAATTACAGGAAAATTAATTTAGAACATAAGCAGATACCTACACATTGTCTAAATCACTAGCTCTGTACCCAAATTTAAAAAAAAAAAAAAAAGTACAGCAATCAGCAGGACGGGGCATTATAGGAAATAAAGATTGTTAGTAAAACCCAAAACGCTTCCAGCCTGTTAAACCTTCTGAGAGGTTATAATTGCATTTGGCCGCTGCAGGCTTGTCAGAAAGCCTGGCTTCTTAATAGCCACAACCCTAAAAGGACTAACTGTCAAGGGGAGACCCAGCTGAAATCAAACAACAAAAACGGGAACTGTAATCAGCCTGAAATGGGAGGAGGGAAAGGAAGGGAGACTCCTGTATTCATCAGTCAACATTAATGTCCTTTGTTGTTCACCTTTGCACAGAACCGCGAGCGCTACCCTGTTCCTTTTCTTCCGAACGCCAGTGTCAGAGTAGTCCTTTCCTAAAATCTGTCTCCTCGCCTCGAAGACCCAGGCTTTCCGATTTCCCCCTCCCCATTATCACTCCACAGCTGTCCTCCACCAACCCCCAACGCGCTTACCCCGGGCCGAGAGGGTGGCCAGAAGTAAAAACACTGCTGAAATACCCGTTCCCCTCCAAAGACCAAAGAGGCGCAGATGTTGAAATTTACCAATCCCCCAGCCCCTCAACACTCGCACCCCAGGAACCCGGGATAGGAGGAAGGAAGGAAGCTGGGGTCGGGCTCGGTCTGTCAGAACGGCTCTTTTGAGGACGGTGCCACATTCCGCACTCTGAGAATGTGGAGCCGAAGAAAAGGCTTTGCGCCTCCCTTCTGTTTTGGGGGTGTTCTCTATGCGCAGTAGTTGTTGTCTCCCTCTCCACCCCGGGGAATCGTTGCATCCCATTGCCCTCTCCGGGGAAGAAGGGGAACGAGGGAGAGGAGCGCCGTTCGCTCTCCTCTTCCAACTTGACTCACACACGCCCCGTCGCCACTTCAAACTCCGCAGGCAGAGCCCGCAGCGGGAGGGCTGGCCGCGCGCTCCTCCAGCCGTCCCGGCGCTCCGGGAGCCGGTGCGGGAAGCGCCGATGGGGCGGTGAGGGGCGAGACCCCGGCGCACACCCCTCTGCCCGGAGCTGGCTCGGCAAAGCCCCAAACCCGCAGCGCGATGCCAGGATTAGGCATTTCCAGCCCCGCGGAGCCAGAGGGGCGCAGGGGCAAGGACGCGAAATGCGCACCCGCTCGGGCCAGAGAGGCATAAAAGTTCGCCCCGCGGAGACTCACCCACGCCGTATTTCTCGTGCTCCGTAGGTATCCACATGGCTAAAGGGGGGCCCGGGGTCTTTGGGCTTTGTAATCCCCGCGCCTTCTCCGGCTCACAACAATGCACAGTTCCCGAGTAGCGGCTGCAACGCTGGAACCCGGCGGCTCCGCGCGAGCTGTGGGCGCTGGGCAGGGTCTGCGCTGGAAGCTCCCGAACCCGGCGTTGACAACCGCGCAGCTGAGGCTGCGCCGCCCGCCGCTTTCCCGGCGGCGGCTGCTCACAGTCCTCCGACGCGCTCCCGGGAACCCGGCGGCACAGTCATTGTTCTGATTCACTGAACTAAGCTACAAGCCAGGATACTCTCCGGCGCACCCCCGCCCGCCAGTGCCTCTCCCAGCCCTCCCTGTCCCGGGGTCCCTGCAGCACGCTGGGAATTGTAGTTCTGAGCCTCGCCATCCCGGAAGGGGGCGTGGCATCAGCGGCTGGGGGCGGGGATTAGGCACCGCTCTCCACATCCTATTGGCCCAGGACGTGAAGGCGAGGAGAGGACCTGAAGGAAACCCTGCGTTGATGGGGAGTTCTCCTCCAGTCGCGTTTCCATTGGTTCCACACCAGGCTGGCGGCCCTCCTTTTTCTCCTCTGCCGCGTAATGGCTGCCCCCGAGACCCAGGGGGCTGCTGCCGGAGGGGAGGAGGCCTGTGAGGGCAACCACAGCAAAGTCCCGGGTGTCAGTTATGAGGGTGAGTACGGTGCCCCTGAGGTGTAAATGGTCTGTCTCCCTTTCTCTGCGATCAGGAGTGCAGCCGATCGCCAGGGAAGCCGCGGGAGCCTGCCTGCTCTAAAGCCACCTGGGCGCGAGGGGGCCACGGGCGGGGCCAGCCCGGCGGGGTGGGGTCCGAGGCGGCTCCCGGGTGGGAACGCTCTGGGGAGGAAAGAGAAAATGGAATAGAATGGCTTTCCGCGAAGCCGAGGAAGCTCCCTGAGCGTTTGTCTTCCGTGTGGAGCTCGCGGCTTTGGACTCCGAGCCGGGTGGGTGTGTGTCCAGTCCTGTTCGCGCATGTGTGATTGTGACTCCTGGATCAGCAGCTCTCTCCTCTCCAGTACCCTGCCTCCGCCTCCGCCGGCCTCGGGCGATGTGTTTTATTTGGGTTTGCGAGGAGGATTTCCAGTTGCAGACCGGTCACTTCTCTCCACTCTACAAATTTGCTTAATTGCTGGCTGGAGCGGCCTCTGAAGGGAAATTGTGTTTCTCAACAGCCTCTCTGATCGCCCCAGGCCATCTCCAGGGTTGCCTGTGGACCCTGGCCGAGTCCTTAGAAAAAGAGGAAAGGAAGTAGTATTTTGCACTCAGGGCTTCAGAGAAAATTTGAAGGTGGTTAAGAAAATCATCGCAACTACTTTGGCTCTACGTGTCTTTTCAGTTGCCCTCTGATCCGCTGTAGAGATCAAAAATCAAACTTTGGAGGCTGCCACGGCAGATTGTTTTGAGGATTCCGATCCGTATTCTTTTACCTTTAGTGCATCTGTTCCCGCCCACCTCCTTTCTTTTTTGGCTTGATGTGTAATTTAGTACAAGTTGTCTTTTTCTGTTGGACATGGTTTGGGGCTTAAAGGTTCTCTGTCCTTATTTGATACTTGGGGGGTTACTTTGGTTTTGTTTTCACGATTAAATTGACATTTAGTCTTGAGTTTTTACTCAGCAGCACAGTGATAAAGTGCAATTTCTTCCCACTGCTCATCAGTGGAACTTCCTAGCTCTGAAATTATTTTAATTCCTCTCCCAAAGCATTCTTTGATAGGCTCCCACTTTAAATAGTTATGCCTATGCCCTAAGCAGTTCATTTGGGGGCTTTTACCTAATGGTAAGATACTAGTAAGGTTTTCCAGATTCTCAAGGTTCCAGAGGTCTGGCTATCTGTTTAACATTTAAAGATGGAATCTTTGGAGATGCCTGGATGGCTCAGTTGGTTAAGCCACTGCCTTCGGCTCAGGTCATGATCCCAGGATCCTGGGATCCAGTCCCACATCAGGCTCCTTGCTCGGCAGGGAGCCTGCTTCTCTCTCTGCCTCTGCCTGTTTCTGCACTCTTTCTCTCTCTTTCTCTCTCTCTCTCTCTGACAAATAAATAAATAAATAAAATATTAAAAAAAAATAAAATAAAGATGGAATCTTTGAAGAATTTATCTCACATATTAACTCATAAAAAAGAAAATTGGGAATTTCTTTCAAAAACATTGTAGAACTTTTAAACATCTTCAGTTATTATAAAAATTTTCATAATAGGGGTGCCTGGATAACTCAATGGGTTAAGTCTCTGCCTTTGGATCAGGTCATGATCTCAGGGTTCTGGGATCCAGCCCCACATCGGGCTCTCTGCTCAGTGGGAAACCTGCTTCCCCCTCTCCCTCTGCCTGCCTCTCTGCCTACTTGTGATCTCTGTCTGTCAAATAAATAGATCAAATCTTTTTTTAAAATTTCTTTTTCATAATAATATTTGAGTTAAATGAAGGTTCCTCCACCACACAGTTCATTCCCAAAGTAACAACTTTTAAAAGTTCATTGTGTGTTTTCTCACGTATTCCTACATGACAACATCTGTATTGTTTTGATTTTGAAAAATAAAAAGGGATCATTGTTTGTAAGCTCAAAGATCTGCAGCCTCCTTTTTCCCAATGATCTATTATAGACACTCTTCCATGTCAGTGTATTTGTTGCTTCATTTTTCTAAGGACTGTGCCAGTCATTTTATTCCATAAAATGAATGTGCCATACTTTAACCATTCCTCTGTTAATGAACATGTAGTGGGTGTAGTGAATAACTTTATTTACATGTCCTTCTCCCTCTTGGTGTGTATTTCTTAAGGAATTGCTGGGTCAAAGGTAACACAGGTTTAAAATTTTGAAAGATGTCAGATTTTCTCTTTGAAAGATGTCAGTATACACAACTATCAGTAATATATGAGTGTTCTTTTCCCCTGTGCTTACCAGTGTGAGGAAATCATTAATCAAGGACCAATGTTTAAATGACTGTTGGATTGAATTGAGTAAGCGCTATAAAGCATAATTTTATGTTCCAGTTTGTTTTCAAACTGAGCAGCAGTGTATTGAGCAGCAGTGAATTAGAATTATCTGTAACCAAAAAATTCCTCATCTTGGCTCGTAGCTGACAAGTATTCTTACTAATTTGTAGCAGTCAATGGGAGAACTAATGGTTGATTTTTATATCACTCTTATAAGGTAAGGTTGTCATTAAAAATCCCTTTAATAATTTATGTATTATTCTGTAACTTTATTCAAATTCATTTCAAAGCTTACAAAGTATGATGAAAGTTTTAGGTGGAAATAATGATACTAAAAGTATATTTGTATTTTTTTGTTAAGCAGTTACTTAGATTCTCAAGAATGTCTTTCCCTGTGAAATCATTAGTTTCTTGAAAACTGTCTTTTTTTTAATTTATTTATTTATTTTCAGAAAAACAGTATTCATTATTTTTTCACCACACCCAGTGCTCCATGCAATCCGTGCCCTCTATAATACCCACCACCTGGTACCCCAACCTCCCACGCCCCCACCACTTCAAACCCCTTAGATTGTTTTTCAGAGTCCATAGTCTCTCATGATTGAC
Organism: Mustela nivalis; assembly: GCF_964662115.1. Lineage (NCBI taxonomy): Eukaryota > Metazoa > Chordata > Mammalia > Carnivora > Mustelidae > Mustela > Mustela nivalis. The sequence goes on along the minus strand of NC_139031.1, from coordinate 36,003,968 downwards.
CTCCCCTTCCAATTTACCCCAACTCCCTTCTCCTCTCTAACACCCCTTGTCCTCCATGATATTTGTTATGCTCCCCAAATAAGTGAAACCATATGATAATTGACTTTCTCTGCTTGACTTATTTCACTCAGCATAATCTCTTCCAGTCCCATCCATGTTGCTACAAAAGTTGGGTATTCGTCCTTTCTGATGGAGGCATAATACTCCATAGTGTATATGCACCACATCTTCTTATCCATTCGTCCGTTGAAGGGCATCTTGGTTCTTTCCATAGTTTGGCGACCGTGGCCATTGCTGCTATAAGCATTGGGGTACAGATGGCCCTTCTTTTCACTACATCTGTATCTTTGGGGTAAATACCCAGTAGTGCAATGGCAGGGTCATAGGGAAGTTCTATTTTTAATTTCTTGAGGAATCTCCACACTGTTCTCCAAAGAGGCTGCACCAACTTGCATTCCCACCAACAGTGGAAGAGGGTTCCCCTTTCTCCACATCCTCTCCAACACATGTTGTTTCCTGTTTTGTTAATTTTGGTCATTCTAACTGGTGTAAGGTGATATCTCAATGTGGTTTTAATTTGAATCTCCCTGATGGCTAGTGATGATGAACATTTTTTCATGTGTCTGATAGCTATTTGTATGTCTTGATTGGAGAAGTGTCTGTTCATATCTTCTTCCCATTTTTTGATATGTTTGCCTGTTTGTGTGTGTTGAGTTTGAGAAGTTCATTATAGATCCTGGATATCAACCTTTTGTCTGTACTGTCATTTGCAAATATCTTCTCCCATTCCGTGGGTTGCCTCTTTGTTTTTTTGACTGTTTCCTTTGCTGTGCAGAAGCTTTTGATTTTGATGAAAACTGTCTTTTTTAAGAGGTTTCACTCTCAGTCTAATTAAAATATCAGTCTGTGTGCTGACTATCCTAGGACTGATGATTTCTACTCCAATGTCACCAAGTAGTGTGCAAGCAGGTACAGTACCTTACCTGAGATCTCTGCTGCCAGACTTCTGAGGTTCCATCCCTCTCCAGAAAAGTCCCTGATCTTGCACAACTCTGCTTTGCATAGATTTGAACTGTAACTGGGATTTCATATTATCTTCTAAAATTAAGAACAGATAGTAAATACAAGATAGTCTATTAAGTAACACATAGTAAATTAAGAACAGATAGTAAATCACACTTAGAGATGTATTACTGATATTTTTTCTTTTGCTGTTTTTAGTCACAGGCAGTAAGATAACACATATAGTTTATTAACTGACAGTACTTACAGGAGATCTTTATGATGGAGGTGATTTTTTTCTGACAGTCATAACCTGTGTATCTATATTGTAATATTCTAACTGAGTTAACTTTTTTCTCTGCAAATGCATGCTCAGTAGATGATAATCATGGGAATGCTATTTTGGATTTATAATGTACTTCCTCTGGAGACCTTATTAACTAATATGTGATTTCTCTAGGAGTGGGGGTAGCAGGTGGTGTGAACTCCTCATTTTTATATTTGCTATTTCAATAAATAGCAGCAGACCTTAGCTAGAAACATAGGAAGCATCCCTGATTTCTGTCTTGCCCTCATGTCCCAAATGTGATGACTTACTAAGCCTTATTTTTCTGTGCCTGATATCTTTTGAATTTGTTCTTCATCTCTTTAGCCCCTTTTCTCTTTCTAACCTTCTCCATTGGTGCTGAATTGTCTGTGTCCTCCATCCTCCAAACTGTGTTCTTGAAACTTTGACATGTTCGGTTTTGTCTGCCAAGACCTTTTCTTGGCACTTTGTCAGTAGTTAATCATTGTTTAACCAGAAATGAATTCCAGCCTGGATGATTGCAAAACCTTCCTAGTGATCTCACTGACTCTTGATTTTTCCCTCCTTTAATCCACATTCCAAAACACGAATGCGTTCATGCATCCTCACTTGAGATCTTCAGTGTGACTCTCGTGCTTGTATAATGAGGTCTGAATTCTCCGTGTGGCATTTAAGATTCAAATCTACTTTTCCAGCCTCATCTTCAGTCATCCTGCTTTCCTTTCCACATCTCCATTATCACAATTAACCATATCACACTGTAGTTAGTTAGTTGTGATCAGCTTTGCCTTTCCCAGTAGACTGTGAACTTCTTGAGGGCAAGAGTTGTCTTATTTTACCTTTATGCCTCCAATGCTTATCTGAGCTGCATGAAGTAAACATTCTAATAGTTTAATGGTTAGAATCTGTTTGACATTTATTCACAGTACTTAGAATGGCTGCTATTTTACACAGAGGAATTGATGTAAAAAAAAATTAGTATATGTTTTATGCTTGTGGAAGTTATGCACACCAACTCGGAAATGCAGAATATATCATCATGAATATGATCTTCTGTCAGAGGGAATCATAGTTAGCATTTTCACGTAGTTTTTAGTCTTTTTTTTAAGTGAAGTGTTAGTATTGTATAGATAATGATTACTTTTTTTTTTTTTTTAATACTTCATGCCTTTCCCTTGTAACCTTGAACCCATACCTGAGTGAGCTGCTGCATAGAAATTGGAATCAGTGAACCATCATCTGTCTGGCAGTTATCTGGTTTTTCACAGGTTGTCATCGTATTTCCAGCATTAGTTTCAAGTCCAGTTGCATACATTTAACATGACAGTGGGAAGAGAACTAGACCCTATCTTGGAAAAACTGTATTTGAATTTCAACTCTGATGTTTAATAGTTGTGAATAGCTTTATTGCATATGCTGCTGCATTTATGAAAATATGAATATAATACCTATTTTGCAGAGTTGTTGTGATTATTTCATTCAGTTATATATCTCTGACAGCCTGGCATTATTTCCTTTTACCATCTTGGAATTCAATATATATTAGTTGTTTTCAGTGTCAAGGTATGCCTGAATGAACTAGAAAGCTGCCTACCCTCTGATTCTGTATGTACTTAGGAAGCAATCTACATTGTGTTATAACCAAGGAGAAGCTTAGGAATGTGTTGGTGATAGCTGCTTAGTCTGCCCTTGCATTCCTGGGAGTCATTAGTGTCTGTTGGTGCTCCGTACTAGTATTGCAACTATGTGCTCTGAAAGCCTTTTATATTATCTTCATAACTTTTCTCATCCCTACGCAGTGCTTCCCCCTCATCCCCAGCTGTCTGCGCACATACCCACATTCAGAGTCAGCAAGAAGTTCAGATAATCTTGCACACTGGGATGGCCTTGCAAGGTACAGGCTAGAGGGAGTTATGGAAGAAAAAGAATTATGGAAACCTCACCCTGTGGGTTTGGTGTAAGATTCTGAAGAGGCTTCCTTTAGCACATCATTTATTTTCCTATGAAAAATATGTGGAAACTGCTTGTAGAATATTAAGACAAATTTTATAAAAAAGGATGTTAAAATAATGGTGGTACTGATTCAGATAGCTAACATTTGTTGAGCAGTAACTGTGCCAAGTACTGTTTCAAATGCTGTCCTAGGTCTTATGTCATTTCATCCTAACAACATACCTGAAATAGATACTCATAGTATCCCCTGTATTCCTTTTTCATTTATAAGTGAGGAAACTGAGGCAAGAGTGGCTTGCACAGTAACCAAAATAGACCTATTATCCTATTTACTATATAATGACGTTCATAGAAACTAAATCCATCGGATAAAGTCTGAAACAGACTTTCCTTGAATATAAATACGTCCCAAAGCTTATGTTACTCTAGAAAGGCAGTATAGTATAGGAAAAAGAGTGTGTGTGTACATTTTGAGGTCAGGCCAATGTAAGATTAGATCCTGGTTACTTACCCCCCATAGGCACATTAATCAACCTCTGAACCTCCACTTCTCATCTTTAAAATGGGTAATAATCAAATCTGTCTTGCCGAAATGTTGATTGGTGACTGAGATGGGCTGGTCCTCAATAAATGGTGACTTATTTGAGATACAGGTATGAGCTCATCTTTAGCATGTGTGCCAGAGGTGATACAGGTAATAATTTTGAGTACTACAACTCTAATGGGTCTTTCCATTTGATAATGAGGCTCCTGTTGAGGGATTACTTGGAGTAGCAGACAGGGAATTTATATACACTTCTCATTGTGTCGACAAAGACTTACATTCATGCAAAAGCACAGTGCCATCCTCCACAACACATACACTTCCCATCTTGAAAAATTGAAGAAAATGTTGACCAGATTTGTGTAATAAAAATTATACTTTCTTCTAAACATAAATCTATGAGTAAATAGAAACAAAGGAGGATACTACCATCTCCAGTGATTGACTCTTTACATGTTTCTGTTAGTTGTTTTTGGAGAACTTTGATACAGAATTAGGGTTCAGTTTTGCTATGATTTATTTAATAAACTCATCAGACTCTGAATGGATTGGCCTTTTACTGACAGCATCTTAAAAAATTGCCATCTCTCACTGAAACAAGTGTGTTCTAAATGACCTCATTGACCCAGATGTCTGCAGAGCCGTTTTTTCCAAAAGTGGCATTGGATTTAACTGATCAGTCTTCTGTCTCTCTTTTCATCTCAGCCAATACTCTGTGACTAGTGTCATTTATTTGCAAGATAGGCAACTGGGGTTAGGTGCTATCTTTGGCTTGAGGGACCAAGTAAAGTTTCTAGAAATAAACAGGCTTAAACCTTTGGTTCATTTGGGGAGGGGGGTGTCAACAATTGAGAAGTGGTAGAATATTTTAAGTGATATAAGTCAATATGGTATACATTGAGTAGAACTGTATGGAAAGAAAAAATGTATTCAAAGTCGGACTCTGATCATGAATTTGCTGCTTTGTAGCATTGTGAACTTGGGAAAAATTATTTAACCTCTGAATCTCCATTCCATGATGAAAATGCTGCAGTTAATTACGTATCTTTTGGGGGGGTTGAGTGAAGCAGTGAATATAGGGATGAATGATGCTGCTGATGACGAAGATCTGTCACTAGAAGCTGCGACAGCTCTTTAGAATGGAAAAAATGGATTCAAAAGTAGCTGTCAGTTACAGGCTGTGTGAGCTCAAGCAAGTTGTTTGACCTCATTGTTATTATGACTACTACTACTAGAAAAGTCTGGATATAACTTAACTCATTACAAACTAACCAACATTAGAGTTTGAGTCAAGACGTACTCTTGGTTTTATAATATGTAAACCCTTTAGGGGCAGAGACTGTCACATATCCCTTGGGATCACTTCATCTTCTACAGTGCCATGCTGTGATGTCATTTGGTGTTGGTTGAATGGTGACTATGGATTGGCTCCATCCTGGGTCCTATATGAGGCAAAATGAAGAACCCCTGACTTTATCTCTGGGGATATGTTCCTATATCCCATAACCCATGGGAAATATCCATGTGATTGGTGGGGCTTTGCAATCATATTTCATCAGAGCTAATTGGAGAGTCCTTTCTGTTTCCATATCACAGTGTGGGAAGAAGTGGATACATTTGAATCTGCAATTTGCATCCATTTACTAAGGAGCTGAAAGCTTTTAAATGTTTTTCTTTTTAAAAGAAAGCAAGTGCATGTTCCAGTTCCTGGTTTCTCCAACACTCACCTCATTTCATGCTTTTTCTTAACTGAAAGATGTATCCTCCCACAAGTAATTACAGAGGCCCTGCCTTATAATAAAATAAATAAATAAAAATTTAGTGTTTTTATCCAAAAACTTAGAGATTTGTTTTTTAAGAGAAGGATCTCAGAATGGTAATTGTGGTTATTTAACACAATTTTCTGTTATGTAACAAGCTGCTATTCACCAGTAATAGCCAATTAGAAAAGAAAATATCTTGTACTACTAATTGTAATTATCATTATAAAGCAATTAATAGCAGGAACAGTTGTTGAATAGTAACGTAACAGCAATTAAACTATCTTTGTTAAAGCACCGTACACCTAATTTCTACAACTGGAGGAGAGGAAGGGTAGGAAAAGAAAGTGAAAAAAAGTTTGGAAGCTTTATAAATATGCACCCACATAAAGAAAAGTACTGCTAATAACCTACTAGGACTCTGAGGTTTATTTCTAGCAGCGTTGATCATAGCTCGTATTGCTTCATAGAAAGCTCACTGGACAAGGCGCCAGAGACCTGAGTTTTAATCCTACTAATGCTTCTAACTGACTCTGATTTTAGAGAAGATTTTTGCCTTCATGGTTAAGATCTCCTGGTTTGTAAATGAGGTGATTCGTTTACATTAGCATCCTTTCAACTGCGTCTTTCAAATATCAAATAAAGAGAAGGTAGGTTTATAGCTAGGGAGCCCAGTTATGTCTGTCCTAGAGTCTGTGTACAAAGAAAACAAGTGTATCTGGGTATTCCCTTAAGAATTCATTGCACATGTGAGTGTGTAGGTGTATTGACCAGGTATCAAGGTAGAAAATTCGTGGAGAACCACTGCAATAGGTAACTGCTAGGGTCTGTCATTCCGTGAGACTATGTCTAAATCAGTAGGACACATCCCATCTCATTCTATCCCCTCACCTTTCCATTTTTTAAATAAACAGTTTGAATCTAAAAGTTGTTGATTGAACTGAAACTTAGTTCTGAAATATTTATTAAGCAATGCAGCATGCAAGCTTTTGCATTTTAAATGCTATAGAATACAAAGGTAAAGACAAGATAGGTCTTGCCATCAAGGATCTTACAGCCTAATAGGGAAGATATAAGAAGTCTCTAAATAACTATTACAAGGTAGAAAATGTTAAGGACCATCAGAGTGATCAAGACAGAGTTGAATAAGAAAGAGATTAAGATCAACTGGTGGTGCTTTGCCTTGGAGTTGAATAAGATTTGGACATGGAGAAATAAGGAAAAGCATTTATTACGTGGCTGGGCAAAGGGAGGGAACAATAGAAAAACTAAGGGCAATTCATTTTGCTTGGAGAAAATAGTAGGTAAATGAGAACAGTGAAAAGTTTGAAAAGGTGAGTTGAGACTAGATCATTTACTCAAATGTTAGCCCACAGCTCTGCAGATGAAGAAAGGGAATGACAAGATCAAAGTTTAATCAGGTAACAATGTATTGAAGAGCAAACGATGAGTCAGGAAGCGTGGGTATTTGCCAAAGCAAGAGATAATGAAGACCCACACTAGAATTTACTAATATGCCTTTGCTAATGAAGTCATGTGTTTGCTCAGTGCTGTAAAGAAATTTCTGAGATTAGAAAAATAATGCTGGGACACAGCAGGTAGCATATGAAGATTCTCCCTTTGAGAGGTTGAGTGTCTGCTTAGGCCCCATCCCAAGGAAGGTCCAGAAACAGAGAATGCCGCAAAGATGATAAAACAGACATCAATTACATATAAACAGGTATAGAACTGCTCAATTCCAAATAAAAGGAAAGACGGGAATTTTTAGCCAAGGAGCAGGTTGGGGTCAGGGGGGTAGAAAATTACTAATTAGAAATCTGGCTAAACAGACTTGACGAGATTCTTGCTAAAGCAAGAGATAATGAAAGGCAGGCAGGCAGGGTGAGATACTAGATAATGAGATACCACCTGGAGGATAGTAGAAGATGAGGAACCTCATCAGATACGGAGGATGGGAGAGTCTTTCTGAACTGATGTAGCAGGATTCTTGCAAAAATTAGGCTGGCGAGGCCCAATCAAGAAAAGAATTGAGAGGAGCCTTCAGGAAACCAAAGTCTAGTCAAGGAGAGAATGTATTTCAGTAGTAGGAACACCATCACAAATAAACTGGGCTTTAGGGACAGGTCTCAAGCCATTAAAAGACCTAAGAGAAACGAGCTAAGAGGTTTATTCTGGGTGAGGCTTCATCAGATCACAGCTTACAGAATCAGTGCAGTGGGTTGAGCACTCAGTTACTGGAAAAGGTATACAAGCTGAGGCTCTCTTCCCACCTATTAGTCACATGCTCAATGACTAGCATCCTGGACCCAGATGGAGATGAGGTCAAGACTGGGGTTGGTGTAGAGCCTCTGGCTTGAGATGGTCCCCTGCTGGGGCAGAGTCAAATTGCTGGTGGGTTTAGGGACCCCTACCATGCTGATTGGCAGTATTGGTAGAGGCCTAGCTCCAGACATCTCATTACAGTTGCCCATATGGCCACTGAACTCCTAACCCTGGGCTCATTAATCCTGAATAATCAGCCAGTTGTAATATAATTCTCAAGTATAAGGTAATAATACCCTTTCTTTCTCATGACCCTTAGACTACATGGAATTTGATGCCTCAGAGAAAGATTACTGTTCTTGATCTTTTTCCTTGTGAAACATTTTAGAGTTTATTGATAGAACTGATTATGATGTTAATAACCCCCCCATTAATGTCATATTTTTAGATACCATTAGTTATAGTTGTTTCTGTAAATAGCACAATCCTGTTTTCCTTTTATTACATGAAATTCCAAGTATATCCAACCATATGAATTTATACATTCTTAAAGCCTAAATTAATTTGACTTTTAGGTAATTGACTGAAAAAAATCTTTTTTTTCTGTCATGCTTTTGAGAGATACTCATAGAAAATTGTGTTCTCGTTGTTTTTGTCTGCCCATGTGATTGAAGTAGGTAGGGCTAATGTAGCATGCCATTTATGTTTTTAGGGGACAATATTTCAGGACTTCATAGAATCACAAGACAAAAGTATTACAATAGCTTTTTACACATGCAAAGAATTTTATGATCAAATAATTTACAGTTACTGACTTAAACTGATAGCTTCCTTGCTTTAGGACTTTAGTGTGCTAATTTTTGTGAAGAGGTGATAAATATTATACTGCAGTTTTCCAAATATTTGACCACACTATCTTTTTCTCAACTGGCACACATTAACATTTCATGGGATGCTAGTGTTCCATGGAATTTGATTTGGGAAATGCTAGTCTGGGTCATTTTCCTCTTAAGCAGATCATGTTTATTAGGAGCTTAGACATCCCAAAGAGTTCATCTGTAAACATGTTCAAGAACAGATCATTCACCTTGTGTCCGTAGGAATATCCATTGTCACTCATTTTTATGGCTTTCCTATTTTACTTCAAGTCCTAAGTGGGGGGGAAATAAACAGAGTAGTAGGCACAGGGTAGAGACAAAAAGCATAACTATTTGTTCTGCTTCGGGGAGATGTAGCATCCTCTAAGGAGAATTCCCCCCATTATATTCAGAATGCCAGAGTTCTTTGGAAAATGTCCATGCTAGTAATGAAATAAATAAATAAAACCCAGCCCTTGAGCATAATAGGAGAACTCTTTAAATCAGTATCTTTTGTTTCTTTTAGTATCCCTTTCTTAGAACATTTGAAGTAATATCTGAATATTGAACAATGGAAAAGGAAGGTGTTCCTAAGTAACGGGTTTCTGACCTACTGTTCCGAGGCACTCAAGCTTGTGCTTCTTATTAAGTCAGGTAACCATAGCTATTTAATACATTATTTAGGGTTATAAAAATTTAATTCACGTTCCTCTATCAACTTTCATTGACTTGAAGAATGTAGGTTGGTTGCGATTTTTTTTTAATTGCATGTGTGTAGCATCATTGTCAGAAATGTCAAAGTTTCTGAATTACTGTTTATTAATGAAATGATGAATCCAAGTAGCTCTTTGATGTAAAATCCACAACTCAGTGTGATGTAGAGGAATTTTTTAGTGAAAGGTTTCTTAAAACAGCTTAGAAATGATTCATTGGACCATTGTTATTCACTTCTAGTTAGCAGTATTCAGAGCCAGCTGGCAAATCTCCATTTCTTCAGGAGTCTCACTTAAAATGTTATTTCAGAATAAACCGATTTAGGCAAGCAGTGTATAAGTGAAAGAACTGAATTGTTCTCTTTATATTGCCACTGTTTTCTAAAGTTTCATGTTTGTTGATATCCCTTGTGATAATACATTAATCAGATTCTGAACTCATCTTCTATATGGGTAGTTATCAAAAGTTATTGTCATATTAGTACTGTTAGCTGATCTTTGGACCCTGCTCCAAAAATCACACATACTTGTAGAACCTCAAACACATTTTCATATACTTATGAGCAACATTTTTTTAAGTTATATCCTGCATAGGTTACACTTTATAAATATCATAACCCTCGTTATAAATGTAAGCCTCCTCCCTTTCTCTCTCTGTTATACTCATATTTAAAATCTTTTTTTAAATTTTTAAAAAGATTTTATAGATTTATTTGACAGACAGAGGTCACAAGTAGGCAGAGAGACAGGCAGAGAGAACGGGAAAAGCAGGCTCCCTGAGGAGAAGAGAGCCTGATGCTGGGCTCTATCCCAGGACCCTGGAATCATGACCTGAACTGAAGGCAGAGGCTTTAACCCACTGAGCCACCTAGGCACCCCTCATATTTAAAATCTTAAATGTCACTTTTTATGTGAAGCCATTCTTGAACCATAGATTGAATTAGCTGCACACTTCTTTTAACCTTAATCATATAGTTATCTAGGAGAATCCCATTACCTGCTGTAGAGAGAAATTTTAATTCTAATAGTTCAGCTGATAATTACTATATGAGTTTCCAAAGGCCACCTGTAACAAATTACCACAGACTGATGGCTTAGAACCACAGAAGTTTATTCCGTCACCTTTCTGAAGGCCCAAAGGCTGAAGTCAAGATGTCAGCAGGGCCACATTCCCTCTGAAGCATCTAAAGGAGAATCTGGTAGCATCAGTCATTTCTTGGCTTTTAGCAGCATAATGCCAATTTCTGCTTCTGTCTTCATATAGCCTTCCTCCCTATGTCTTTTTTTCTTCTCCTTTTCTGTCTCTTAAAAAGGCTTCAGTCGTTGCATTTAGAGCCTACCCTAGTCCAGGATGAGCTCATCTCAAGATATTTACCTTAATTATATCTGCGGAGACCCTTCTTCCACATAGGGGCACATCTGAGGTTCCAGGTGAGTCACCATTCAATCCACTATACATACTGAAGATACTCCCTCTTTTCCAGATTGCCTTCTTCCTGACCTAGCCAAGGAGTGTGTGCATAGGTGAGTGCCTTTTTTCATATAAGTTGGGGAGGGGAGGGATGTCCTCCCCCCTCTCTTTTTAAAGCACTCTAGACAGCACATAGTACCTTTTGTTTGACTTCATGGACATTGGGACTTATCCATTGACCTCATTCTTGTGAATATTAAACTCTTTATAGAAAGTCATCACCAAGGATTTGGAAAGAGCTTATTAAAAATGCTTTTTTTTTTTTTTTTTTTTACTTTCCTCCTCTTTTATTATTTTAGGTACTCAGACTGTACATAGTACCTGCTAAGTCCTTTTGTTTATTGACGGATAGCTATTGTCCTTTATACTTACAGCCCCTGAAATTTGGTCTTTTCCTGAGATTGGAAGCATACTATAGTGAAAAGAACACTAAACTTACAGACAAGAATCCAGTTCATGTTTTAGTTGTACAACTTTAAATAAATTATACTCCCTAAACTTCTATTTTCTTATAATTATGATATAAATAATAATCTTTCTTATCTGGCAGTTTAATACTGAGGTGTTTAGGGGATGAGTTCATAAAATATATTTTTTATTTTTTTATTTTTTTAAAGATTTTATGTATTTATTTGACAGAGAGAAATCACAAGTAGATGAGAGGCAGGCAGAAAGAGAGAGGGAAGCAGGCTCCCTGCCGAGCAGAGAGCCCGATGCGGGACTCGATCCCAGGACCCTGAGATCATGACCTGAGCCGAAGGCAGCGGCCTAACCCATTGAGCCACCCAGGCGCCCCGAGTTCATAAAATATAGAGGGTTATATAAATAAAGCAGAGGTATAATATCATGCTTGAAATGACCACCTTTGGATTTACTGACTAGTGCCTTTCTACCCTGACCATCCCTTCTATCCTGAGTATGACTGGGCTCTTCCTCCTTTTAACTGTCAGTCACATATCAGTTAATCTAAATATTTATGAGTATTTGAGCTGGAAGTGACACTGGGATAAGTCACTTTTGAAAATAGTTTAAAAAGACAACATAGGGGACACCTGGGTGGCTCAGTTGGTTAAGCGGCTGCCTTCGGCTCAGGTCATGATCCCAGCGTCCTGGGATGAGTCCCGCATCGGGCTCCTTGCTTGGCAGGGAGCCTGCTTCTCCCTCTGCCTCTAGCCTGCCACTCTGCCTGTGTTTGCGCTCTGTATCTCTCTCTCTCTCTCTCTCTCTAACAAATAAATAAAAATCTTTAAAAAAAAAAAAAAAAAAGACAACATAGTTTCTGTCTTGCTTGAAGTCTAAATGGAGAAGAAACACATATACCAGTGACGAGGTTAAGCTCCCATCAGTGGATAGTGGAATGGATAGAGAAAAAATTTGCTTGAAAGGGATAATCATTGTTGCCTTCATGGAAGAAGTGAGAGAGACCAGAGGATTAGAACAGACTCCAGCAAGCATGTAGATAGATAGAGTACCTACACCTCAGGGGGAGGGGGTGAAAGCCAGTTGTCATCCAGGCACATTTCAGAAACTGCTTAAAGCTTCAGAGTAAAGAGAGCAGTAGTGAGAGATAAAATGGAATACAAGACTACATCTGATAATCATCTTAGAAGAACCAAGAGGCTGTCTAGTGCTCAGGCCTGTATTTATAAGGATGTGGATATTTCACAATTTGTATCTTTGTTTTCCTTCAGGCCAAATGGTCTCCAAAAGCATTTAGGAGAATCTCCCTAATTAAAAACATAACACACACAGACAATTTGCCTTACAGATCAAAAAGACACTTTTGATTTTCTTAGGCTCTGGGTTTTATTGAGCATTTGTTGAGTAGTAATTATGTGCTAAGTTCTGAAGGCACAAAAAAAGAATAAGACAAAGTTCCTGCCCCGAAGGAGACACTTGTCTAGTAGAGGATAATAATGCAGAAGTGTAGTAAAAGAATCTGAAGCAAAGAGGAAACTGTCACATGTGCTTCTAACCTATCAGGGAGGTTTGGGTAGGCTTCTCCAGGAGTGATGATACATAGACCAAGGTCTTTGCCAGGTGAGGTAGGCCTTTTTGATAGATGAAGCTACTTGAGGAAAGGCTTGAAGATGCCCTATAAGTATGTATTATCCTAACCTAAAATGATGTGGTAGAGACAAAGCTGAACAGGGCGCAAGGGCTGTATTAAAAAGGAGTTTGTGGATCTAGCAAAAGAACTTGCATTATCTCCTACATGATGGGGAATGTTTAGGTGAGTGAATAACATGAATCACATTGACCGACTAAGAACAACCTCATGGCGGTCCTAATATGAAGATGCACGTACAGAGGCAAGACCAGTAGTTCAGAGGCTCTTGTTAATGGAGTATGTTCCCTAAGCAGTTCAAACCAGATGTTAAGGTAAATAAGTCTTCCTAAAATGTATATAACGTATCATGTCACCTTCCAGCTCAAAAGCCAGCTATGATTTGTCCGTGCCTATGGGAAAAGCACAAAGTGAAAGTATATCCTCATTCAAGACTCCTCATTGCTTGTCACCACTAATTTAATCTGTACCACAGGTAGCTGAAAGTTTTCTTTTTCTCTGTTACAGGTAGCCCCTCCTCAGAGGGGAGATCAGAATTAGGAGAATAATCTAGGAGGCCAGATGGAGAAGTTAAGCCTATCCATTGAGTGCTCACAAGGCTTTTGTCATGTGGGAATTTGAACTTTTAAATTTTACTTTCTAGATGAAAGTAATTTTTTTAAGTTATGTTTTTCTTAATTATTTCTAAGAAGTTTTTTTTTTTTTTTTTTTCTAAGAAAAGCTGCAGTCTTGGGACGCCTGGGTGGCTCAGTTGGTTAAGCAGCTGCCTTCAGCTCAGGTCATGATCCCAGCGTCCTGGGATCGAGTCCCACATCGGGCTCCTTGCTCCGCAGGGAGCCTACTTCTCCCTCTGACTCCGCCTTCCACTCTGTCTGCCTGTGCTCGCTCTCGCTCCTCTCTCTCTGACAAATAAATAAATAAAATCTTTAAAAAAGAAAGAAAGAATGAAAGTTGCTATATTTTCCATAATTAACAATGGCCATATACCCCTGCAACTCTATATTTTTTTGATCCATGGCAGATCTTACCATAATTAAGCTTCAGATTTTGTACAAATCTGATAAGAATTTTCCAACAAGACCGCACATCATTTGGGAGGAGTGATTGTGTATATTTAAAATTGTGTGTGTATGTGTAACAAAAATTTTAATTTGTTGTAAACATTTTTAAATGTTGATGTGTTAATTGGAGTGAAGTTTAGCCTGATTAACCAGAACGGTGAAATGCTGGTTTGTTGTTATATTTTTTTCTCTTAATGAAAACTTAGATATAGATCTACTGCAGATTCTTCATCTGATCTAACTCCATTGACATAAGTCCAGGTCCTCCTCATCGAGTATCCAGAGGTATTGAATTTTGCAGTAGGGTACTTATTTTTAATGATAAACTGCAAGTTTTTTTGTGAGTAACTCAGTTACCTCTGAAGTCTCTGATGAATACCATCTGGTTCTAATAACAGATCACAGTTTTTTAGATTGTCCCTTTCATCTCCCCATTCTCCTATTTTTTTCCCCTATTTTGATGATTTATTATAACATTACTTCCTTGCCTATGAATGTTTTTACTGTTTTTTCTTTAAATTTTCTTTAACATGCATGACATCTCAATTTTTCCTGAAAGTAAGGAAACATACCATCATGGCACTATTTTGTATCATGTATTGGAATCAGGACAACCATAGATCATTCCTCATTCAAAGAATCTTTCATTTGCTCAGTATACAGCTTATTTTAGATATTCCTCCCTAAAAGCAAGTATATTTGCTTGAAATAGGTATTTTGGAGGGGGGAAATCTTGTCTATTATAATGGTAGTTTCCACTTCATTAGGAAAGAAAATTGGTATCAATTTAAAGTATTCCACAGTTTTCTCCTCTTAGCTCCCTTGATGAAAATAACAGCAGTGTCCAGGGACTGCCACCCACCCCCTTCCAGAAAGGATCCTGCCCCTCTTAACTACAGTGATTTCAAAGCCTTTGCCCTATAAAGGTCATATATTAAAAACTTTTTAGTGATTTAGTGAATAATGAGGTTTGGGGAATTAAGGTGCCATTGTGAGTCAATATAATTGGGATTAAAGTCTCAAGTGGAAGACAGACAACATGAATTGCAAGAAAAAGGAACAGGGTTTCAACTACACAAAAGAAACCTTGTGAAATCGAATAAAGTGTGTGCATTTGGAAATTAGAACAAAGTAGTCTGAAAGAGTTTGTGGATTAACACTTAATTCATGTAGGACAGTGCTCTGAATTTGTAAGTGTAACTCTTCCTGTTTTGAGTTGATTTTCCTACTTGAAATTAACTTGGAAGCCAGACTGTAAATAAAGTACTGAGAATTGAGGCCACTTCTCTGAGATTACTGGTAGTGCAAGTATCTGTATGTGCACAAATGATAGCACACTAGTAGTGTTTGATGACAATCTATACATTATAGTTGAAGCTGCTCTCTGGGATGATATTCCCTCAGGATCCCCTGAGTCCTGACTCTGAAGAGCAATTGTATATCAGTTGCAGTGTCCATGTCAAGAATCTAGTGATGCGGGGCTCCTGTGTGGCTCAGTGGGTCACGCTTCTGCCTTCGGCTCAGGTCATGATCTCGGGGTCCTGGGATGGAGCCCCACATCAGGCTCTTGCTTGTTGGGGAGCCTGCTTCCCCCTCTCTTTCTGCCTGCCTCTCTGCCTACTTGTGATCTCTCTTTGTCAAATAAATAAATAGAAATCTAAAAAGAAATTTAAAAAGTAATCTAGTAATGCAGTTCTTCATCTCATAAACCTTGCTATACTGGTTTTATTTGTAGTCACTGGGATACCTTGTAATCTTCAGAGTGATGGCTGGTCATTCTAAAAGCGCAGAGGTACTTGAATAATCCACTTCCATTATCTCTGCATATTTTGAGAAAGTTTATCATTTTGACCAGTCTAACCATAACTCATATATTCTTTCTGCCTAAATTATCTTTTTCCTGCCTTACAGCCTCTACTCATTCCTTAAGACTTAAAATTAGGGATCATCTTCACCTTTCCTGTGAAATGTTTTTGCTGACTCTGCCAATACCAAAATATAGCCCAGCATTTCCTCTTCTTAACCTTTCATTTCCATTATTGGTTTCTTATGTCATCTCCCATATGGAGATTATGGCTATGATACACTTTGCTCAATATATAGATGTAGATAGATAGATAGATAGATAGAGATATATATGTTTTTAAGTGTTTATTTTAATTCTGGTTAACATACAGTGTAATATTAGTTTCAGGCGAACAGTGTACTGATTCAACACTTCCATACATCATTTGGTGCTCATAATGACAAGTACTTTCCTTAATCCCCTTCACCTATTCCATCCATCCCCCTACCCACCTCCCCTCTGGTAACCATCAGTTTGTTTTCTGTAAGTCTTTTAGTTTCTCTCTCTCTCTCTCTCCCTTTGTTCATTTATTTTGTTTCACTTGTCTTTCTCTGACTGACTTATTTTGCTTAGCATTATACTCTATCCATATGATTGCAAATTGCAAGATTTCATTTTTTTATGGCTGAAAATACTGCAATGTGTATGTGTGTATGTGTGTGCACCACATCTTCTTTATCCATTCATCAGTCAATGGACACTTGGGCTGCTTCCATAGTTTAACTATTGTAAATATTGCTGTGGTAAACATAAGGATGCATGTATCCCTTTGAATTAGTGTTTTTGAATTCTTTGGGTAAGTACCCAGTAATGTGATTGCTGCCTCGTTGGATAGTTCTATTTTTAACTTTTTGAGGAAACTCCATACCGTTTTTCAGAGTGGCTGCACCAGTTTGCATTCCCACCAACAGTGTATGAGGGTTCCTTTTTCTTCTTGCCAATACCTGTTATTTCTTCTATTACTGATTTTGCTTTGCTCTTATATTTTATATTTGCATGCTCAGTAAGAGATGTCAGTGTTACTCCTGACTTGACACTTGACATTTGGATGGAATTAGACATCTGTCTGCTGTATGTCCAGGGCTGAAACGGAGGCACCCCTGTTCCATCTTCTTTTTTCTTGACTCTCGGCTAGTTGGAGGCTAATGTCCTTGAAGAGCCAATAACTACATCAGCTTCCCTCCATAGTCCTCCTCATGTCATATGCAAGTTGTATTTTCTAGAGCATTGTTTAATACTTGATTTCATTCTATCTCCTCAGCTACATTTAGGAGATGAACAATTTGCAAAGCCAAAAGCATAAGTCATACAACTAGTTTTTAGCAAGCAGTACTGTAATCTACTTACCTTAGTACATTAGCATCATACTACACCAAAAATTGTCCTGTGCTGTCATTTTAAATACCTCTGCTGTGAATGAATAGCATATATAGTTAATGTTTGTGTATGATATAAGGAAGTGGTCCAGCTCTGTCTATGGACAGCCAGTTTTTCTAGAACCATTTATTGAAAAGACCATCATTTCCCCAACTAAATGGTCTTGGCATCCTTGTGAAAAATCTAATGACCATAATGTGAGGGTTTATTTCTGTACTCTCAGTTCTGTTCCATTCATCTTTATTGATTTTTTTTCTCATGCCAGTAACACCCTGTCTTAATTACCATAGTTTTTTTTTAGGAAGTTTTGAAATCAGTTATGTGTAAGACCCTCAACCTTGTTCTTTTCAAGATGTTCTTGATTTCCCTGCTGATTTTTCCAGCATCAGGGTACATCTTAAGAAAGATACACATCAGTAGTAACTCTTTATTTCAACATATAAATAATCTCTTGAAATTTTTTCTTAATGGGCTATTTATACATAATATTCTTTGGTTATACTAGACCTCATTTTGGGGGGCTTTAATTTTTTTCTGGTGTTAGAGATGGAGTCACTTAGATAACTTTCTAGGTTCCTGATAGACTTTAAAAATTTGGCTCAGTAATCTCTTCCTTATGTAGCTGAACATCTGAGTAAAGTATAGGTGAGAAAAGAAATTCTGTGGCGAGTCAGTATTAATGAAGCACACATGGTATACAATTGGCAGTAAGTTTCAGAATGAATAGCTAAAATGGTTGTGAATGCAATGATAAGTACCTTAAGTTTTGTTGACCCTGAAATCCTCTTTCACTATCACTCCTCCACCTATTAGATTAGGCACAATCTAATATTTTTAATTAGAACCCAAAAGGCAATTTTAGAAACATGTAAACTGTCAGAGTCTGTCTGTGCAAATAACATGTATTTCCTATTACAATGAATAAGGTATTAAACCTGATTGAAATGTATGGATTTTTATATTTCTGTTTCACCCATACTTTTTTTTTTTTGGTCCCCCCTCTTTTTTTTTTTTAATAAACATACAATGTATTATTAGCCCCAGGGGTACGGGTCTGTGAATCACCTGGTTTACACACTTCACAGCACTCACCATAACACACACCCTCCCCAATGTCCATAACCCCACCACCCTATCCCGACCCCCCTCCCCCCAGCAACCCTCAGTTTGTTTTGTGAGATTAAGGGTCTCTTATGGTTTGTCTCCCTCCTGATCCCATCCTGTTTCATTTATTCATTTCCTACACCCCAAACCCCCCATGTTGCATCTCCACTTCCTCATATCAGGGAGAGCATATGATAGTTGTCTTTCTCTGATTGACTTATTTTGCTAAGCATAATACCCTCTAGTTCCATTCAGGTCATCGCAAATGGCAAGATTTCCTTTCTTTTGATGGCTGCATAGTATTCCATTGTATATATATATACCACATCTTCTTTATCCATTCATCTGTTGATGGACATCTAGGTCTTTCCATAGTTTGGCTGTTGTGGACATTGCTGCTATAAGCATTCAAGTGCACATTCCTCTTTGGATTACTACATTTGTTGGATCACTATGTTTGTGTTTTTAGGGTAAATACGCAGTAGTGTAATTGCTGGGTCATAGGGTAGCTCTATTTTCAACTTTTTGAGGAACCTCCATGCTGTTTTCCAGAGTGGTTGTACCAGCTTGCATTCCCACCAACAGTTAAGGAGGGTTCCTCTTGCTCCGCATCCTCACTAGCATCTATCATTTCCTGACTTGTTAATTTTAGCCATTCTGACTGGTGTGAGGTGGTATCTTATCATGGTTTTGATTTGTATTTCCCTGATGCTGAGGGATGTGGATCATTTTTTCATGTGTCTGTTGGCCATCTGGATATCTTCTTTGCAGAAATGTCTGTTCATGTCCTCTGCCCATTTCTTGATTGTCACCCATACTTCTTTTAACAAACCTTCTTCTTCCTAGGTTCTCAGTTTATGCAATCTATGAGGTTGGAATGGGTTTTTTCTGGTGTTGTAATTTAGATAATAATATAGCTCTTTTCATCATAATGGACCCATTGACATTCTGGGTACCAGTGACCTCAGCTTCTTTAGAATTAAAGCAGAAAAACTGTAGAAATGAATTTATATATACAGAGATAAAGTAGAAAGAGAATAGAAGCATATTCTCTAAACAGATGTTTTGAGGTTTGTTTTAATGCCATATATGTATATGTATATGGTTTTCTTTATTACCTCTTTCTGCTGAAGATACCAAAGGTCTCTAAGTTTATGATGTCATTTAGTTGCCCAGTTTTATTAAAGTATTTAGATTAGGAGCCCCTGTCTGTTCAGTTGGTAGAGCATGCTTGCGACTCTTGATCTCGGTTTGGGGTCATAAGTTCAAGCCCCATGTTGGCAGTCGAGGTTACTTTAAAAAAACAAAGTCTTTAAAAAATAAAAAATGTAAAGTATCTAGATTAGAATTTATGGTCATGTGATTAGTTGATGTGTTTTCTAAAACATTAATTAGCATTTTATAATCTTGATATATACATTTATAATCTTGGTATATTCATTAAACATAATGCTTATAATTTAGCATTTTAAAGCCTCCCTCTTTATATGCAGTTATTTATATGATTAGAAAAAAATTTCAAAAGGCAGTTACAAGCAGTTTTCACAAATGAAATATAATGTGCTCCATCTATTGTTACCTACCTAAAGTAACCTCCTGTTATTTCATTTCTACTTTGAATGCCTAGTTACTGGTGCAGAAGAGCTCAAATGGTATATCTTTTGAATAAATGCTTCTGTTTGCAACGTCCAAACAATTTTTTTCCACACTCTTCTTTTTTAGTCTTCCCTTCAAAAAAATTATTCCTTTTTCTGGTATTCTGATGTGCTAGTAACCACTCTTTTCCCAGTCATTTTGGCTCCTGATTCTTCAAGTCTTCACTTCTTTTCTGTTGCCCCTTCACCCTGACTCCAAGACACTGACAGCAGCCAGCCTGTACATTGTTTTGGGATCCATAGTCTCTGAGGGCCACTGTAGCTGCTAGAAGCTGAGAGAGAATGCTCACTGAAGCTCCAACTACGTTCTCTCTTATTAGGGTTTTCATATAGGTTGAACGAAGAGAAACGGAAGGAAAGCAGACAGAGGGAAGGAAGTGAGGAAGATTCTGGTCTTGCTCTTCTCTCCTAACAGACTTCAGGAATCAGGCAAAGTTGTTTTTCTCCTAGAGACACTGTATATATTTGTAATGTACCTTTTTGCAAGAAAAGAGTTTTGAGTTTGTTTTGTTTTTTCCCCTTAGTGATTAACAAAAACACAGCTCTATTTCTGTACTGGACACAGGAACAATATTACCACTCACCCTTTTAAAGAAATGCATGAAGAACAGCAGGGTCTTATGGTGACAAAGGCACTTTGTTCTCAGTTCAGTATTCCACTTGGTGGCCTTCTCTTCTCTTCAGTTGCAATAAGCTAGCCTCTTGCATCTCAAATGCAGTTGTAATTCCAAGGAAGTAACCATATCAATGGATGTTTCATTAGCTGCATATTTCTTAAATAATGAGATAAGAAAAACATAAAGTGCAGTACATGTAGTTCAGCAAAATGAACCAGTTCGTATAGTTGTGCATCAGTATACAAAAAAGTTATGTAAACCCAAAAGGCATGAATGGGATTGAGAAATTATCAATAATGTCACAAAGCTGGGTCAGTTTCACAAATTAACTGCAAATTTAGATGGCCTGATTTGAGTGGCATTGGAAAGGTCTCTGTTCCTCAAAAGTCTGTCCTGTGGGTTTGCTGCCGATTTAAAAAAAAAAAAAAATCATGTATCAATCCATTCTTTTGCATTACACACTAACTTATATCAAGAGATGCTTTTTTTTATGTGAGCTATTACTCATAGGCAGTATATTATGTCAATCATCTCAGAATTTGTCACCTCAGTATGAATTTTACGAGATCACTTAAAAAATAAAATTTAAAATGAATCAATTGGGGTGCCTGGGTAGCTCAGTGGGTTAAAGCCTCTGCCTTCAGCTCCAGTCATGATCCCAGGGTCCTGGGATCTAGCCCCACTTTGGGCTCTCTGCTCAGCAGGGAGCCTGCTTCCTCCTCCTCTCTCTCTGCCTGCCTCTCTGCCTACTTGTGATCTCTGTCTGTCAAATAAATAAATAATCTAAAAAAAAAAAAAAATGAATCCGTCAACAGAATGCACTGCTTTACCTTGGCACTGAGCTCAACACAATGGGGAAAAGACAGATAAGCTACTTTTAAGGCGCTCCCAGTATAATTTATGAAACAAAACATGTACATGTAGACAATAGTACCAGTAACAACAATTTGTTGAGTGGCAAATGATTTAGTATATTAGCAGTATTTCTCAAAGTGTTTTTAAGTGATGGAACTATTTTCCAGATTATCTTGTGCAAAATCCTAACATATAAAACCTATAAAAGCTAGGCCTCTGTGGCTAAAGAGGGTCAGGGAAGGCCAAGGAGCTATCTGTTTTGGTTTTTCCGTCATACCCAGTGGAGCTCCTTGGGATCTGAGGCATCTGGGATTACAGTTAAAAATCATTAAAGTTGGAAAAAAAAAAAATCATTAAAGTTGGGACAATGAATGTGGCATCTGACGAGGAGAGGAAAGCTCTGATTAGGAATTTCTTCCAAGTTGGTGTTAAAAAGGACACAGACAACAAGAGGGATGGTAAAAAAATAACGTTGGGTAACAGAAGTAGATAGACGGGATGCCTGGATGGCTTAGTTGGTTGAGTGTCTGGCTATTGGTTTTTGCTCAGGTTGTGATCTGGGATTGAGTCCTGCCACACTGGGCAGGGAGTCTGCTTAAAGATTCTCTCCCTCTGCCTTTCCTCGCAACTCACACATGCATGCTCTCCCTCAAAAAAAAATTTTTTTAAACTTCATTTTAAAAAGTGGATAGATGTCGGGTGGGCTTGTGGGTGGCTCAGTTGTTAAGCATCTGCCTTCAGCTCAGGTTGTGATTCCAGGGTCTTGGGATCAACCCCCACATCAGTCTCTCTGCTCAGTGGGAAGTCTGCTTCTCTCTCTCCCACTCCCCTTGCTTTTGTTCCCTCGCTTGCTGTGTCTCTCTCTGTCAAATAATTAAATAAAATCTTTAAAAAAAAAAAAGTAGACAAAGTATAAGCTAGAAAAGTTCAGATATGTTGAGGAAAAAAATAAGGAGATAGGATGGTTTTAATTTTAGGAACTGATGGAATAAAAGACTTGAAGAAGGGAGACTGAAAGCAGATACAAGATGGTTTAGATGAAGAATTGATGTTTATTTCAGGTTCTTCCTTCCTCTCTGGGTCTTGTTAGTTCCATTTTTTAACAGACTAAGAACAGGCCATTCACCTACCTTCTCCCTTTCTCAGTCTGCAGAGCTATGTGTCCTATCTGCCTGAGTCTTCCATCTCCCTATTGTGCAGAACTGGATCCAAGTGGGCAAAATGTTCCTTTCTGCACAGCCACTGGCCTCACAGTCATCATGCCTAACTGTGCTTAATAAAAACCCCTAATGCCATTTCCTTCTTCTCCCTTTCAAAAGATTTTGTTTTTGCTTCTCTCTCTGAATTGCAGAGGAATTGTGCATCTGTTAAAGATGGTACTATCTGTATGTGGCTACATCTCATTGTTAAAGGAGAATTTATACCTTAATTTATGTAAATGCCAGAAAATGGGCAATGCGACTTGGCTTTATTTTCTCAGAAATGTTTGTTCTTGTTGTTGTTTTACTTCATCAATTCCTCTCTTTTCATTTTCTTGTGTACTGATGATTCCTCTCCAGTTGGTCCCCATAGCAACACTGGATCATGCTAATGAAACTGCAACATCTTAAGCTCTCCCACAGAGCATCTCTGTTAAAATAGCCATGAAACACAGTTGCATTTATTATTTTCTTTCCTTAAGAAGAATTGATACTTTGGAATCTTTCCCGTGATCAAGACTTAACCTTCTAAACTATCTGACCAGAATTGCAGTCTAATTTAGAGAAGCTTTTTGGGGGGAAGGGTGGTAAACCATAATTGGGATACCACTTTCTTCCTTGCATTCATACCCCCTTGTGAGTATATGACAGTGGTTCTCAAAACATGATTGTCCAGCTGCATCAACATCACCTGGAAATACAAATTCACATGCCACACCCCAGACCTACTGAATGAGCAGCTTGAGATGGTATACAGGTGAATAGTACAGTAGTAGGCAACAACATCACATCCAGTTTGTGATGGATTCTGCCAAAATGATTAGAAATGTTAGTTGAATTCTAGTTTGTGTTAAGACAAAATATGGCAGTGAAGAGGGTCTGACTGAGGTTATAACCAATGAAAAGAAATTTTTCCTAGTCCTTATTTATCCGTTATTAACAAGCATAAGAAAAAGCTAAGTAATTGCCATTAAGAATGATAACAGATAATGACTTAGACTCTAAAAGCACATGGGTTATTGGTTTTTGGGGGGTTTTGTTGTTGTTGTTGTTGTTGGTGGTGGTGGTGGTGTTTCTTATGTTTTGTTGTGTGAGTGATGACAGGTAGCCCCCTTCTTGAAAGTATTTTAAAGAGTACTTTTTCTGCTGGTAGTAATCCATCCTCTGTATCCCATAGCCAAACAGGATTCAGAAACCAAGATAAGTAAGATTCTTCTGGTGGGAAATCCGGAGGTCTCTTAGTCCAAGGAAACAATAGCATCAGAATGATTCTTGTCACTCACCTGATAAGCACTGGGCAGTCACTCCTGTTGATCACCACTGTCCTAATTCAGACCCTCCTATATTCCACCAGAACCATTGCTATGGCTTCCTTACTGCAGTCAGATCTCTAAATATTAGTAATATTTATAGTTCCCTGAAATGCTGTCTCAGCTATATTACTCCTTGAAGTGTTCATGGTCTCTCTGCTGTTCCAACTAGGTTTCCTTCTCCCATAATAGTACTCATACTTGCCCTTAAAGTCTTGATTCAGATAACTCCTAGACTTTGATTGGCAGACTTAAATGCCCTCCATACCCTGGATTTTCCTTGTACCTTGCACATATCAGTATCTATAATATGCCATAATTGCTTGTGTTTCTACCTGTGCTTTGGGGACAGGATCCATGTCTTCCTCTCTGTAGTCTTTTGTCCTAGCTTGGTGCCTAGTATACTGTAGATTTTCAATAAATATTTTAGAATGAAGGGAGATATTTACATATTATAAGCATGATAAACAAATTATGGATTTTCTGAAACTTGATTTAAAATTTTTTGTTCCATTCTCTCAGCTGTAGTAACTTCAGCTATCGCTGTAACCCAAAATTATCTTCGTAATGTCTTATATGCAGAAATGACAAAAATCCTTTAAATGAAGTTACCATATACAAGGGATCTGGAATGAGGAAGAATATATCTCTGCCTTTGAGGAAGGATATGTTAGCCACTTTAGAAAATCTCCAGGGAACTCTATTAATGAAGTATTAAGCTAGGGGATAGGATAGAGTGTTTTTGTGCTTGTTTGAGATACTTAATTATCATAATTCTTGGACCAAATTGTTCAGACCTTATTAAAAATCTTTCTTTGTATTTCCACACTCATCCAAAATTCAAAGTACCAGGGAAATGTGATTAGAATTGAGAATTTTTTTTTAAATTCTACATTCTTTCCATGGGGTAATGGAGTATAATGTGCTTTAAATTATCTAGAAACGTCTCAGAAAACAATACAGTGTTTTGTATAAGGAGTTTACCGGGTTTCTGAATATTATTATGTTGAGCAGTTATTTTTCAAAGGGGTTGCATAAGTCACTGACTGCAAAGATCATGTCTTGAGGAATATCAACGTATTCAACACATACTTTACCTACCGATTCTATATCAAATATTCCTAAATTACTTTACTTTGTTTTTTGTTTTTAGGGTATTCTTTTGCTTCAAATACTGTTCCCTCTGATGCCCTTGCCACTTTGCAATTGTTTTTGTACTTTTTGAGATTCTTTTACTGTTCCTGATATTAACCATCTGTATTAATGAGATAATAAACTAGGCTTATTATTAATGAATTGGTTCATTCAACTGCTAGATTTAATTAGAAAGACATTTAACATGCCAGCAGATGTTCTGATTTTGTTTCATTATCCCCAAATATAATAAAATAAAATGAATTTTTATATTTTTGCATGAATTAAACTGAACCAAGTTTGATTACTCTACCATGTATTATAAAAGGTTAACTGATGGAGTTTTGTTTTCATTGTATTTTATTCATTGTATTTTAAATTTCAGAAGGAAGATCATTTTTCTTCTTGAAACACTCACCTAACTCTAATTGGCACAGAATAAAGTCTAGAAATAGAGTATTATAACCCTTAAATTAATAGAAGAGAAACTAAGCCACAGGTGCATCCCCAAAGCTTTTTTTTTTCCTTTTAATACTTTTATAGAAGATGCATATTCTGAATTAAGCAACTACTTAAAAAGTTACTAAAGAACTATAATTCTGGAGACATACTCAGTGAGGTTTTTTTTTCTTTGTTTGCTTTTCATGTTTTTACTTACAGTGTCCAAAGGGAATTTTATTTAAAAGAGGAAAGAGAGAAAAGGCAAGGTTTTAGAGAGATTTGAATGTTCAGAACTTTTCTTAGAGAAATTGGCAGGGAAAGATTTAAATGTGCTGGCACATGCACAGAAGTAGCAGCTCAAACTGAGTAGTCCGCACTTTAGACCTTCGACTTCTAGTATGCCCCTCCTAGAAAAGCCCTAGCTACCAAGTCAACAGATAATGTGAATTCAACAATACCAAATACAAAACAATTATAAATACATTAGGAAAAGGCTTTCTTTTAAAAAAAAAAACTATCATGTGGGTAAATGCATCTGTCCTAGGCAAATTTCCTGGGATATGGGCATAAAGCTTCTAGCGTAGTTAAAGATAACAGAAGGAATTCCTTTCCCTCATCCAGCTTATCTTTGTGTTTTCCTTGTTTGGTAGTTTCTTTTGTTTAAAAATATGTTACGTATTTTTTAAAAATAGGGATCATAACATAAATATGATTTTGTATAATTTTTCCTGAGTGTTTTCTCATACCATTAAATCGCTTAAAACATATTTTTAATGATCTACTTAATTTCTGTGATTCATTTGATCATTCTTTTATTGTTGGATATCAGTTCGTTTGCTTTTTTTTTCCCCTATGATCAAATTAACAAAGATACTCTTGAATAAACCCCCCTGTCTTGCTTTTGTATGGCAGTTATTTTGAGGAAGGGCTCACCCTTCATTACCAGATAAATTTTAATTTTCATATTACATTTCAGAGTATAAGGAATGCATCAGTTTTCTGAAATTGGGCAAGAAGAGAATGAAATCAGAAGGTTGAGTAGGGAGCAAAGGTGATAGAACCAGAAAGTTGTGCCTACTCTGGTGTCTGTTCTACCTTTTCTGACTTCTGCAATGAATAGTTACAGCATAGAGTGATTGCATTTTTCTCATCTGAGGTTCACTTCTTACAAACTTGGAACTATTTTTTCTTTTAGTCTTAATGTTTTTTTTCAGAATTTGGTGGCATTTTAATGTCAGACAGATCTAATCACAGGAATGTGTGTGTGAAAGGGATTAGAGTTTGTAATGACAGACCATCATAAACCCTAACAATGGTCTTTAAGTTCAAACTTGGCCTCAGTGGTTCTCCTGCTTATAGGTTTGCTTAGGCAGCTTGGGAAGATTCTAACCACCAAAAAATTTCATGCCATTAAGTAGCTTCAAAAATTTTAAAGGTCCCCTGGGGATAAAAATATATTATATGTTTATAAAAAATTAAAAATTAAAAATAAACAAAAACAAAACAAACAAACAAACAAAAAACAACAACAACAACAAAATTTTAAAGGTGTTTTTCCGGGCACTGCATTAGTCTTTGAATTCCCTACTGGGCCTCCCCTGGACTAAAGGCTGTCTGTGTTTCAGCCACGTGCTTGAGTGATTGGAATGAAGCTTCAGCTCTGACAGTTTCCTTTAAAACTAGTAATAAGTGTACCTGGAGACCAACTGTTTCTCATTTCACCATTTGTAAAGTCTGTTTTACCTAACAACCAACAGTTCCAACAGTTTGGTGTTACACCTATAAAAAATGAGAGGATGAAAAGTTTACTAAATCCCAAGAAGAGCTAAGGGGTGACACCTGGTATGACTAGCTAGGTCTCCTTTCTGGTTGTTTTTATTTTCATATTAAGAAAAGTGATTGCTTCATTGGGTCCTTATTGACAACCATTCTTTTCTGGGAGAAAAGAATGATAACTTGTGTTAAAGATGAAAAAAGAAATCTCATTTTTTAGTATTAATCTCTCCCCCATTTGTTTTCCTGCTGCTGCTTTTCTGAATATTATCACATGTACTGGATACACCCTGCCCTTACATTCTTTAACCTTTGTGGTCCCTTTAGAATTGTGTCTGATTTCATGAGTTTCTTCGTAATCTGTTCTGCATTAAAAGACACTAGTGCTCATTTGTTTAATCCTGTTGAATATCAAAGCCTCTACTCAAAGATCTTGTGTCATTCTGCTTGCTTTTACTTGAATACTCTGTAGTAGAAAACTGTTCTAAAGCAAGGTGACCTTAACTACTCTTTGTTCAAAATAAAGTTAGTTATTTCATTTTTAAACAAAATCCTTTGACTTATACCAAGGCAGTAAACACCTTAGAATTCTATTTAGGTGTCTTTTGGTTTTTTTTTTTTAAGATTTCATTTATTTATTTGACAGACAGAGATCACAAGCAGGCAGAGAGGCAGGCAGAGAGAGAGAGGGAAGCAGGCTCCCACTGAGCAGAGCCCAATGGAAGGCTCATCCCAGGATGCTGGGATCATGACCTGAGCCCAAGGTAGAGGCTTTAACCCACTGAGCCACCCAGGTGCCCCTCTATTTAGTTTTTTAAGCACTGTGCTGAAAGTTTGGAGTCAAGTCTTCTATGAAACATTTATTCTTTGTTCACTGTCTTGTAGCATATGAGTACCCGGGGTGTACTCATTTTCTGTAGAAATTGGTGTTGCCTAACTCATTACTTTATATTTCTTTACAATGAGTTCTGTACACTGCTCTCAGCCTGCTTGCATTTAATAGCTCTCTTCCTGCCTACAGTCTGCCCTTCTAGTTTTGCAGGCTCAGAAGAGTTCATCTCCCTTTATATTCTGTTTTCCAAATTACTGAAACATTTTAAAAAGCAATAAAATAAAAAAAGATTATTATTGAGCCATGTGACTGCTTGCCCAGATTTATGGATCTTAAAATGGCCAACATTTTGGCCGAGAATTTTTAGCTTTATATTAAAGCTCAGAAAGAAAGCCAAAGGGAGAACATGCATCGTAGGGGAAATAGTCATTACCAAGAGAACGTGGACTTTGAGTTCCCATGGCAAACAATATTTTTAGTTTCAGGGTTTTTTTAGAGATTATCTGTTTGTCTTAATTTTTTATTTACAAAAAATACACTGCACATGTTTTATTTTCTTTATTAATACCTTGAAAGCTATTAAGTATTTAAATATATCAGTAAAGGAGGTTGAATGATAGAAAAAATTTTTTCCATGTGATTATTTCTGGGAATGTTTTGTAAACAATATACAAGGTATATTTTCTAAGATATATTTTGTCTTAGTACAAAAATATATTGTTATTTATATTTAGAAACTCTTTGCAGCTTAACATTTAAGAGAATGTTATGTTTTAAATGTGTTTCAGTTTTTTAAAAATGGAAACTTGGAGTTATAAAAGTTGGTGGATAATACTGCTTAACTTTATAGGGACTTAACATGTTCACAGTCTCCATAGAAGACTAAAATTAGGTGCAATAATAAATTACCATTTATTGTCTTTTTTTTTTTAAGATTGTGTTTATTTATTAGAGCTAGCAATACAGAGAACACGAGTGGGGTGGAGGGGCAGAAGGAGAGGGAGAAGCAGAGTAGGAAGCCCAACATAGGGCTCAATTCCAGGACTCCAGGATCATGATCTGAGCCAAAGGCAGGCACTTAACCAACTGAGCCACCCAGGTGCCCCACCATATACTGTCTTTAAATAACATTTCTATGGTCAAGAAAAGGAGGATGAAATCAGGCTTTCCAAATAAACTATCGTAATCCAAATACTAAGATATTTGCTTAGGGTGACTATAATGACTTAAAAAGTTTAGGGTCTGGAGTCAGACTGCTTGTATCCCAATCCTCTTGACTTACTGGAAGAAGTCATTCACTATTCAGTACCTGAAACAAAAAGCTGAATTTACTGTTGCTGGACAGTGGAGAACTGTACTTATGAAAACATAGGCCTACTCAACAAAGCAGGCTGCTGATTATTTTGGGTTTGGGGACTTATAGAAGTCAGGGGGGTGTCAGGGTCTCGGAAGCAGGAGTGTGTGCGGATTGGTTGACTTTAACTATTGGCAGCATTGTGACTGAACAAAGCTGTTGACACTGTTGGTTGTCCCTGACCTATTGAGATAAGTTTAAAACCTTCTATCTTTCTTGGGGCGTCTCTATTGCTTAGATGGTTAATGTCCAACTCTTGATATCATCCTAGGTCATGATCTTGAGGTCATGAGGTCAAGCCTCACCTTGGGCTTGGCACTCAGTGGGGAGTCGGCTTGAGATTCTGTCTCCCTCTCCCTCTGCCCCTCCTTTGGTGTGCACTCTCTCTTTCTCTAAAATAAGTAAATATTTTTTTAAACTTTATTATTCTCTCACTACCTAATAATAAAACTGCCTTCCTCATAGGATATTTCTGATAATTAAAACAGATACTAAATAAATTTCCTAGCGTAATGCTAGGAAACAAAGTATCATCTTCATCAGTTTGGCCTTGAAGAAAGTAAAACCTCTCCAATAAAAGTCCCAGCTTTTACAATATTAGATCATCGCATCGGGACAGTGGATAACTCCTCAGATTTGTCTCACTCTTCAGCATTATTCAGTACAAGCCATTAGTTTTCATTTGTGTGTGTGCCTAACACCCAGATCCGCAAGGTCAGCACTTTATGCAGGGTTCATTTCACTTTTACGTAGGAACCATTTGCTTCCTAGACAGATGGGCTCTTTGTGGGTTTGGTTTGGTTTTTAAGCTTTTATGAGCCTCACAGATACCCTTAAGAACCTAGTAAAAGTTGTGAATTCTTCTCCTTGAGGAATATATGTGCATATATACATTTTTGTAATCAGCCTCTTGGGTTCTCAGACTCCCTAAAGATTCAGGCCTTGCTCTTCAGAGCTACTGTTCAGAAAGGTAGTTCTTGGGGTGCCTGTCTGGCTCAGTCGGCAGACCACACAACTCTTAATCTCAGGGTCATGAGTTGAAGCCCAGTGTGGGGTGCAGAGCCTACTTTAAATAATAATAATAATTCTCAGTCAGATTCTCACCTCCAGGTTTCAGTTGCAGGAAATTGGGTAATACCATTAAAAATAGCCCTTTTTGATAGAAAACATAAAGCCTATCTTAGAGTTTGAGGGTAACTGGATTAGACAGGAAGGTGCCACATCCTGGAAGCTGCGGTGATCCTTTCTAGGCAACAATGTAGGCTGGGGTAGTAGGTTCTGAAGATCAGTTTATGTCAGCACCACCTGGGGGTCCTGCTCTGGGCCTTACCGCAGATTTTGATTACATAGATCTGGGACTTGGTGATTGTGGTCCTAATCCCTCTAGGAAGAAAGCTAAATTACTTACTAAATCCCAACATTGTTACGACACAGCAAGTTCTCCCTGACCAGGTCCCTGCCTTCCACTAGTCCTGTTTTTGCATCAGTCCCCCTTGCCTACTACGAAAAACTTAAGAATTTTTCTAGAAGATCTTACAGTGTTAGATCCCTTGGCCAGTGGTTCTTAACCTGGAGCACTTATTAAAATGCAGACTTTTGGGCTCCACTCTCAGAGTTTGTCATTTAGTTGGTCCTTCCTGGACTAGGGCCCAGTAATTTGCATTTCTGAGGAGTTTGCAGATGATAATGATGTTGCTGGTCTGAGGGTCACACTTTGAGAACCACATTACTCTAGTCGCGGATATGTCCTTGGTTCCCTAGGGTCACTTATCACTAGTTACAAACAATAGATTGTTTATAACAGTTACTCAAACTCAGTAATTTAATTTGTGTTACATAATTATTTATAGTAACTCTAGTCCATTGAAGGGGGGTAGTTGCTCTTGGTAAGTGCCTAATAATGAAAGTATTAACAGATATCTTCATGCTTGAGAGAGTAGGACAAGGGCAGAAAGTTTAAATAAATTATTCAGTAAAGTTTAAAAATGAAAAAAACAAACAAAAAACCCCAACCATGGTAAAATGTTGATTGTTTCCTCTGAGCCCTAGCCTACCTCTAGTTAAAAGAAACTTGAACAGAGGCTGCATCCCTACCCAAGAGTAGAACACACTTGAAATAGGGCCCTACTCAGATTATGCTTCCCTAGAAAGAAAATAAAGAGTTCCTAAAGCTGAAGACATGGTGGCATATTAAGTGGGGAAAAAGCATGTACCAAGAAAGCATTTATTTGGATTTTTAATAAAAATATATGTTGGGATAAGATGAAGGAAATCATCATAAATTTAATTGTGGTTATTTCTGGAAGATGGTATTTTTCCCCTTCATTTCTCTCAAAAGTTTTGTAGTGAAACATATCTTGGTTTTTGTAGTTCAAAAATTTTGTTTTAGAAAACTGGCTTAGTCAAACTAGTGAGACTTTGAATCAAAATATTACATCGGTCAGCCAAGAAATACAGATGACCGTTGTGAGCTCTTCCTTATGTTTTAAATTGGAAGAAAAGGTGGAACTCCCAGAACACTACTGGGTGCCTGTCTGTAGAAAAGAAGGGTCAGCAATGGAGAAGTAAGGGTGTAGAAGGAAACTACCAGAGGCAGGTATATTGCTGACCGTGCTCTGCTAACCTTTAAGTAATAGGGACAAGTAGAAACTGTGACTAGTATTAGCATTGCCCTACAGAGAGGCAACTCTACCTCCTATTATTAACATTTCTACATTTATTTTTTTAATTCCTAAGATAACTGGATAATTACTCTCTGGTCAGTCAATCACTAACAATGGTCCATTGTTATCACTGGCTATAAAATCACAAACCAAAAACAAAGACTTTTTAGCACAGTGGGTAAGAGTTGCTGCAACTTCTGAAATTTCCAGTACTTGAAAACCTAACCAGTATATCACAACAAACTGACTTCTGAAAAGAATTAGAAAACTGAGGTGTGTGAAACATTGAAAACCTTACTGAAAGCCCTGGCACTTTCTGTCGCACTTCTAAAACAATCGCTTCACCAAAAACTATCAATGCCCATAATGTGTGTCCTTGTTTCCTAAAATCTCTCATGGCTCTTTATAGTTCTGTTTCTTCTCTTTTGGAGCTACTGGAAATCACACAGACTCATCCTTGAAGTTTTCTATTAATCCCTTAATGCACCAAAAAAGTATATTTATCTGTTTATAAATGTAAGAATTACATCTTTGATATTCATAGGCTTCCTGTTCTTTATTCCTCCGAGTACAAGTTTGCTCATCCCAGTGACTTCCACCTGGAGGATTGGTTTATGAAGGTTCTCAAATTATAACAATATCTTCCTCTTCCATTGTAAATCACTGCTTTAGGACATAGCAGAAATGATAGCTGTCCATGAGATTCAGAGTGAAGCACCTTTCTGCTCTGTGATAGGCCTTTGACCACTACTATATCACCTTAATATACAGGTATATTGGACATGTTGACTAGGATTACTCTCCCATTAGCTTGTTTTATATAACCCAAGTAACTTATTTTGCATTTTTGTATTTTATTTAGTGGCTTTCATACATGATCAATAATCATTGTTCTGTGGAATGCTGGGATTTGGAAACCTAGTTTCTTGATTCTGATCTCATTTTTTGTCAGTTTCATCAGTGAGACTTCTCCCTGTAATGTTCTAACTGTAGGATGTTTTGAAAATAATTACATTCTGTTCAGAAAGTCTTGTTTCTTAAATGCCTTAAAGTTTTACAGATTCAGAGCTGAGAATGAGAAGAGGTTTGGGGAATAAAGGAGGAGGAGGAGAAGGGCAATGAAGAGCACTCTGAATAATTGCTAACATTTGATTAGTTTTGCTCGCTGTTTTTCTATTTGTTTTTGTTTTATTTGTGCCTGCTTCTAAAAGTCCTCTTCATTTTCCCCCTTCCTTGTTTTCCTAGTCTTTTCTTTAATGTACCTCTCTTTGCCAGCTGACTGGAAGAGGAGTAGGAGTTTTGAGGCACCATATCTAAGAGGCAGAGAGGAAAGCAGTTTTCTCTACTGTTAACATTTCCTCATTCTACAAAGGGGATCTGAGCCCATTGTACTTTAAAAAATAGCAGTGGTGGCAGCTTCACCCAGATAGATCCTCCCCAAGATTTCTCTAGATGCTCCCACAGATGATTGAAATTCTCAAGCAACAGGAACTCAGTCTCTCCTTTCATAGGCAAAGCTAAGCATTTTTTTGAAACTCTGGCCCAGTGTAAGACCCAAGTCTGAGCAGTTTTGAGTGCCATTTCTGGAAAGGCAAAGGTATTGCATGATGACAATTTGACATGAAAGTGTATTTATATGTTCCTTAAGGATTTATAGTGTGTTGCATTTTTTTTTTAAGATTTTATTTATTTATTTGACAGAGAGAAATTACAAGTACACTGAGAGGCAGGCAGAGAGAGAGAGAAGGAAGCAGGCTCCCTGCTGAGCAGAGAGCCGGATGCGGGACTCGATCCCAGGACCCTGAGATCATGACCTGAGCCGAAGGCAGCAGCTTAACCCACTGAGCCACCCAGGCGCCCCAAGTGTGTTGCATTTTTGCCTTTCTGTTTTTTGTGGTTGTGTTTTTTTGTTTTGTTTTGTTTTGTTTTGTTTTTAAGTAATCTCTACATCCAGCCTGGGGCTTGAACTCACAATCCCAAGATCAAGAGTTGCATGTGCAGGGCACTGCATGGCTCAGTCAGTTAAGCAGCCGACTCTGGATTTTGGCTCAGTTCCTGATCTCAGGATCCTGAGATCAAGCCCTGTACTGAGATTCTCTCTCCCTCCACCCCTTTCCTCCAACCCCACCCAGTTCACACTCACCCTCTGTCTCTCAAATAAATACATAAATAAAATCTTAAAAAAATAAAATAAAATAAAATAAAAAGAGTTACATGCTCTTCTGACTGAGCCAGCCAGGAACCTCTTCTCTGTTCTTTATACAGAACTTTATCCCACATAAGATCGTGAACACTAGAAATTTGGAATGATTCTATAATGAGAGAAGTACAAAGAATAGTTTATACATCATTGTTTCCAAATGTCTCTTTGTGTACCCAAAATTCAAATCCAAAATTAGAAGAATCATGTATGCTTCTATCAAAGTAAAACATACCAAAGCTTTGGACGGGTTGCTGTTGTTTTGTCAGTATATATAATCTTTCCTTGGCTTGCTTATTTTGAATTACTCTCAATTTTTTAAAGATAATTACTGTATATCTGTTTTATGTGGTTTATATAAACATCTGGTTAGGTTTCATTAAGTGCCACTTAATAACTTCAAATATTATTTAAGTATTTTGTTTTAATCTAAATTTCTTGAGTTTCTTCACTTTGGAAGACTACATTTTTTTTGATATCAGTGCTTTATTCCATGAGTCAGTACCCCAGATCTTACAAACTGGGACTGTTGGGTAATATTTTATTATCTTTCTCCATTTAATATTTTTATCTCTCTCTTTGGCAATTTTATATCTGAATATTTTTGGAATCCAAAATGGATCCATTCCAGTAAAATTGGTTATGAAGCAGTTTGGGTTTAAAAAAAACAAAAAAGAAAAAAGCACTATTTCCTCATTGTTTTGCAGAATAAAATGAACTGCATTGGGGAAGGACAAAGCCTCCTTGTTGACTTGGTTATAACATGATGCCAAAACAGTTAAAATAGCCAGTTATTTGGCGTAATGAGCATTGGCCTATATAAGAAGGCTTTTAAAGCTTTACTAGGCATGCAAGTGAAGTAGAAAAAAGCTTTTAGGTCATAGTTTTCTTATCTCTAAAGTGGAGTTTTGATTCTAGGACTTCATTAGCTGGGAACCTATGATATGCTACACTGGAAGCCCTTTTTCAGTATTTAGACTACCCTCTTTCCCTGCCCCACCTTCTTTTACTAAGGACTTATAAAAGTCCAAAGGCTGAGCTGTATTATTAGACTTAGCCAGTAGATGCCTTCTTCTCTCCCAATGTATTGTGCCCAAAAATACTTCACTGTATACAAACCATAGGGGTGTTTCTGCCCCAGGAACCTTAGATCCATTCCTGAAAAACTTTGCATTCCACAAAATCAGACAATAAAAATATATCTCATGTAGGGAATACGGTTGGGGACAGATCACTCAAAACCGGTACAACTTTGTAACCAGAGCAGTCCTAATAAAAAGAGTAGCAAAAATCTTCACTGGATTTACATTCAGAATCACAGTCCAGTTGATTCTTTGCTTCCTTGAATTCAAGAATTCATGTTGCCTCTTTCACTATGTGACATTTACTCCAAATGAAGACTGGTTTCTTCAGAATTAAACAACTGACTCAGTGTGTAAACTCTACTAATCAAGTGTTTTATTCTACTAATCAAGTGTTTTATTATTAAGACTTTATTTTTTTTTTAGAGCAGTTTTAGGTTTACAACAAATTGAGAAGCAGATACAGAAATTTCCCATATTCCTCCCAATCCCACAGACGAATAGTTTCCCATTATCAACATCACTCACCAGAATGGTACTTTTTTTAACCAAGGTTGAACCTACATTGAAGAATCAAAATCACCGGAAGTCCATAGTTTACCCTAGGTTTTTTTTCTCTTGGTGTTGTGCATTCTAAGGGTTTGGGCAAATGTGTAATGACATGTATCCGTCATTAACATACAGAGTTTTGTCAGTGCCCTAAAAATCCTCTGTGCTCTGCCTAATCATCTGTCCCCACCCCTAGTAAGCATTGATCGTTGTATGGTCTCCATTTATTTTTTTCTTTGCCTTTTCCAGAGCATCATATAGTTGGAATCGTACTATATATGGCTTTTTCAAATTGACTTCTTTCTCTTAGTAATGTGCATTGAAGATTCTTCATGTCTTACTATGGCTTGATAGCTCTTTTTAGCACTGAATAATATTTCGTATGTGGATTGTACCAAAGTGTATCCATTTACCTACTGAAGGACATCTTAGCTGCTTCCAGGTTTTGGCAGTTAGGAACAAATCTGCTGTAAACATCTGTTTACAGGTTTTTGTATAGACATAAGCTTTCAGTTCCTTTAGATAGATACCAGGGAGCATGGTTGCTGGATCGAATGGTAAGAACATGTTTAGTTTTATAAGAAACCACCAAGCTGTCTTCCAAAGTGGCTGTACCATTTTGCATTCCCAGAAGCAGTGAATGAGAGTTCCTGTTGCTCCACATCCTCACCAACATTTGGTATTGTCAGTGTTCAGGATTATTACAGGTGTGTAGTAGTATCTTATTTTAATTTGCACTTTACTGTTAACATATGTGGAGCGTTTTTTTTTGTTTTTTTTTTTTAAGATTTTATTTATTTGTCAGAGAGAGAGAGGGAGCGAGAGCGAGCACAGGCAGACAGAGTGGCAGGCAGAGACAGAGGGAGAAGCAGGCTCCCTGCCGAGCAAGGAGCCCGATGTGGGACTCGATCCCAGGACGCTGGGATCATGACCTGAGCCGAAGGCAGCCGCTCAACCAACTGAGCCACCCAGGTGCCCCTGGAGCGTTTTTTTTAATATGCTCATTTGCCATCTGTATATCTTCTTTGGGGATATCTATTAAGATTATTGGCCCACTTTTTAATCAGGTTTGTTTTCCTATTGTTGAATTTTAAGTGTTCTTTGTATATTTTAGGTAATAGTCCTTGATTATAAGTGTGTTTTTAGTAAATCTTTTCTCCCAATCTGTGGCTTATCCTGATTTTCTTGATACTGTCTTGCAGAGCAAAAGTTTTTAATTTTAACAAAGTTGAGCTTATCAGTTATTTCTTTCATGGTATCAGTTTTATTTCTTTCATCAGTTATTTCTTACATGTTTTTGATGTTGTACCCAAAAAGGCATCACCATAATGAGGGTCATCAAGGTTTTCTTCTTTGTTATCTTTAAGAGTTTTATAGTTTCGTGTTTTATTAGTTCTATGTTACATTTTGAGTTAACCTGTGAAGGATGTAGGTCTGTGTCTAGATTCACTTTTCTTTGCATGTGGATGTTCACTTGTTCCAGCATCATTTGTTGAAGGGACCCTCTTTGTTAATCAGGCTTTTTTTTTTTTTTTTAAGATTATTTTTTAATTTATTTGATAGAGATCACAAGTATGCAGAGAGGCAGGCAGAGAGAGAGTGGGAAATGTAGGCTCCCCGCTGAGCAGAGAGCCTGATGTGGGGCTTGATTCCCAGACTCTGGGATCATGACCAGAGCTGAAAGCAGAGGCTTTAACCCACTGAGCCACCCAGGTGCCCCTAATCAGGCATTTTTAAACACAGGAACAAATGCCTTTGCGACTTGCTCGTCTGCATCCTTGGCTTCCTTGTCTAGCTAAACAAAGTAGAAAGGGTAGCAGGTGGGTTTTTTTGTTGTTTTTAAAAATTTTATTTTTTAAGAAATTTCTTACCAGACCCAACGTGGGGCTCAAGCTCACAAACCTAAGGTCCAGAGTTGCATGCTTCACTGACTAAGCCAGCCAGGCACCTCTAGGGTAGGAGTTTTTGAAGCCCCTCCTTCCTGGAATTTTCAGGAGTTTTATTAAAGAATTTTCTATATTGCTTAGACTTTCTTTAAATAATGCCCTGATGAATTCAAATCATTATTTTACCAGGGTTGGAGTGGTGGGGAGCAAAACACTACAACTGGTTAAAAAAAAAAGAAAAGCCAATACAACTGCTGTGCTATGCTGACATTATTCTTTAGTTTATCAAATGTGTATGAGCCAACTCAAACTAAAGAAACATTTTATCAAAAAGGCTTTAGTCTGATTACATTTCATAAATTAAGTCCTTTTTTTAGTCAGCCTACTTTTTATAAAATATAATTTTGTCTATCACAAAATATCCCTTCTCTAACCCATAGGAAAGATGTTTTTCCCAAAACCAGAAATGATTTTTTTTACTCTTCCTCCCTAAGATATTTAGTTTTTTTTTTATACTTACACTAAATTATAAAGTCATAAAGAATGACTATGATATCTGGTTTTTCTTAGAACAGTAGTTTGTGGCTTCATATAAAACATGTCTTGGTTACCATAGAGTAATTACATTAGAATCTCTGTGTAAAAAACATCAGCATATTTCAGAAGCTCCCTAGTTGATTCATAATATACTATCAGGTTTAAGAATCACTGCCTGAAAGTAAAAATAACTAAAGATATTCAGGTTGCCTTTGGACATTCCAATGAAACCTATACTAGTCACATTAACTGCCAGCCGAACTCAGTTTACTGTTGGATGAGTAATTGGCAACATGGACCATTAATGTTAAATGACTTCAAATTGTTTTAGAGATAACAAGATTTATTATATCACTTTTTCGATTAATATTTGTAATTAATGACATAAAACTTAGGAATTTAATTCTATATCTGAAATGCTAGGACAAAAATCTGTTGTGTGTTTTATTAACCAACATCATTTTATTCCCATATGGTTTGTGTTGGAAGTCAAGTGGTTTTGTGGTATGATCACACATTTGTAGATTATGTTGTATCACGGAGATAGGATTTTTACTAAATTACACTGAAGATACAAGAGAGGTCGTCATTAGACAAATGACACACAGGTGTTTTGCAGAAGTTTTGAATGCTACTCATAGCTATGTCTTTATAACTATGTCTTTATAAAAGAAGCCTAAATCCTGGAAGGTCCAAGTAACTTGCAGAAAAGGATTTGTAAAATGTCTCAAAGTAAGGCCAAACAACTGCACAAGTGGCTGGCATGTGATTGGAACTGAGTAAATGAATTCAGGGCTTTGGAATCTTACTGGATATAGGCTACCTTGCCCTTTTGCTTTGTTCTTTTCTCTCCTCTGGTGCTTGTGACTTTTCTCAGTTGTATGAGATGTATCTTTGGGTTTGACCAGTCTCCCTAGTGGAAAAGATTCGGGTTTCTTGAAGGCGGGGTCATTCTTTTCTTCATTTGTTCATCATTATCTAGCACAGTCTTTTAAGCCTGTGAGTGGCCTGGAATAGAGAATTACTTTCTAGGGAAACATGTTTGTAAAATGGAGTGATACAATGAATTTCTCATATTTAGAGCCTTGCGATTACAGAGCTGCTTCATTGTTGAGGATACTGTTACAAAGAGGTCTTTTATTATTTTAACAGTTAAGATCCATCAGAATCGCAGCTGATTTAACCAATGCTGAATAATCTATTTAGTACTATCACTGTGAAGGCCCACTGTATTAATAATAGGTTTTCTTCAAAGAAGAAAATTAGTAATTGAATTTAGTGATTCATAATTTTAACATCTCACCCAAAGATCAAAAAACAATTAGCATGTTATCTTAATTTCAGAATCTGTGGTATTTACTGTTTGAGATAGCAGAATTGTTTGTCCAGAGAGCAAAAAACATATTCAATGACTTTTCTCCACATGAAAAATTTATGCAACATAGATACTGATTTGAAACTACCACTTGACTTTATTCTAAATTATTAATATGTTTGGGACATAAACGAAAAGGTGAATTGCATTGGTAGAGTTGTCAAAGAAGCAGAGTACTTCCCAGTCAATGGAAAGACAAAAACCAATTTTTTTCAAGGAACTAATTGGTATCTAATACATACATACATACATACATACATATCTCAAATCTACACATATAAAAATATATGTATTTATAGTATATCTCACATATGTCTTATGTCTAACATATTTCTCAATATATCTATTATATCTCAATTATGTAGGAATTCAAGTGTTTTAAAATAAGATTTTAAATCAAGTTATATGGTACTATTGAAAAGTATATTTATTAATATTTCTCTGTGCCTAAAAAACTATTCTTAACCTGTTTCATAAAAACAAACTATTATATTTTTAAATGTTTATATTGATGAATTAAGTAATCAAACACTAAAATGAAAAGATGTCATAGCTCTTTAGTTTTCTAAATAGAGATAGCTATAATAGTCTCACAACTCAGAAGTTTGTGGTTCTATCAAAAACACTAATTATACTTAATAGGAAATATCTGGTAATTAAGAGTTTTCAAGTTGCCAACCCATTTCATTAAAATATTGACAAGAATACTAATTCCAAAGTAATTGCCTATCAAATTAAATCAATTAAAGCAGGTTAAACACAACCCCTCTGGATATACTGTGTAATTTCTGCTGGAGACAGTTGTTGTTATTGGCTTAAGTCAGGCCAATAACCAGTCAGATCTTTCTGAATTAGAATCTGCCCTGCCTTCCTTCCATCCTTCCCGCCATAAGTTACATTATATAAAAGCATTCACCAATTTGTTTTTTCTCATTCTTGCCAAAATTCTTTTGTTACGTGTCTGTTACATGGGCCCTCCTATCAGGATCACCAGCATTATTTGCAGTAGGTTATTCAAGTTAATTAAATTTACCATTAAATGTGGTCATAATTGTGATGCCTGTTTTGTTTATTTCCAGATTTTTATTCCCAAATCCCTAATGT
The DNA here is from genome assembly GCF_964662115.1 of Mustela nivalis. NCBI lineage: Eukaryota > Metazoa > Chordata > Mammalia > Carnivora > Mustelidae > Mustela > Mustela nivalis. Next base: position 35,963,077 of record NC_139031.1, on the reverse strand, counting down.
CTGACCCCCGACTACTATCTTCTGTTGGTAGAAGGGGATAAAATTGAGAACTTAGTTCCATTTGTTTCCATTATTTCTTAGAATGAAATATATATGTATCCAGCCTTGAATTCCACTTAGACCTCCAGCATCCTTGGTCCTGTTCCTATCAAATAAGAACTTTTATTAGCTTTGCACTGAAGTACTCTGAAATGTCTTTGATAGTGCACAGTAGAAGTAGTAGGGTGTGAGAAAATATTTGAAGTAGTCATATAACAAAGTGCAGTCATTTATTCTCCATTCCAACTTCTTTTGGATTTTAAATCTTTCATATCAATAAACATTAGAGTTAAAATATTTCCAGAGTACAGAATATATTTAACCATGTATGTTTTAAAGCATATTTTAACAGTAATAATCTTGTCTGATTTAAATCTACGTATTAATCATTTATCATATTAATAAGGCTTTATTTTTATCCATTTACATTATCTTCCTAGGATTTACTTCCTTCTAAAATATTATGAATTTATAATTTTAACAGCTGCTGCTGTTTGGAAACATTGTAAGTAATAAGTGACGTTATTGTTACTACTGCATTAGACACTACTAACTCCTCTTAATGGAATAGTTAAGAAGGTATCATGAATAATCCAGAAACATATTACTCTATAGCCAAGAAATGAAACCAGCATACCGTTTAGTTTCCCAGTTTTACACCAAAGTTGCCTGAGAGGAAACTTTTTTATGTTTTGATTTTGTTTCAAGTTTTTATTTAAATTACGTTTTCACTATTAGGTAGTTTTAAAAGTAAGAAATGCAGCATGGAGGGGAGGCAGCAGCCAAAATTTCTCTGCAGTGTTTTCATAGTATAATAAGGAAAAGGAGCTTAATGGGGTTATCTCATTAAGGGTAGAAATCAACCTATTTCTACAACCTTTAGTCTACTATATGGTTTACTCCTAAGCTCTATTTTTTAGTAGCTCCTAAGCTAATTGAGAGTTTTCTAGACAAAAAGAGAAAATCTACAAATAAGCAACTTCTGAGCCATCCTTAGGGAATTTAATAGGATGAACAGTACTTTGGAGATACATAAGAAAGCAATTTCTGAGTATTTCTAGAAAGATTGGACATGGTAATAGCTCCAGATTCATAGCAGAATGGTTGTCATCCATCCACATGTTGTCATCCAGTCTTTTTTCTGACTCATCTTTGGTATTGATAATGCTTGCATACAAACTGAACAGACCTGCTTCACTAGAAATAATTAGGCGGTAGGAGTCAGGCTCTCTGCTCATCAGGGAGTCCACTTCTTCTCCCTCTGTCCCCGCCACTGCACCCCCCAACCCCAGCCCAGGCACGTGTGCTTTCTCTCTCAAATAAATAAATGAAATCTTAAAAAAAAAAAAGAATTAGGTGATAGAATGTGCTGTAGAGCTTAACACCTGAAACAGTTTTTCTTTATAGAACAGGAATGTTAAAAAAAAAAAAAAAAATCTTTGGGGAGCAAGAGAGTTGTTGATCCAGATTCTATGTGGAAAACATGTTGCTTTTTCTCAAATCTTTATTGTAGACAAGATGTGAGAATCTGGTCCTATTAGAGACTCTCTGGACTAGAGACCATAGATAAAGAAAACAATTGTGACTGTTGTCAGATAGTAAATTCCTGTATTTATATAAAAGATAACATTTTACTTCCAGATTCCAGAAACAGTAGTCCAAAGCACTGACTTTAATGGCAGGGATTTTAGGCACTGTGATAACCAGTTTTTTTAAAAACAATAGTTTTGCCAGGGGATTTGTCTGTAGTTTCTACATTATACCCATTATAATTATGCCTGTTCTGTCTTCAGGCTCTCTCCTCCTGCTCTGGCTGCAAAGTGAGATAATTTAAATCCTACTGCAGAACAGTGATTAATTTAGTTAGTTATTTGATTGCTTGAAATCCCAGCATGAGGACACTTCACATACACATCATAAATAAAAATGCTAGATGAAATGATAGAAATATATTGACAAGATAGGTAGTTTTTAAACTTTTGGGAGTCCCCAGAATTCTTTAAGAATCTATTAAATCAAAAGACCTTCTTCCCAGAAAAATTCACATACGTATAATTTTGAATTGTACGTTTCACATTGAATTCCATAGACCTGAGACTATGAATCACCGAGGTGTGTGTGGACCCAACATTAAGAACTTCAGCACTAATTAGATCTGCCCTATATAATATGACAGCCAATAATCACTTACAGCTACTTAATTAAAATTAAACACAATTAAAGTTGCCCTAGTCTTACTGTCCATATTTTCAGTGCTCAGTAGCAACATGTGGGTAATGGACCATACTGGACAGAGCAGATACAGAATACTTCCTTTGTCTCAGGTGGTTCTATTGGACAGCACTGGGTTAGATGTTTCTAAAATAGCCTACTTAAGAATCTTATCATTATGTATATATGTATATGTGTTTCTTTAGGGCTGCATGATTTGACAACCTAAAATATACATGTTTTAAGAAAAATCAGCTGCGTTCATGCTCTCTCTCACTGTCTCTCTCTCAAGTAAAGAAAAATCAGCTGCTTTTAGGCACAGAATACAAATCTTTTACTGAAAAATAAATTTGTCCCAAAGTTGGACTTCTAGCTAACCTTAGCTGGGCCTTCAGGGCTTTTCTACTATGATTTCTTTTTTATCTTGTTGTATCTAAATTGCATTTTCCATTGTAGTAGTTCAAAGTCTCTTCTATTTTTCCTTAAGCTCTTGCCTTTCAGTATGGTTTGAAACCTCATGTGTTCAGAAAACTGTGGCTATCAGTATAAATTTCTTCAACTACCCTTATCTCGATATTAAAAATCTCATTGAGTTTTCTTTTATTATAATGTGCTACAGAAATAACAAGGTAATCAAGAGAATGCAGAAGCCTCTGAATTTCAACAATGTAATCAGAACCTAAGAGTAAATAGTTACAAAGTGATCCTATGCTTTAGAAACGTGGGCTCCATCCTCATATGATTTTATCCTTTAGGTCCATGCTAGGGCCATAGAATGTGTATTTTGAATTAATCCACAGGAACTTCTTTTTTTTTAAATACTTTGTTTATTTATTCATGAGAGACAGGAAGAGAGAGAAAGAGAGGGAGAAACAGGCTCCCTGTTCCCCACGGAGCAGAGAGCCCGATATGGGCTTTGATACCAGGACCCTGGGATCATGACCCACGCCAAAGGCAGACGCTTAACTGACTGAGCCACCCAGGTGCCCCAATCCACAGGAACTTCTAATACATACCAATGTAGATAATGCCTATCCTCAAACTTACAGCCTTACTCATAATTATCAGTAGTAACAATAGGACCTAATGTTTGCCAAGCTTGTGTGTCAGTCATCTCTGTGCTTTACATTAATTTCCTCAATTAACCCTCGTAACAACTCTATCAGTGATCATCATGCTTAATCCATTTTATGGTGTGGAAACAGGCTATGAGAGGTTAAGTAACTTGCACAGCACTGCTTAATAGGAGTTTATGAAACCAAATGCGCAATATTTTTTTTTAAGATTTTATTTATTTATTTGAGAGAGCAAGTAAGAGAGCACAGTGCAGGAGGGGAGGCAGAAGCAGACTGCCCTGCAGAGCAGGGAGCCTGACATGGGACTCTAAATCAGGACCCCAGGACCATGCCTGAATCAAAGGCAACATCCAACTGCCCAAACCACCCAGGTACCTTTAGTATTTTTAATTATGTGTAATTGTTGTACAGCAGATCTCTAGAACTTTTTTACCTTGCATGATTGAAACTCTATACTCAGTTGAACAACCAGTCTGCATTTGCCCCTCCTCTGTCCCCAGACAACCATCATTGTACCTTCTGCTTATCTGCGTTTGACTACTTTAGGTCCTTCATATAAGCAGAATTGTACAGAACTTGTCCTTTTGTGACTGGCTTACATTTAAGTCTTCAGTCCATTTTGAGTTGATTTTTGTGTGTGCTACAAGGTAAGGAGATAAATGATTTCATTATTTCGCATATGAATATCTAGTTTACACAACAAATGGTGTTCTTTAACAAATGATTGTTGAAGAAACTGTCCTTTCCCATTATGTAGTCTTGGCATCTTTGTCAAAGATGATTTGACAAATGTGTGGGTTTATTTCTGGACTCTCTGTTCTGTTCTTTGATCTCTATATATCTGTCTTTATGACAGTACCATGTATTTTGATTACTGTAGCTTTGTAATATGTTTTGTAGTCAGGAAGTATGATGTGTCCAGCTTTGTTCCTCTTCATTCCTCAAGATTGTTTTGTCTATTCAGAGTCCTTTGTGGTTCCATATAAATTTAGGATTTTTTTTTCAATTTTGCAAAAATCCCATTGGGATTTTGATAGAGATTGCATTGAATTTGTAGATTGCTTTGAGTAATGTGGACATTTTAACATTTAAGTCTTCCAGTTTATGAACAGAAGCTGTCTTCCTGACTATTTGTATCTCAATTTCTTTCTTCACAGTTTTTGTAGTTTTCAGTATAAGTCTTTTGCCTTTTTGATTAAGTTTATTCCTAAGTATTTTACTCTTTTTTTTTTCTTTATAACATTTTGTTTTTAAGTAGTCTCTACAGCTAACGTGGAGCTTGAACTCACCACCCCAAGATCAAGAGTCATGTGCTCTACCAATTGAGCCAGCTATGGGCACCCTGTATTTTACTCTTTCTGATGCTTTTTTTTTTTTAAAGATTTTATTTATTTATCAGAGGAAGAGAGAGCGAGCACAGGCAGACAGAATGGCAGGCAGAGGCAGAGGGAGAAGCAGGCTCCCCGCTGAGCAAGGAGCCTGATGTGGGACTCGATCCCAGGACGCTGGGATCATGACCCGAGCCGAAGGCAGCTGCTTAACCAACTGAGCCACCCAGGCGTCCTTCTGATGCTATTTTAAATGAAATCATTTCCTTTTCAGAAGATTCACTGTTAGTTTATAGAAACACAAATGATTCGTCCATGTTGATTTTGTAGACTGCAACTTGCCTGAATTTTATTCATTATAAGTTGTGTGTGTGTGTGTGTGTGTGTGTGTGTGTGTGTGTAATCTATGGTGTTCTGCATATAAATTCATGTCATCTGCAGATAGTTTTACTTTTTCTCTGATTTGGATAATTTATTTCTTTTTTATTGCTTAATTTCTCTTGTTAGAACTTCCAGTATTCTTTTGAATAGAAGTGGCAAGAGTGAGCATCCTTTCTTGTTCCTGACTTTAGAGGGAAAGCTTTCAGTTTTTCACAGTTGAATATGATGTTAACTGTGAGCTTTTCATAAATGGTCTTCATTTTGTTGGGGGAAATGTTCTTTTCCTAGTTTGTTGAGTGTTTTTATCCTGATTAATTTTCATCCTTGCATCCCAGGGATAAATCCTGCTTATTATCGCATATAATTCTTTTAATGTGCCATTGCATTTGGCTAGTATTTTGTTGAGGATTTTTGCATGTGTATTCATTGGGGATATTGGCTGGTAGTTTTTTTGTAATGTCTTTGTCTGTTTTGGGTATCAGGCTAATGCTGGCCTCATAAAGTAAATTTGGGAGTATTTCACTCCTCTGATGTTTTGGAGGAGTTTGAGAAGGAATAGCACTGTCTTCTTTAAATGTGTGGTAGAATTCTTCTGTGAGGTCATCTGTTGCCAGGCTTTTCTTTGGAGGTTTTTGGTTAGTGATTCAACCTCTTCATAGGTCTATTTACATTTTCTTTATCTTCATGATTCAGTATGGCAGGTCGTATGTTTCTAGGAATTTATCCATTTCATCTAGGTTATACATTTTGCTGGCATATAGTTATTCATAGTAGTTTCCTAGGATTCCTTGTATTTCTGTGGTATCAGTTATAATTTCCCCTTCTTTCATATCTGATTTGGAGTCTTTTATCTAACTAAAGGTTTGTCGATTTTGTTTATCTTTTCAAAACACCAATTCTTAATTTTATTGACTTTGTATTTTATTTTCATTCTGTCCTAATCTTTATTATTTCCTCCCTTATGCTAATTTGAGTTTAGTTTGTTGTTCTTTGACTAATTCCTTGAGTGAGATTGTTCATGAGATCCTTCTTCTTTTTAACATAGGCATTTACCACTGTAAGCTTCCCTATTAGTCCCGTTTTTTACTGCATCCCATATATTTGTTGTGTTTTCATTTTGTTAAGTCTTGTTTTGCGACTTAATATGTTGTATTACTTCCTTAAAGACCTTCTGAATCTACTCACAACTTCCAAATTAAATATAACTCTTTGGACTGGCACTAAGGCCCACCAACGTGTGGTCCATCTACCCTTGCAGCTTTTTCTTACTTAGGCCCTAGCACTAATTGGCTATTTTGGCTTTTTAACTACGTATATATACTTGATGGAATTCTTTACCATTTTAGGAATCCTCTATGGAGAATTTCCTTTGTTTCTCCTGATTTGTGTTGTTTTTTCCCCTCACTATTCCTTAACCCTTGTTTCCTATGGTGAACTTTGCATATGTTGACTAATATAATTTGTGTAGTTGTCTCATAGTTACCTCTAGCAACTTGTTCAGGATAGGGATTTTATATTAATAATCTTCATAGTTTTTTTTTTTTTTAAGATTTTTTATTTATTTATTTGACAGAGAGAGATCACAAGCAGGCAGAGAGGCAGGCAGAGAGAGAGAGAGAGAGGGAAGCAGGCACCCTGCTGAGCAGAGAGCCCGATGCGGGACTCGATCCCAGGACCCTGAGACCATGACCCGAGCCGAAGGCGGCGGCTTAACCCACTGAGCCACCCAGGCGCCCCAATCTTCATAGTTTTGATAGTGTCTAACATATACTTTCTGCATAGTAGGCACTCAATTTTAAAATGGTAAATTTAATCAAAATTTTTCATCTTAAATGTCAAAACTTAGAAAGTGGCCAAATAAAATTATACTTGCTTAATTTCTTTCTCTTCATTTTATCTGTCACAGTCACATTTAGAAACTCATCAGATAACTTGCTTTTTATTTAAAATTTTTCAGTGTTGGGGCGCCTGGGTGACTCAGTTGGTTGAGCATCCATGTCTTGATTTCAGCTCAGGTCATGAGATTAAGCTCTGTGCTGGCCGCAGTGCTGAGTGTGGAGCCCACTTGAGATTCTCTCCCTCCGTCTCCCCCTCCCTCACCCCTGCGCAAAGCTTCCGTGCTTTTGGCTTTCTCTCTCAAAAAAAAAAAAAAATCAGTTTTAAAGAAAATTGGGGGTACATTAATGCATTCATAATCTCTCATTGTTTTTCTTTTCTTTTTTGTGAGTATATGTAACATGTATGGGTGTGTGAGGAATTGTATACAATTCATTGTAGATTAGGCTCTTTTCAGCAAATATCAGACATGTTTTACAGTATTTCTCCGTTGTCTTCATAATTGTCATTTAGCAAATGCATGACATACAGCGCAAATACACCATAGTTTATTTTTTTAAAGATTTTATTTGAGAAACAGAGAACACAAATAGAGGAGGGGCTAAAGTAGAAGAGGAAATAAACAAGCAGACTCCCACTGGACTGATGCAGGACTCAGTCCCAGAACCCTGAGATAATGACCTGAGCCAAAGTCAGGTGCTTAATTGACTGAGCCACCCAGGCACCCCTGCCATATTTTTAAAAACTGGTTTTCATTTGCATGACACTTAGGTTGTTTCTATTACTTTGCTTTATAGGCAATGTTGTAATAAAGTTTTTATAGCTTTTTGCTCATGTTAAATTTGCTTCTTAAATTTCTAAGCACAGGTTTAAAGGTTGAGTGTGTTTATAACCCTCTTTCCATACCAAAGGCTGTGGCAAACCCACCAGCTATAGTTGAGTGTACGAATTCAGCACAGCCTCCGCAGCAGTCTCAGTGTGGTGTCAAGAATGTATAATAACACTCACTTAAGTGCACCCCCCTTTGCCCATATTCCTCTACTCTTAGTAGTTGTATAGTAAATTAATCTTTTTAATACGAAGTCTCAGTAATTTACAAAATGAATTACTAGCCCAAGAGTAGTTAAATAAGGGTCTTAACATTTTTTTTTTAAGATTTTTATTTATTTATTTGAGAAAGAGTGAGAGAGAGAGAGAGCATGAAAGTGGGGAGGGTGGGAGGGAGAAGCAGACTCCCTGCCAAGCAGGGAGCCCAATGTGTGACTCAGTCTTGGGACTCCAGGATCATGACCTGAGCTGAAGGCAGTGGCTTCACCAGCTGAGCTGCCCAAGTGCCCAAGGGTCTTACATTCTTACTCTGAGCTTTAGAGATAGGTTATAGTTAAAAAGACCAGACCCAGTGTGTAAACCTGTAAACCTGCAATTCACAGACCTGTACCTTTGGGGATAAAAATATATTGTATGTTTATAAAAAATTAAAAAAAAAAAAAAAAAAAAGACCAGACCTAGTCTTCTCCATTTTCCAAATGCATCTGTATGGGGTGCACACTTAGAAATTAAGGAACTGGCAAAAAAAACCAGATAGGAAGTAGAGATTCTTTTTTTTTTTTTTTTTTTTTTTTTTTTTAGCTACAAGAGAAGGACCCTCAAGAACTTAGAAATAAAGTTACCTTCTTGGAGTTTAACTTTCAGAATAAAACTAAGACATAATAAATGAGGTTAAGTTGGCATCGGAGTCCTATGGAAAGGGATGATGTTTGTCAAATCAAAAGCTTAGAGAACAGGCCCGAAAAATATTATCTGACTTGATAAAATACTAAAGAAAGCAATCATCAAGTAAATTACACTAATATAAATAAAGAACAAATGTAAAAGAAATCTTTACTTTGGAAATTAGGTGTTTGTTTATAGCATTTTCTAAGTCAAAACTACAAAAACAGAAATACCCTGCCCATCTTTGTTCCAGATTTTATGATTATCAATTAGATTATCAGAGTGGGATAAGAGTAGCAACTAAACTTACTTGATCTGGGTTGAGTGTATCACCACATTACGAGTATATCACCAAAATACTGCTTTTTTTTTTTCTCTTCAGAGTTTTAGCAGTGTGGTGGTAGTGTGCAAAGCCAAGTGTGGATGCTTCCTTAAAGGGCTTGAAGGGATGTGTGAGGTGTTGTGCAGTTCCCCTTGAAGGAATGCTGAAAAACATCTCATCAATTATTTGTTGATAAGGGCTTTTCTCATTTGACTTAAGGGGGACAGAAACCTCAGAAGCTTCTTATTTTTCCTTCAAAGCACCAGCAGCTTTTATCTACCTGGCAGAAATGATACACTATAAAGTCTAGGGTTGTCATTTTAGCACACAGATGTATTATGAGTTTGTGACTGGTTTTGTTCCCTCAGTAGAACCTTACTACTCAGAGTATGCCTGTGGATGAGCAGACAGACATTACCTGAGAGCTCAGACATGCAGAATTTCAAGCCTTTTTACCTCCTAGACCTACTTTGTTAGTTCATGTCCTCCAAGAAGCACACACTAAGATGGGATTTGACGTGTAAGAGATTTGGCGGGGAGATACCAGAGGAGAAAGGAGAGCGTGCTGGAGGAGGTAGCAATGTAGGTCTGACTCCTGTGAAGGAAAGAGGGAAGGAGAGGTGGTGGAGGAGACTGTCAGACTGCGGCACAGTTGTAAGCAAGTTTCTGACAAGCTGATGGGAGTCCTCCAGCCAATGTCACATGTCAGTGAAATTTCATGTCTCACAGGAACCAGTCTGCGTTACCATTTCTGCTGCCTCTAATCATTTACTGAGACCAGCCTGTGGAAGCTTGGCTTCAGTGCAAGTAGGATTTCAGAGCATAGCACCTGAGACTGTCTTTCAATTACGCTCATAGCAGCAAGAGATTGGATTGGCATGTTTCCCTGGCCCCCACACCTCCTGAATCTGGATCTGCATTTTAACAAAGTCTCCAGGTGAATTGTAAGCACATTAAAACTTCGAGAAGCAGGATCCTAGAGTAATAATTTGGCACTTCGGGGATTTACCCAGTCAGTAAAATTATTTATAATCAGCATAGGATCTCCTCAAAAATTCAGTTCTCTTGGGATGGTATTTTTTACAGTTCATCTGAACAGAGTTGCTGTTCAAAGTGAGAACTAGAGCAGATAATTTGTTGTTGTTAATTTGTAACGAATGTGTGAAGCAGATTTGGGGCCAAAGCAGACTTTCCAAGATGCTTTGCCTCTTTGCTGAAAGGAGCTAGATGTAAGTTTTTTTCCTTTTGCCTTTTCAAGTTCAAGGTCCCTGTAGCAAAGAATTCTATATTTCTGTATTTTTTTTAACCATGTGATAAGTTGTAGTTATGGTTCTTTTTTTTTTTTTTTTTTAAGAATTTATTTATTTGAGAGAGAGAGAGAGTGAGAGGGGGGAAGGTCAGAGGGAGAAGCAGATGCCCCATGGAGCTGGAGCCCAGTGTGGGACTCCATCCAGGGACTCTGGGATCATGACCTGAACCAAGGCAGTTGCTTAACCAACTGAGCCACCCAGGCGGCCCTGTAGCTATGATTCTTATGGTGGCAGCTAGAAATAATCTCTTGGACAACTCTTACTGAGTTATCTCTGCTGACCTTGTGCGTAGTGTTTGAGAAGCTCTCCTTAGGACAGAATACAGTACCAGGTAAGCTTTGCCACAAGGCCTTGTTTATAGACTTTTCCATGAGTTCATCATACTCTCACATTTAATCAAGATGTCCATAATCCCCATGGAATCATCCTTTGAACCACTGATCCTCAGACTTCAGTTTAGGAACTACTGCTTGGTTAGAGTACATTTCCTCAGTCCACAGCAAAGTCTTAAAATCATTACTTTTTAAAAGCCCTCCAGGTGATGTAATGTCAACAGATTTGGAAACCACTACTGTAAGGTAAAATATACTTGAGATTCAGGCCTTTCCCATAGAAACATCCTCTGATGGAGTGGTATAATTTACTCTGCATTCCAAATGCCTCTTGTCTCTTGTCTACTGGCCAGTATGCATGAAAATTAAAAAAAAAAAAAAAAAAAAAAAGAACTCAATAATACTTGTTACCTTAGAATTTAGTGTAATTTTTGCATTCTTTATTACCAGCGGGCTCGTTATACCAAGGCCCGCAGCTCTAAGGATTATTCTCTGTTTCTCTCACTTCCCTAAAGTCAGACAGCCACAAGTGTTCCCTGAAATGGGACTTACCTAGAAACTGAGTCCTTTCAGACATTTATCCAATACTCTCTGTAGTTCAGGCAGTCTATAGTCTACACTAGAGATATGAAAATAAAATTTAGTCCTTGACCTTGAGGAGTTCCCAAACTGTCCTAGAGACACATGTTACAACAGAGATATTTGCTATTGTTGGGCATGGAGAGATGGAGTGAGTCAAACCCTCAAGAGGACTTGGGGGGTTGGGGTGCTAGCAAACAGAGGAAATAACACAAATGCATCACGTGAAATTCCAGTGACTGCTGCCCTTGTCCAGGACCCATGCCAAATATCTAACTTTGGAGCAGGTCACGTGGGTTCATCTAAAGCTTAACTTATTATCCATCCCTCTCTCAGAACAAAAACACCTGCTTTTCTACATACATTTCTAGATTGGTGACTGGCACCTCTAATTCATACTGCCTCCCCATTCAGAAACTCGCCAGAGTTTCTAGGCATCCTAGTTGTCTTCACTCCCTATGGCCAACCAGTAATCAGGAACTGTCAGTTTAATCTCTGCAGCCTCTCCTCTCGTTATCCCCTTGAAGCATTGCTAACATTGCTGCCTCCATCCTGGGCTCTGCAGTCATTTCCCAGCTGGCCGATCTCCTCATCCTGAGACTTAGACGTCTCTTTCTCATCCATTCTCCCCAAAGTGGTTTAAACATAGGAGTGGCTCTACTTCTTATAGGAAAAGGTCCAACTTCTTCAGTCTAATGCTTAAACCAGACCACTTGGATTCAAACCCTGCTCCACCACTTACTAGCTATCTAGGGCAAGGCACTTAGCGTCTCAGTATCTCAGTTTCCTCAACTATAAAATAGGGAAGGAAATGGAATCTCTGGCCTCGGGCTATAATGGGGGTTGACTGGGTTAATACTACACGTATAAAGTTAATACTGCACATATGGAGTGCTTAACAGTGCCTTGCACAAATGAACCCCCAGTGGTGGTGACAGTCCTGGTGCGGTGACACAGTATACATGCCGGATAAATAAAGATGACCAGGACTCATCTGGCCTTGCAGGGATTAACAATCCAAAGTGGGAAAAAGAAAGACAAGTAGGTAAACAAATTACTTCTTTTAATCAATGCTGTTGTAAATTTGAGCATGATGATAAATGATTAAGGAGTCAGAACACTAAAATCTTGCTGTCCAAAATGTTCTATTAAAATTTTTATTTCTGGGAGTGCCTGGATGGCTCAGTTGATTGAGTGTCTCACTCTTGATTTTGGCTCAGGTCATGAGCTCAGGGTTATGATATCAAGCCCCTAAGCTGGGCTCCGGACTCAGCATGGAGTCTGCTTAAAGTTTCTCTCTCCCTCTCTGCCCCTCCTCCCTGTGCAGATGCTCACTCTCTCCTTCTCTCAAATAAATAAATAAGCCTGTAAAAATTTTTGTTTCTTTTCTGGGTTACATAGTAACTTGAGCTCCCAGAGCAACATAGCACCTTCTAAACCACAAGTTCTTCCTACATGAAATTTGCATATATATGATTTTGTTCCTATATGTCTTTATAGTAACCACAAGCAGTTTGACTCTAGGATGTGTGAACATTTAGTTTCATTCTCTCAAGAATAATTTGAAGAAAGAGAAACTGGACTTTGAACATACAAAAGGGAGGAGAGATGAACCACGGAAGAACATTAGAGAATTTATAGTGAAACTCTGGGAAAGCATACAGACAACGATGGAGATAAACTGTACCCAGTGGTTTTTGGAGGAGGTGGGGAACTGAGATTTGTTAGTGGAAGTAGTATTGCGGAGACTACAGGACACTGGCAGAATACACAGAAATTCGGTGTGCCTTATAAACACATATGAATTCAAAATAGCACTGAATATATACAGAAAAACAGATTTGGGGAAATGACTTTTGGAACTGGGGCAGAATAGTGTATTGTTTGAAGTTAGTCTTAACTTACTGTGTTTAGGTCCCTTGATTTAACTTTTCTAAGTCTCAGTATCTGTAAGACGGGGGTTATAATAGTACTAATTGGGAAAGGTAGCTATGATTGAGAAAGTGCCCTGAAGGCCTCTGCTGGTAATTTACAAATATCAAACACTTAGTAATGTTAGCTCTTGCTATTGATGATGATTAATACATTGTTTTCTATAGTCAGACAAAATGAATTTACATACACATCATTCAATTTAAGGGGGAAGGGTGTAGGATGGTACCTGTTATTTTCTAGATGGCAGCTAATGTTCACTGATGGTGCCTTTATTTAGAATATGTGTTGTCTTTTATTGTCCCATTCTAGTGAATGTAAAATATAGTTTCATAAGTATATTACCTCTCTTCCCCCGTCTTATTTTTAACATGAGGGTTTAAGTTCCTACATAATTTAACCTACAACTGAAAAACTATAGAACTCCAGAATCCCTTGCTTCCATTGCATAATTTAATAAATGTGATAGTTGATAACATCACTTTTGTTAATAGTGCTTCTTGAAGTGCTTGTATATTTTAAATAGTCTCTCCATTGTCATATATATCCTATTTTCACCTTTTCTGTGTTAAATAATTTTATGGAACTAAGATAAAAGTTTAATTTAGCATACTTTAATATGAGCAGAGTATTTTGAATCATGTATTGAGGACATGTCCTTGAGGACACCCTCTCATCCAGCTCAGTTAAGTGACTCTCCTATCCCCACGCTCGCATAAACCCTATACATTCCGTCTCTATCCTTTCGACTTATTTGTATTGTCAAATAAGTTGCAAGCACTTTAGCCTTAATAATAAGGATCCTGTCATGCAACATTAAGCAGAAAAGACCAGTACTCAGAAGCTACTCAGCTGATTTTTGTGGAGTGAATGAATGCTTACCCAGTGCTAAGGCCTGGTTATCAGTGCACCAGTGACTGTTTCTGTGAATTAGGCAATTAAGAAGCCCTTTAGAAATAAGGTAAAGTAATATAAAAACAAGAAATAAAATTAGTAGTACACTAATTCCAAAGACTTTTTTATGGAATAACTTACTTACTTCCTTACTTTCTTTCCTCCTTTCTCTCTCTTGCAACATTTATTTATTTTAGAGAGGGAGAAGGAAATAGAGAATTGAGGGGAGGGGCAGAGGAATACGGAGAGACAGTCTTAAGCAGACTGCGCTGAGCACAGAGCCCAACATGGGACTTGATCTCAGGACCCTGAGATCAGGACCTGAGCTGAAAACCAAGTTGGGTGCTTTACTAACTGTGCCACCCAGGCACCCTGGAGTAGCTCTCTTTCTTTATGAAGAAGATTCCCTGCCTTTCCTCAGATATTAAATACCTCACCCTAGTTGCCTTGTTAGTTACTACTCAGTACCTTGCATAAGGTGACGGGTGCAGCCTTTTCCCTCTGGAAGACTGAAGAGGGCTCCTGACACAACTGGCTGTGGTTTGAGTCCTGAATTCAGAACTACAGACCTTACACAGTTCTACTCTTAAAGATGCTATAGATGATGTTATGAAAATGAATATATCAGCAGGAAAAATGTTTACTATGTATGTCTAGTAAGTCAGCATTCATCTCTTTGTTCACAAGAACTTGAGTTATGATACGTAACTGTGTAACAGAGCAAATGGTAGACAAAAGTCAACATCAAAAATTGTCACCTGGGCCACCCAGCACATGCTGTGTCAACCCAATATGAGAGCTATCTTCTTTGCACTTGACAAGTAATCAGAAACAGGAAAGAGTTTGCAGCTGCAACAGGAAGCAGATTAAAAGACTGGCTTGGTATCATCTGGAGACTCAGTATATACCGTTTACTTACCATAATGTGATGACTATCAGCCATAGGTCACAGTCGAGCCATAGAACCTTAACACAGCATTTTGCAGCAGTCCCCCTGCAAGTACCCCCGGAATTGCTGCCATTGGACAGTGTCCAAGAATGCTTGAACAGCTGCTCTGACAAATGGGTTTTTCCCCCATTCAAGCCTGCAAATGGGGAGCTTGAGCTTGCTTTGCAACACTCCCTGCTTCTAGGTTGCAGAATCCATTTAAAAGGATAATAAAGTATCCTGTACTCTGGCACTGTGTATTTTTCATTTTGGAAAGACGTAAATATCTTTAGGATCCTTTTAATGCAGGAGGTGAGAAATGAGCC
This sequence comes from Mustela nivalis, assembly GCF_964662115.1. Lineage (NCBI taxonomy): Eukaryota > Metazoa > Chordata > Mammalia > Carnivora > Mustelidae > Mustela > Mustela nivalis. The sequence goes on along the minus strand of NC_139031.1, from coordinate 35,947,870 downwards.
TGAAGAGTTGATTTCAGCTTTTTTCTTTTTTTTTTCTTTTCGCTTTTGTTTTTTCTTTTTCTCTCTCCCAGACAGTAAGGATTGTATCCTGGAGCCGCTTTCCCTGCCAGAAAGTCCAGGTGGCATCACCGCTTTAGAAGGTTCTCCATCTGTGCCTTGTATTTTCTGTGAAGAACATTTTCCTATGGATGAACAAGACAAACTTCTGAAGCACATGATTATTGAACATAAGATGGTCATAGCTGACGTCAAGTTGGTTGCTGATTTCCAAAGGTAAATGTTGCGTTGTCCCTAAAAGAATTAAATTCAGTATTCCATAAAGGAAAAACATAAAGATAAGTTTATTTATAAAAATATTCCTATGCAAATATAAACATTCATATTATTTTTCAAAAATTGTTGGGAAAACAGAGACATTTGGTTGGAGCCTGTTAGGCCAAAAGAGTAAAGAGTTACTCAACAAACCAAAGTGGTATTAGCTAGATCGCTGTTGAGGTCAGTGAATGAGGTACTGAGGGGAAGAAGATGAAGAGGATGAAGAGCAGAGACATAGAGGTTAGTGGTTGAGGAAATGCCAACCGTGGGCATAGCCAGGACCCAAAGTGAGCTAACCTCCAGTTTATGAGCAGCTGACTTAGAATATCCATACCAAGAGACAGGTAATATAAGCAGTTATTCATTGTTTTCTAATTCCTAATTCCTAGAAGTGATTGTCCAAGAGAAATGCAGTTATGTTCATGTTGTTATTAGTTGACACTTGGAAGCATTTTTCATATGCACATTATCATGGTAATTAACTGGTTTTGTACAATTACTAAAAGCATACATTTTGGTATATCTGGCCAAGACCCACTTCTAGATATTCTGCCCTGATTTCCGTACAAAACATTGAAGTAGCCCTGATGTTGTAATATCTCTGCATCTAAACTATGTATCTGCCAGACCGCATTATTCCTAGCAAGCAATTCCTTTCTTATGATGGGTCCTGCAAAGCAGCAAGCTATATTACTAAGATTGAACTGTGAAACCAGTCAGGCCTAGGGTTGAGTGAAGACTTGATGACTTCCTGACCATGTAACTTCTAACAGACTACTTAAACCACTCTAAGCAGCAACTTCCTCAGCAGTGAAAGGGTATAATACCAACTCTCTTAAGATTGTTGAGCATTAGGTAAACCAGGACATGTATAGGACCGGCCAGTGCCTTGGACATCTTTTATATCCACCAGATGGTAGCCAAAAATTTCATTATATTTTGATTACAAAAGATATATATTTGAAATCTTAGTTTTCCACAACTACAGCTTGAATTTCTATGGGTATTATGCTGGTCTGAAAACACAATTATTATATATCAAATATAACTTTTGAGAAAATTTAATTTGGGATCCTAAATACTCTAAACTTTGAGAATGAGTTTGTTTTTAAGTTGAAATAGTTGGGAAGCCCACAGGAGTAATATTATTCTCTAACCCTTCATCTTCTTCTCAACTGCCTAGCACCAATACAGAATGTCTGTTGAGTGCTTTCTGTATTATTATGACCCCTCATATCCACTCAGCTTTGCGCTTTTTTAGATGTTGGTGTTGTCTGGTCAGGAAGCAGAAAGAGAATAGTGAAGGAGAGTTATGAATGAGATATGCTACCAACTAGTAGAATAAACTAATTACTACATAATTTCAGAGGAAGCACTTCATACTTCTCATTCCCATTCCTTAATCTTTATTTTGAGTTAAAATATTTGTGTTTTTATATATATGTATGTGTGTGTATGTGAGTATTTTGGGAGTATTCTCATATATGATTTCTAGTTGTATGTAGTCAGGTCTGTTGGATTTGTTTTAGATACTTTTTAAGTTAAAGATCTTCAGATTCTTACCAAATAACCATTGACAGGACTATCACATGAGCTATTCTTTGATAAGTTGTATATCTCAGCCTTTCTTTGATGTAAATCTATTCTCTTACCCCACTTTATTATGTAAATGCAAATTCTTCCTCAGGAATTGGAGAAAAATATGATGACCTACCAGTGATAATTGGAGATTTATCTTTCTTCCAAAATCTGTGAGAAATATCTAAATTTCAGTTTATATTTTTCCCTTTGTGTGATGTATAATAGCTAAGTAGCTGTATTTGTACAAACCTTTCTTTTTTATCATTGATATTAATCTCATCTGTATGTGGGCAGAAAAACCAAATTATTTACTAAGTCTCAGACTTAGGAGTCAATAATTAAATGTTGAAATCAATCACCCTCTAAATACAGTTATGCAGTAAAGTAGATGCTTTAATTAAAAAGCAAAAGATACTTAGCTGATATATGTATATATACATATGTATACACTTTCTAAATAAAGTGTGTGGTTAACATGTAATTTTAAATTTGGAAACCTGGCTTTTCCTTGTCAACTGTCCTCCCAGTAAGCTTCACTTTGGTGGTTACTTCAAATTGACCAAGAACGTATGTGAATAAACTTTTGCTTTTAAATACTTTTGGATTAAAAAAGAAAGAAAGAAAGAAAAAAGAAATGCTTTTGGATATATCCAGTCTCCTTTAGATAATACCCTCCTACTATTTAGGAAAACTAAAAATTCCTCTCCAAAACAATACAAACATTAACTACTTGTGAGAGTTAAGCTGGAATCTTCTCAACCTTATATGACTTTTTCCTAATGTCGGAAAAGTTTCAGGGGTGGGTATATGTGTGTGTATATGTATAGATTTACATGTATCTGTGTGTGTGTATATATATATGTATGTGTACATATATAGCTTCTCAGAGAGGAATTGTTTCTTTGGAGTACAATAAGTAATAAAGATGATAAATAATAGGTGAGATACTTAACTTGTTCTTTATAGGAAAGAAACTATAAATTTTCATGTTAAATATATTTAACATTTTATTGGAAAAAAGTTAACAGTAAAACTTTCTCAGAATAAAACAAAAATAGAAATCTTTCCTTTGAGCCATTTAACATAGTTATTTACACTGAACCATTACAAGCTTTATACAGTAAATAAAATTTTTCCAGAAGATAAATGGTAACTCCTTAATTCTTGCCCCTTTTTATATTAAGTTCCAGTCATTCAGTACTACTTAATTAACAACCATATCTCAAATCTTTATGCCCGTGTCAGAAAGTACACCAATTACAGTCAGGTTGGGCAGGCAGGACTACTAGAAGGATTTTTTTGGGAAACAATTCAATGAAACATGATTGAAATTCTTTCAAAAGAAAAAAGTATTTGCTGATGACCTAATAATTACTCTTATGGCTTTTTAATGAAGTATAAAATGCTTTGATAACTGTCCTCTAAATAAAGAATTCATATCACATGTCATTTCTTGGCTGCCTTTAAATATTGAATGATTGCAACTGTAGCTTTAAATACACTAGAGAAGTAAGAAAACCTGAAGAAGAGACACACTAAGTGTTCCCCTAACATTGAATATCCCCCAGGTGGCCTCACTGGAGTAGTAATCGAGGTGAGGAACCTCTCCATGGTGTATTGTAGCGATAGCCATGATGAAAATTCTGTATCCAACTTGACTGTCCTGGTTTTTGTTTAAGTCCATTATCTTAGCACCCAGTTCTGCTGTATGAATTTGATTAGTCAGAAAATAGATGGCTATGTAGTATGGTTTGGAAGAACAATCCATCTTCTATTCCTGGCATCTCTAATAGAGATTCTTCTGTGTTCTTCATCCCTGGTACCAGTTTACAATAGAAAAATGCTGAGGGGAAAATAAGGAGAGTGGCTGGGAGTATCATTTTTATGTTGTCTTCTCTTTCCTTTTATTTCCCCCTTTTTCTCTCTCCTCTGGTTTGGTGGTAAATTGTGGGGAATGAAAAGAGAGTAAGAGAAGCTGTTTAGGATACTAATAAGTGAACAGTGCAGTCTGCCCTCGGTGACCAGAGAAGAATGTTTCCGCCTTTTGTAGGTACTTTTCTTCTTTTCATCCCCATTGATGGCTCCAGTACACACTTGCCTTCTGCATCTGACACTTCTAGTGTGGAAGCCAACAAGCTCACCATAGTTACGGTGAGGTTATGGTTTGAGGGTGAGCTGGAACCTCAGATACGTCATTTTTAGATCTCTTAAAATAAGGTCTTACACCATCTATAAGGAAAGAGTTCTCCCCTTATTTAACCATCCAGGTCAACAGTATGGTTGTACATGAGAAGGAAGAACTAAAACATGGTTCTATTTTCATATGTTACTCTTTTACTTCTTTTCCTTATATGTTCCAAACTCAGCCTTGTCATCTGTTTATATTTTTCTGTGTCACAGTTCTCTCTTTCTCTCAGACCTCTCCCCAAGCACTTTTTTTTTCTTTTTTTTAAATACATGAACCCCTTTCTGTAGAGCACCATGGGGCTAGGACATTAATGTTAAGAAAAAGGGAAAGAAGAATTAAAAGGAGACAAAATAGTGAGAGTTGAAGGCTACTAAGAGAAACTTACAGGAATCTTTAAATGCTCTTCTACCTCTTAAAAATATTTCTTGTTAACCTACTATGTACAAAACACTGCTGGTTGCTCTACCAAGCCATTTAAAATGTCCAAATTTTTACTGTCTGTTACTAAATCTATTTCGATAAGTCCTATCCCCTTCAGGGGTTTTTCTTTCTCTAAGTTTTTTTGGCTGTTCTTTGTTGTTGTTGTTCTTTATGTATCAACCATATAGCCTGATAAACGGTCAGCTATAAAGTCAACCTTTCCATGTCTCTTCTCCCCATGAAGGAGGCTACCTTCTTGTCTTGGTACCATTTGATAAATGACATTGCAATTGCCAATATAAATCTTGTTAGATAAACAGGAAGATGAACAGGTTATTGAATCCTGTCATCTTACTCCTTCTTTCATCAGACAGTGCAGGTCCAAGTGTTAGGCTATACTTTAAAATTTACACACGGTCCTGCTTCTAACTCCACTCATTAGATATAATTGTAAGCTTGGCTATTTTTCAAAAAATCTGCCTCATTTCAGCCACAGAGTGCACATACAAAATTTTTCTATCTTGTCATATAGGTATTGAATTTAGACTGACATCTCATTGCATTTTTTTTTTTTTTTTGCCTTCAGTTCTTTTTATGGGTAAGATAACCCCCCACTTTTCAATTTATTGGAAAATGTGTGATAAAGCCTATTTAATCATTGTTGCATTTTAAATTCACATAAACTTAGATGTGATTTCAGAAAAACTTCATTATCAACTAAGAATAATTCATTTTAACTTCCCCATATGTCTGTTTATTGAATTTGGGGATAGTAAAGTTTAATCATGTCCACGCCTTTACAGAGTAATTTCATTTCATTAAATATTTATTTCATATTTCTACAGTGCTCTACTGCATTTCCACTTACAAATTTTCTAGCAGTTCTCAGTCAACATTTGATTTATTGTTTTGGGATAATTAAATGGTCTTATAAAACCTTATCACTCTATAGTAAGTCGAATATTGGGTCTTCTTACTATCCTTTGTTTTTGATTATTCTAAGGTACATTTTATATTGGAGGAAAAGATTCACTGAACAGCCCATTACAGATTTTTGTAGTGTGATAAGAATCAATTCCACAGCTCCACTTGGTAAGTATACATCTTGGCTACCATTATTTTCCCTACAATCCAAAAATCCAAAGAAATAACCTTACTTCCTTAAATTAGATTTCTCTCACTTTCGTGGTAGCTAAAATTAAATTGCTCTCTTTATGTTGCCTAACTTCAGTATGGCTAAGCAGAACTATATGCCAGAAGAGAGATCCCAGTGGACATACATATATGTATGTTTTTTAAAGGGATAAATCCTTCGGCAGAAAAAATGATAAATACCATTTCTTATTTATTGTCCTCCCATCCAAGTACTAACCAGGCCCGACCCTGCTTAGCTTCCAAGATCAGAAGAGATCCGGCGGGTTCAGGGTGGTAGGGCCGTAGACCTTATTTATTCTCCTAATCTCTCAACAGAAGAACAAGACAATTACTTTTTGTTATGTGACGTTTTACCAGAAGATCGACTACTTAGAGAAGAACTTCAGAAAGAGAGACTGGTAAGAATGGTTTTAGAGGATGAACAATGTTTTGGAAATACATGTAAAATCACTTTTGTTCTTTTTTGTTTGTTTTCACTTTTTACAGTGAAGAGGAGAAAACTTTCAAACATACACAACTTTCAAACATACACAAAAGAGGTAATACATAAAGATCTTAAAACAGAAGATAAGTATACATTTGATTGAAGATTAAAGCGTTCATGTTAAAAATGCAGTGAGAATTTTTTACTTTGTTTGGCTTCCTGGATTATCTCTAAAATAACAACAAAGCTTACACATTTTAGTGTAATTTTAGCTGCCTGGCACATGCTAGGGTTCAGCAGTCGTGGAAAAATGCCCTCAGCTAAAATTGAGTTGAATTAATTAACTTTTTTTTCTCCTCTTCACTGGAATGTGCTATGCACTTCTTTTATACCCCTTTATGAATTAAGCATATGGTTTGTTCATAGTAGCCTTTCTCATTTTCAGCTTTAATCATAAGCAAGCTAATTTGAAACTCTCAGCATTTTTGGTCTTTAAAAAGGGTGACAACATATACAAGTATGAACATTTTTATTTTCATAATAAGTTGAACAGAAATTTGTTCTTTTTTTAAAGTTAATAATTTTATTTAAAAATCTACAGTTTTCCATTATTTGTGATTTAACCTCAACTATTACTTGAAAATGACTTATTCCTCCTTTAGTGGTTACCTTTAAATATTCCTTGTGTCTTTGGATTTGGCTAAATAATGTTATGACAGAGAGCTGTGATTTCATTGTTTTCTGCTAAATTCTCAAGACATGGAAAAAGAAAATAATCCATCAGTGTCATAGGATTTAAGGAAGCCTCCTGAAGCACCTTATATTTTGTAAACATTCCAAATGATTATTTCTCACACAGGGAGGAGAATGTTGATTTATATGTCAAAAAAGCTGTGCTTTTACTATGGCAACAAACGCAGTAAAGAAACGGGACTTCTAAAGTCTTTCTTCTTTCTCTATTGTAGTGTCTTAAGCAATCTACAAAACACGGATGAATTTGCAGTCTTTTGGAGGGGGAGGTTATTTGCTTGTACTTACTCATAATTTTTTATTGCTTTGGGTTTTCTCACTGTTGCTCACAGTGGCCTTAATCAAGAATGATCAAACTGACATAATCCTAGTGCCCCAAGGGTTTCTTTATATCAAACCCTACTACTTCAGCCATTGCTATTACTCTATACACAGAATCTTTACTGTATGTCAGCAGATAGATACAGTCCCAGAAATATTACATCTCTAAAATTTAGGTGATCTTTTAAGATTCTGACACCCATTTCAGCATGTTTGTTTTCTTTTTCCCTAAACCACTGGCAATTCTCCAACACCAGCTGTGTGTCCTACAGTTCAACTCAATTCTGACACTATCTGCCCAGAGATAGTACCCAGTTCCACAGACTGAGGGCTCAGTCCCACAAAACTGCCCTACCGTTTGGATGCCAATTGCAAGTCCAGGTTGCTACCTGTGCTTCTGACCCATGGACTGTAAATGAGAGGTTTCCGTGACCCCCACCCCCTTGGGTTTCATTAATTTGCCAGAGCAGCTCACTCTAGGCAACCAGTTTACTAACAACATTACCAGTTTACTACAAAGGATATCAAAAGAATATGAATCAATAGCAGATGCAGAGGTACATACATGGGATGAGATCCCAAGCAAAGGAGTTTCTGTCCCTGTAGAGTTTGGGACCCGGCAAGACAGCACATGGAGGCGTTCTGGTTCATCAACCTGGAAGCTCTCCAGGGCTTGTCCTTTTGGGATTTTTGTGGAGGCTTCATTACTGAGACATGACTGATTAATTCATTGGCCTTTGGTAACTGAACACTGTCAGTCTCTGTCCTCTCTCCTAGGTAGGAAGGGGGTTGCTGAAAATTGTAACCCTCTAATCACACAGTTGGCTCCACTGGCAGCATCCCTCACATCCTTAGGTTAGTTGTGTGCTTTCCAAAAGTCACTCATTAACATATCAAAAACCACTTTTTATAGCTCTGAACACTTAGGACTTTAGGAGCTATGTGCAAGGACAAAGACCAAATGTGGGTTTCTTTTTTTTTTTTTTTTTTTTTAATTTATTTATTTATTTATTTTACAGAGAGAGATCACAAATAGACAGAGAGGCAGGCAGAGAGAGAGAGGGAAGCAGGCTCCCTGCCGAGCAGAGAGCCCAATGTGGGACTCGATCCCAGGACCCTGAGATCATGACCTGAGCCGAAGGCAGTGGCTTAACCCACTGAGCCACCCAGACACCCCAAATGTGTGTTTCTTATTAAATCATATCATACCTTCTTACTAACTTTATAGTCTGACAAAGTGATAGATTTGATGAAAGTGAGTATTATGGCAGCTAAACAAAATGTGAAATATATATGTATATATTCTTGAATTCCTGCTTAACTAGATAATCATACAAAGGAAAAAATGCAAGGCATGGCTCCTGTTATAGAAGAGCATATAGACTCTAGAGGAAAAAGGCAAATATGTGTTCTTGTCTCAGTACTGGAGATGATAGAATATCTTATAGGGTTTGTGAAGATGAAGTAGATATTGCATGTAATATACTTAGAACAGTATCTGCCACATAGAAAGCACTCAATAAAGGTCGCGAATAACAATGATAATACTGTATCCTAACAGTGAAATGGATTTGGGCAATTGGAGAGTTGTGAAAATGAGAGGGAAATATGCATGTGGATCTAAGTATTCAAGATGTCAGGAAACTTGATTAAATCCAGTCTGGCTAAGGTAGAAAGATTTTTGGAGGAGGAGTAGGAGATGGATTTAGAGAGATGAGATGGAGCTAAGTTGTGGAACCTTGACTTTTTAGTGATAAAGATCTATCGATGTCTCCCTATTGTCTATGGGAGTGAAGTGGAGAAAAGATGATAAATATAGCTGTGTAAAAATCCACTTAACGCTGACAGCTCTGGCAAAGAGCAGAACAACGTGAAGACGTGGAAAGAAGCTAGCAGTTACTAAGAGCCACCCATATGCCATTCCTTGTCTTAGGTCCTTGCTTCACGTCAGCCCTCTGAAGTAGCTATTTAAATGCTGTTCTCTTCATGAGGAAACTCTGTCCTAGAAAGACTCTTTTGCCCAGGACCACATAGTGAACAAGAAGCAAGATGGGGCTTTAAACCAAATGTGTGCCTTTTAGAAAAGTGCCGTGCCAGTCTAGTAGTAAGTACTTAGCTTCCCGTATGCCTTACTCTTATTCTAGACTCTGGGAATTGCTCTGTTTTGGATGCTCAGCGTTTGACACATCTGTATAGGGAAGGGATTCAGGCTAGGATTGGAATTTAGGGAAAACAGGAGATTTACAATGGGCTGCTTCTGGGAATCATGGCGAGAGGATCAAACAAGGAAAGATTTGCCAAATAGCAGGAAGACAGGTTGAATTTGCAGTCAAGCATTTCATCAGTTTTATGCTCTAAACTATGGAAGCATGAAGTTGGTGTGGGTGATGTTCATTTGCATTGATGACAAGATATCTCTCTTTTATGTATAATGAGTTCTACATTATCAGTAACAGGCATTTCCGGAAAGAAGTTCAGACAATCAAATGAAACAATTCTGAGCAAAAGCAATAGTATACCTTTTATCTTTCATCAAGGACAAAAACTTTTTCAGCCACTTTCAAGAATATGAATTGGTGTACCATTCCTGAAAGGTGCTTTGTCATCATGTATTGGAACTTGGGAAGAGATTTATGCCCTTGGTCCTTGGTCCTTATTCTCCCTCTAAGAACTCGCAGGAGGGGAATCATTGTAATCCATGTTTAAATGAACTCAGTTCAAGTCCATGAGGGAGGGACGCTCAAACTGGAGAACTCACGTGGCATTTGTTCTCCCGATTTACATTAATGGTAACTCATATATGGATTATATTCTTTGATATTTCCCATCTCATTTGAAACTCTCAATAAAGCATTTAGTTAAATACTTCTGTATGATTTGAGTTCAAATTGACTTTGCCACTTCTTTAAATGTTCTTAAGTAGTACTCAATATATGCTAAGTTCATGTTGGTATTTCCCCCATTTTTTAAAAAATTCCTATTTCTATGTGAGTAGTTGGACAATATAGAGTCTAAAGAATTCACTTCAGGTTACCATAGCAGATTTAAGGCTAGAACCATATTTCTTTTTCCATTTTCTTGTAGACCTCACTGGTTCCTTGTGACATTTGTGAGATTTGTGTGTGTTCCCAGTTTTCTTTTTGAAAAGCTTGATTCCTACTTAACACTTCTTTGATTTTTTTAATTTGTGCTCAGAAAGGAACTGCAGATTAGGAAAGATTCTCGAGAGTTTAATAGTTTGTATACCTTCTTTTCTTTAGCTTTCTTCTTTAAAATGTTCCCTTGGGTACTTCGGTGGTTCAGTCGGGTAAGGACCGTCAGACTAGTTTTTGCTTGGGTCATGATCTCAGGACCCGCATCAGGCTCCACCCTCAGGGACTCTCTGTCTCTCCCTCTGTCCCTTCCCACCCACCCCCCAACTCCCCACGCTCAAAGGAAAGAAAATCTTTTAAAAAGAAATAAAAATGGGGGTGCTTGGGTGACTTAGGTCATGCCTTTGTCCTTTGGCTCAGGGGATCATGATCCCAGGGTCCTGGGATTGAGTCCCACATCAGGTTCCCAGCTCAGCAGAGTGTCTGCTTTTCCCTTTCAGTCTGTTGCTCCCCCTGTTGCACACACACACTCTCTCTCTCAAATAAATAAAATCTTTTTAAAAATAATTGTTGAAATAAACAAACAAACATGTTTCCTTGATCTCATCATTCTGCCTTAATATCCTCCAGTGGCCCTTTAGCCCCTTTTTTCTTCAATGGGTATGTATAAGTTTCTTAAGGTCATTCCCCCATCTAGACTGTGCACTCATGTCATAACTATTACCGCTACACTGAAGGCTCAAATATTGGTGCTGGTGCAGAGTAGGCAGTCAGAATAAATACCTGTTGATTGAGTTCATCTACAGCTTTCATCTTGGTTTACCTCTAAACCCCAAATCTAGGACACCTGGGTGGCTCACTCAGTTGGTTGAACGACTGCCTTCGGCTCAGGTCATTATCCCGGACTTCCAGGATCGAGTCCCACATTGGGCTCCCAGCTCCTTGGGGAGTCTGCTTCTCCCTCTGACCTTCTCCTCTCTCATGCTCTCTCTCACTCATTCTCTCTAAAGTAAATAAATCTTTAAAATTTTTTAAAAAATTTAAAGAAAATTTTAAACCCCAAATCTAACTCTCCTTCCTTATACTAAATGTCTCCATATGAATTTCCAGTCAACACCTTAAGTTGAATGTGCCTAAAACTGAACTTATTGCTTTCTCGACTAAAATTTATGATTTGCCTGTTTGCTTATGTAATGGTACCACCATTCTTCTGGTCACTCAATTTGGAGATTTCTAGGGTTATCTTTAACTCCTGTCAGTTCCGCTTCTGACCCCCATTTTCATACTTTTCTTTGTAATCTTCATAACTTTTATCTTACCTTGCCTGTGGACTCACCTCTCCAATCAATTGACATTGCCTCCAGAATTTTAATATTAATATAATTTAATATTTTAATATTAAAACATATAGCAGATAATTTTATTCTGCCAAAACCTGCAGTGTTCTTTATCATCTACATATTCTTAAGATTTTATGAGCTAAGCCTACATTTCTGGTGTCTTTTATCTTTCAGTTACTCAGTGTTCAGTTTATTTAATAAATATTTATCTTGTACCAGTGTTCTAAATGCTGTTGTTCTAGCAGTGGATGAAATGGGCCATACTTCCTGCCCTTGTAGAGAATGCAGTCTGGTGAAAACACTACTTGTCTCACATTTACTCAAATGTGTTAGGTACTTTCAGGACTCTGTTTCATCAACCAGGAATGCCACCTCACCATTCCACCTATATAAATAAAATACCCCTCAAGATATTGCTTAAATGCCACATTTGCCAAAAAAGCTTCCAGATGCCACCTGTAAGAATTAATAACGTCTTCAGAGTTCTCTTAATATACGATTTTATTTGGCTTTTCAATTACTGTTATTCAGAAATCTATCTTCATTGTTGGAATAAATGCCTCTTAAGGATTGCCCTGTTTACTTTGTATCTTCCCTGAACCTTCTTCATAAAGGTTTAACTTGAATTTTAATCCTCAAGTATTGGTGAGGTGGGTCAATAAAACTGTATAAGATAGCAAGGCAGACATCTTTAATCACTGGTTACACCTTAGTATTAAAAAGCACTAGTTTTTCAGTTGGCCCATGGGAAAAGATGTGGCATTCATAAGCTCTCAGTATAGAATTTCAATTAAATTGGGATAAGGAGAGATATCCATTTAACTGCCTAGAAGTTTCTCTTTTTTAAAAAATCACTATCGTATCACCTTAAGCAGTCATTCATGACAACTATAAATATTTTATGACAATTTTAAAAATTTTTTTAAATGTTTTATTTTAACGCTACTTTATATATTCCACCTCCCCCACACACACAATCAAAACAACAACAAAATGAAATTGTGGTTCTCCTACTAAGATTTTTTTTTCTTCCTGGCACATTTCTTTATATATTTTAGAGATTTTTAGTAAAAGATTAAATTATTTTCTATTAGTGTCTTCAAAGCAAAAAAGTCAGTTTACATGTATACCTTTCTGGCATAATTCCTACCCTTGTAGCATACTCCTTCTGATTGCATCTAGAATAACTTTCCCAAACATAATATGATATTTCCCATTGAACTTTAACATTGTTAACAACCAACAGAGATCAAGTTAGCTAAAATGACCACTGAGCAATTTTAGCCTTCAGATTAATGTTTCTATTTAGCAAATAAATATAAACCCAGTCTGAAATTATACTAAACTCAATCCTAAAGTTTACCACTCTGAACTCCTTTAACAGAACTTAAAAATTTACATACCATTTTTCATACATATTGGCTCTATGAAACCAGTAAGACAATTAAATTATTTCTGTTTAAATGGAAAAAACAAGGTCAAGATTGTTAGGAGAAGTGTTCAAGGTCACAGTTATATACTATATAAAATAATAAGGGAAGCATTCCAGACTCCTGCTATTTCCCAAACCCGGTGCACCATGCTTTTTTTCAGTTGTACCAAGATCCTTTATTTAGTTTGATCTTACTTCTCTCTTTTTTTTTAAGATTTTATTTATTTGATAGACAGTGATCACAGGTAGGCAGAGAGGCAGGCAGAGAGGGAGAGAGGAGGAAGGAGGCTCCCTGCTGAGCAGAGAGCCCTATGGGGGCTCCATCCCAGGACCCTCAGATCATGACCCGAGCTGAAGGCAGAGGCTTTAACCCACTGAGCCACCCCACTGCCCCTGATCTTACTTCTGTAAGCAAAAGAGACATTTTCTAAATTGACCTTTGTTATAATGAATAAAAATGGATAAGTGGGAACATAGATATGTATGTAAATAAGTAATAGTGTTTCGTATCTACTGCTAAGATTTTTTTTAAGAAAATCTAATTTCAGACGCCTGGGTAGCTCAGTGGGTTAAGCCTCTGCCTTCGGTTCAGGTCATGATCTCAGGGTCCTGGGATCAAGTCCCACATCAGGCTCTCTACTCAGCAGGGAGCCTACTTCCCCCTCTCTCTCTGCCTGCCGCTCTGTCTACTTGTGATCTCTCTGTGTCAAATAAATAAATGAAATCTAAAAAAAAATCCCATTTCTTAGTTTATTATCTTAAGTCAGTGGTAGGTAGTAAATTCTTAATTCTTTGGACCTAAACTGCTTACATTTTCTTTTAAAACTTGAAGATAATATGTTTTCAGAGTTTTCCCTATTGTTAAAGAAACATAAAGGTGTATCTGACCTTGAGTTTATCCAAGAAAATGCTTCCTCAGGGAAGTTATACTGTACTGAGCCATGCCCTTGGTGTTCTCTCCTCTTCCAGTGTAAGAGGGGGGCATTTTGCAGTCTCCTGTAGGCACTTTTTCCATTATTAAAATCCTCCTCTTCTTGCCTATGCTAGATTCCCTCATATCTTCGGTACAAATGAAAATTAGACTTTTCTAATTGGCATGTGTTTAATTCTTACAGTTCTTTTTCTTCTGTCCTTCTGCTTTTCTTTTTTTTTTTTTTTTTTTTTTCAGTGTAATGGTCTGTTCCCTGTTAATGGTTACTTTTATGTAATTTTTTTCTCTACTAGTTAATTCTGTCTCTTGTCTCTTCCTTTCCCTTCAAAAAGCCACCTCATTGCGACTCCAAGAAGAAGAAAAATGCTTTCTGTCCTATGTAGCAAGCAGATGGTTGTTTCTGTTATCATTGCTGTTTCAGAAGGGGTGGGAGGTGCTGATGTCTTTTAAGAAGGTGGAATATTAGTCACATCAAACCTCGTGGATTTGTGGGAGTATATCATAAACCAGTTAAGAAATTTCTTTCTGGCTTTTTTGTTTTACTGTCTTGCTTTAGCCATTGACATGTCTTTTCTCATTAGTTTATTAAGATCCTTGATGTTATTGTCAAAGTTAACTTCCTATCAGCTCTCATAAAATGTTGATTTATCTTAAGAAATGGTATTGTGTCATTGATAATCCTTGCATTAATACAGTTATTCCTGCCTCTACATGTGGATCTGTGTTTTTGTTTAAGCACACTAAATATATTGTATGAGTATATTACGAACATGAACTCAAAATGCCCAAGTCATCAGATTCCGGCAGACAGGTTAGTCTTTCCTGGGGCTACCTAGCACTTTTAGACACTTAAAAAGGAATTCTTTGGTGAATACATAGATTTTTACTTAACCCCTGCTCAGAGGGCTTCTAAAATATTTAAGTAAGTTGCCGGCAAGTTCTGTTCTGAATGTGGTTGAAACTACGTCAGTATCTTTACACAAAATTAATTCATTTCCATTTTACTTTGTTAATCAGACTTGCTCTCCATTCCTTAAATTGGTGGAAGTTTTGTTGAGCTTTCTTTAATTTCCTCATTTTGAGTTTTTACATTAGAGAAAGGAAGTGATAAGCCTTCACCATAACTCTGAGTGAGATCAAAATGAAAATACCATGCTTACTATAAGAAGATATGAGAAATGGCAGAAAGAACAAGAGAGGATGGTGTTATTTTTTATCCTTCCTGACTTTGAAACGATTTGAAGACCATTTCAATAGTTTATATAACGTTCACTCTTTCATTTTCATATAACTCCAGTAAATGAAATTTTCCAATACTTTCAAATTTATTTAGAATAAAAATCCTGGAGCTCTTACCAGGATCCCAAAGGGTCTGGTGCCTGTTTCTCTCCCCAACTTTGGTCACCATATCCAGCCACATGGCCATGTCTTTGTCTCCATTCCTTAGACACAAGCTCTTGCCAGCATCACTTGATGTTTGCACCTGCTATTGGCTCTGTTTGGAAGGCTGTTCTCCAAAATCTCATGGATTTTCTGAAGGGGAAGAGAAGAGTTTTTAGAAAAGCTGATATCTGAAGTAAG
Organism: Mustela nivalis; assembly: GCF_964662115.1. Lineage (NCBI taxonomy): Eukaryota > Metazoa > Chordata > Mammalia > Carnivora > Mustelidae > Mustela > Mustela nivalis. Next base: position 35,932,340 of record NC_139031.1, on the reverse strand, counting down.
CCTCTAGAGTGGAGCTGCAGATAAATCAATGCTTTGAAAATGCTTTTGGGGAAAAAAAATGCTTTTGGAAGAAAAAGACTTTTTATTTTATTTTATTTTATTTTATTTTATTTTATTTTATTTTATTTTATTTTATTTGACAGAGAGAGAGAAATCACAAGTAGGCAGAGAAAGATGAGGAAGCAGGCTCCCCGCTGAGCAGAGGGCCCAGTGCGGGGCTCGATCCCAGGATCCTGAGATCACGACCTGAGCCGAAGGCAAAGGGTTAACCCACTGAGCCACCCAGGTGCCCCAATAAAGACATTTTAAAGAGTAATTCCAGTGACTGAAGTGACTTAAGAAGAATTGGTTTCTATAGAGAATTATTAACTTTAGCTATCAGTTACAAAGTAGACATTAAAACCTTAATATTCACTGATCAATTTATAAGAACTTTTTTCTCAGTGAGTGGGAAAGATTTAAATTCTGAATTACAGATTATGACCAAAAAGAAGGTGTAGTTCACAGTGCCCAGTATAATACCAAAACTTCAGTTAACCTTTGGGAAATTTTTGCTGAGTAAATGGCATTTGTTTTAGCCAGCTGGAATGTTCAAGTCACCTGTTTTCACCAAAAAACAATATAAAACCTTCTATGTGTTAATTTCAATTCATTTACTCCTTTGGGACAGTGTGGGTGTGGGGAACAGGAAATACCAAACAAACTTCTGTGGTTTCCTTTTTATGACCAAAAATAGGTGAGGTACCATTCTCCAGGACTTGATGTCAGTTTCTCAAAGGAGTGCCAGCCCAGAAGCTCCAGTGCTATAAGAGCTGCAAATGTTCACACTCTTAAAGAGAAAAGGCTGATCAGTGTTCCATCTGTATTAGGGGGCTTTGCCATTTGGTATGCAGTCTGGGTTCTGGTACTGTAACCAAGTCTCTTCAAAAGAAAGCTAGTACTTTGTGACTCATTTATATCAATAGTACAGACCCTTTTCTGCATCTGACTAACATACTTTTTAATATTTATTACTTTTCTTTTAAACTTCCATTTTGTTGATGTTTTACTATTTTATTTTTTACCCTGAACTTATATTGATGGCTGAAAACTTAAGTAAATCTGAATTCTAAACTGTTCCAGGATTGATTCTTCTTCAAGGTTTTAACTCTATTAATATTCCTAAATGTTCATGCCACCATCTCTTTTCTTGAGGGGATGATCTTTTGTAACCCCTTATAGAAGTAAAAAATAAATGCACCCTGGACCTTTGCTGTCTCCTTTCCCTACTGTCATCCCAACAGACTGTGGCCAGACCTACTCCGTCTTTTAGAAAGAAAAACCGTCCTTTCCATAAATTTCAAATGTCTTTATTATTTTTTTAGTATTTAAATCCTTTAATACCAGAATACATGCCTATAACTTGCTTCAATGTTCTAAGAAAAAATGTGTTGTAGAACTTGCTTGGCAAACTGCTGGTTAGGGTCTCCTGAGCCTGTCTTCATATCCAGCTCTTATACCACTGAACACTGTTGTATACTCAGAAAGAACTCAGGAATGATATTTTATTTCTCAGCATTTCTTGCCCTCTCCCTAGCAGCAGAAAACCAATGCTTTGTAGCAATGCAAGATTTGATCCTTCCCCCAGCAGCTTCTGGCTTTTGCTTTGAATGCTAAAGAAGGGTCCTAGAAATCAAGTGGGTTTTGTGCCTGCTCACTTGTGATGGGCTGTTGTTCATATTTCTTTCCCCTACTGCCAATCTTTCTCCTGAAAACTTAAAGGAAACCTGTAGAAAAGAAAGAGCTGGACCGTTTTGTGGCTAGGGTTCCACAGGGACTTACCCTTTAAAAATTCTGTAAAATTTAAGCTATTTTCTTTTTTCCTTTTCTCAAATGGGAAATAATTTGTGTCTCTGTCCCTCCTGAGAGAGGTTTATCTCCTTTGGAATTCAGTTTGTCTTGTGTCTTGGGGCTTCAGATTTTTTCTTTTTCTTTAAAAAATAGCAGCTTTATTTAGATATCATTCACAGAAATACAATTCACCCTTTTAAAGTGTACAATTCAGGGGTGCCTGCCTGGTCCAGTCAGTAGAGCAGGTAACTCTTGGTCTCAGGGTCGTGAGTTCGAACCCCATATTGGGTATAGAGATTACAAATAAATAAACGTAAAAAAAATTAAATGGCGTGCCTGGGTGCTTCAGTCTCTTAGCTGTTGGACTCTTGATTTCTGCTCACGTGGGATCTCAGCACTGCAGGATCGGTCCTCAGGAAGTCTACTTGAGATTCCCTCCTTCTCCCTCTCCCTCCTCCCTGCTCCCCCTTCCCCTGCACTCATGCATGCATGCTCTCTCTCTCTAAAATCATAAATAAATCTAAAAACAAATAAAGTTAAAAATAATAAATTAAAAATAAATAAAATGTACAGTCCTGTGGTTACAAATATATAGATTTTTAGATTTAAAATAAGGAATGATTTTATTTTTCTTTCCTTTTTTGATTTTTCCAACTTTTTCTCATTGTAAGGATATTCTCCATGACTTTTTTTTTTTTTAAGATTTTGTTTTTAAGTAATCTCCACACCAGACATGAAACTCAAACCCCAAGATCAATATTCGCATGCTCCTACCTACTGAGTCAACCAGGCTCCCCTCTGTGACTTTATTAATCCTCAGCAGTGTAGCAGAGCAGAACTCCTCCTCCTCCCTCTCCTTTATTTTAATTAATATCTTAGTGATTAAGTGCCACTTTGGGTTAAAGTAGATAGATGCTTTTCCTTTCGCAGAGTTCAAAGAGATACACGTATTTGTCTATTGAAAGGCATGGCTTGAAGAAACAATTGAATCAACTAACTAGTTGTCATAAATAAATTCTAAAACCTATACTTGTTTGGTACTCAATCTTCATCTTTTAACCAAGTTGTCAGCAATAAGTATAATAAATTGCTGTACTTAGTTATCTTGGAATATATTTTGCCAGAAGTTTGTCTTTGTGGAAATGTTAGCAGATTATGTCACTCATTGCTAGGTGTTATTGGGATAATTTTCTCACAATCCCCGACCTACCCATCCAATCAGGACTAGGCAACTGGTGACACCTTACTTAAAATTTAATCCATACTAAAAATTGTGACCTGATTAATAAATACAACTTTAGAGACCAGTAGTTGGTGTTGGAAGGGTGAAATGGGGATTAAAAATGAATTTTTTTAGGGATTTTTTTGTCTAGTTTGTGGCTGTTCTCTTGAGTCATTTTGGCTAAGCATTAAATGACTTGCGTTCAAGACCCAATCCATGTTTAGGACTCTGCAATTTCTATGACAGTATCAACCCACATGTCTCATTACCTTTTTTTTTTTTTTTAAGATTTTATGTATTTATTTATTTGGCAGAGAGAGGGGGAGACCACACACAAGCGGGCAGAGTGGCAGGCAGAGTCAGAGAGAGAAACAGGCTCCCTGCCAAGCAAGGAGCCTCATGTGGGACTTGATCCCAGGACCCTGGGATCACAACCTGAGCCAAAGGCCGTGGCTTAACCTACTAAGCCACCCAGGCGTCCCTCCTGATTACCTTTTAAGGCCTGTGGCTCTATATCCAAGTGAGAGCTAGAAAAGCAGCATTCTAGGTGCTTTGCTGAAAAGACAAAATCCAGATTATTACCTTATAAAAACTGCATTCAGGGAACATTGTTTGAGTTGAGTAGTTTTTCTAGATAGTCTTAAACTTTCACCCTCCAGTGAGGAGGAAGCAGGCATCTATATTGTATCCCAACAACCTTCATCCAACCCCTCTGCATGTCACTGAGTTTGGAATGTGCTTTGGCATGAGAGTAAACTTATTTTGAGGATCATTATGAGAAACAGTCCATGTTGTTTGGTCTATTTATGTTAACACCAGCCACAAGTGGGGGTGGATTTCCAGGGCATCTTCTTTTCTGACCAGCTGGCTACAAATTGAGGGGTCCTACTGCCCTACAGCTCTAAGAACTCAGGAAAGCACTGCACTTAGGACTACAGTTTTGTTATAGAAAGAGATACAGATCAGAAGCAACAGGAGAGATACATGGGGGAAGGTCTGGCAAAGCCCTAAGCACAGTTTTCATCATCTCCAGGGATCTCTTGGCACATCTCCTGGCACATCAGTGTGTGACAGTCCTATTCCCAACTAGGACAGCTTACCTGAGCTTTGGTATCTAGGGTTTTTACCCAGATTTCATTAAGACTGATTGATTGAGTCATTGACCACAGAGTGGAACTCAACCACCACTTCCCTCTTTCTGAGGTAAGGCTGATAGCATGTGGCTCAAAGTCCTGAGCCACTAAGCATGCGGTGGGACTTTCTGGCATAGCAGCCTCCATCCTGAGTTCTCTCATTAACATTAGCTGTCAGGTGCTGTCAGAGGGCTCATCCTGAGTAAGACGGACACTCCAGCCGCTCAAGAAATGTCAAGGGTATAAAGGTTACCTCTGAGGAATAAGGGACAAAATCAGCACAAACCCCTGCTGGCTTGGTTTCCCTTTTCTAAGAAAACTGATAGCCAAATTTGGGGCCCACCCTTAGGTATGAATTTGTGCATATGTAGGCGTGTGTTATTTTTATTTTTTAACCTTCAGGTTATGTGCCCATCCTAATTTTTTCTTTCTTTTACTCTCATTTCTATGCCACATTGTTTCATAGCAGCCTGAAATAACTATTGGGCTAAGGCGGAAGTATAAGTGAAATAATCCCAAAGACCTCAGAGAAAACCCATTGTCCCGAAAGTAGAAAGCCGGAGGACTAGGAGATCCTGCTGCCTTCCTTTGGAGGCTCTGGGCTACCGCTCTGACTTTACTAGGGACAACTTTTGTGTTCTCTGTTGAAGGAGCTTAGCTGGGCTCCTAAACTGAGATTGCCTGACAGGTTCTGCTCTGCTACTGCCCCCGGGGGCTGGATCGGGAAGGAACCTTCGGAGTGTGCTGTTTGCTCTCCTAGTCCCTCATACAGCCATTCAGCTGGAAAGTCTGTTATGAATCTGAAATGTCAGTATCTAGAGAACATTTTTGGTATCTGTAATTAATAACATCAGCCTTAGTTTTACTTCCTGACTGTAACATAAGCTATCTCCATTGGTTATGTCATTCTAAGCATCAGCTTCTGCTTTCCTGTACACAAATACTTAACTGAATTGAGATTTTTCTAAATTGCTTTTTCCTAAATTGGCTGATTTTGTAACTTTCAACCTAACTCACATTTTCATTTTCTACCTATATATGTCAATCCCCTCTGACTATTGAGGGCCATCTGCTCTATCTGCTATTTCATTAATGTTTCCTCTGCCTTCAGCTTATGAATAAAGATGAAAGACTCTGCACTGACCCCTTCCCTGCCATTCTTGACATTTTAAACCAATTAGACAAAAATACAGCTTGTTATTATGACTCTTTGCCTAATACATAAGCTGATCTTATATTCTTATAACTGTGGTCTTTATCCAAGCCTATTTTGTAATGAAAATTTTTTCTGATTTCATCAGATAAGTTTGAGAAGTTCAAACATATAACATCTGTGACATTCTCTTCATCCTTCCATTCTGGAAATCTGTGAATAAAATCGACTATGTGTACCCAGCATGGGATTTTTTTTTTTTTTTTAGAAAAATAAAACCACAAAGCTAGTAGGCTTTGATTTGCACATCTTTGTGATGCTTGCTGTGGATTATCTGTTAATATTATACTTTTTTGTTTGAAAGTGAGTTAAAGTATATGCTAGAACTAATCATATACCAAGCTTTACAAAAGAAAAAGGAAAGAAAGAGAAAAGAAAAACTATTTTTTCTTAATTAACCATCTTCTTTCTGCTTATTTCATTTACATAAGACTTCTCTTATTTTAAAATTATCAAGTCTAGGAAGAGCAGAGAATCCAAATAAAGCTAGTCTTTGTTAGACTTGTTGATATGAAAATGAGAAAAGTCTTAAGCAAATAAAATAAACAGAAAGCAGAGGCAGAGCAACAAATGGTTTAAGTAGCTCCCCTTGGAAGAAGGTCTGGAAAGGAGTTCAAAAAGCATTTGTTGAGGTGGGGGCGGGGGAGTGTGTGCCATAGACAAAAGGCAGATCTTAATGGAATGAACTGGGGTAAAAATTAAAGGAGTTGTATGGAACCTGAGCCTAGAGTACAAGGGCATTCTGGAATCTTCATCTCTTACTATGGTTGTCGGTTGTGCAGATGAACTTAGCTGAGAGTCCTCAGTATCCACCATCACTGTAGGAGAGAGGTTCCAGAACAGAACAGCCTGGTTTTAGTTACTTGCCATTACAGTGACTTTTCTTATTGTCCAGTCTATCCCATGCTGCCTCAAATATACTAAAGTGTAAATTGGGCTCTCCTAAGAAGAATCAATTTATGTTTCTAATGTTTCCACTCGAGTTTTGCAATTCAGGGTCAGTTGATAAAACTTATATTTGGCCAAAGAAAACCTTAAATGGTGTAGTATCCCTCTGGTTTAGACTCACAAATCTTTTGTGTTTGTGCTGAGCCAAAACCAAGGAGACAACGAAGTTGAGTGAGATTTTTCTTTAGCCAAATTGGGTTATATCATCACAAACTTGAGAAGTACGAGCCAGAATGGTGACTTTTAATGAGCACTGAGTCTTGTGGTCTGAAAACAGGAATAGGCAGAGAAAGTACATGTACGGCCCCGGCCTTACTGTAGTGATAGGGTTCTTTATCAAAAGCTTTATTAGGGTTTTTGTTTTTTCTGCTAACGAAGTTGTTGATATAGTGCTTGGAAATGTGTTTTCTTTTTTTTCTTTCTTTCTTTTTTTTTTTAATTTTAGTCAAACCAGGCATATTTAGAAAAGTTCAGTTTCCTTTAACAATACCTCTTTTATTTGACTTCTATCCATTTCAGTTTTGCTGCAAGGTTCACTTAAACTCAAAAAGCAATATTTGAGATGGTCTGATACGTCTACCTTAGCTCTTTTAATTCTCTAGCTTTTATCTATCTACTTGCTACCAGCACGTAAATTTAAAGAGTTTCTTTTATATTTGCTGTATGCCTAAACTGTTGAGCAAGGTATGTTTATTCTGCATGTCGGAACTCCAATATATCCCAATGCTGTAACCTCTGGAATGTCCATTCAGCTTCACAGCCCCTGGAAATTCCTCTGTCAGGACTTACAGAGTCCTACTTTGTACATGTACAGCTCGGTATTTGGACAAAGACCAAAAATCCTGGTACAGGTTTCTTGAGCTCCCTCTTTCCAGCCTTCTTCTCTCTAGTACCTTGTCCCACAGAATGCGCTCACTATAGTGTCCTGAACTCCATTCTTTTTTCCCCCTCCATCCAGTGAGGTAGCTACACCTCATTTGGGTTTCACTTCCCTATATTGCAGTTTGGAAAATACCACCCAGCAAAAAACAGGCAGTGTATTATTTTCTTCTTTCACGGATCGCAGCCCTGCACTGTCCGTTATCCAGTGTCTGAAAACAGATAAAATAGATGAAGCAAGTTATTTTATAGTAGTTTACAGGGGAAGGATAAGTGTGATATTCATTATTCTATCACAGATAGAACCAGCTCATGAAATTGATTTTTATCATGGTAACTTTTTAATTTTTTTTCTTCAAATGGATTAGTATTTCTAGATCTTTGGTGATACATTTCCAGAAATGCCACATGGAATTTATTAACTTTCTAGTTATTAGCTCATTTTTATGTTATTCTATAAGTATTCATAGAATCACCAATAAACTTTATAAAGTTCCTATTTTGAGCTCCATGTTATAAGAGAAGCTGTATGCCATTCTAAGAACAGCATAAAGACTTAATTTCCCCCCCTAAAAATCTAATTTTTAATCAGAGACGAGAGGTTACAATTTACAACTCATGTTTAGCCCTTTAAAAAGTTTTTTGAGTTGTATTCTGCATCATGAATTACCACAATTTAAAGTTCTCAACATTTATATATTCTTCACAGGGTATATACTCTAAGACTTAATTTTTACTCCAAAGAGTTTTCATATCCCTTCAGAAGACAAGGCAAGCAAACAGTTAACAAAGAGATGATGGTAATAAACAGTGGAAATTGACATTGGCTGGTTAACAATAATATCCAACATTTAATGACCCATGCACAATTTGAACCCTGTACATAAATTATCTGATTTAATCCTATAAACAATTCTCTGAGATAATATTTCCATTTTCATCTTAAAAATGAGAAAACTGATGAAAAAGTTAAATACTGAGTACCACAGAGTGCCAGAGTTCAAATCCAAGCCTACTCAGTGTTTCAGAGCCAGAGCTTGTAACTCTCATATAGCAGTCTGGAAATGGAAATCATGATAGAAATGGGAATCTTAAGTTACAGGTTAGGATTCATAACAGGCAAAAATCAAAGAGAAATAAAATGACCTCAAGGAAAGATGGTGTGTAGAACCACCCTGATTGGAGCAAATGTTACCAAAGCATATTTAAAATTATTGAGTTGGGAGCGGCTGGGTGGCTCATTCGGTTAAGCTTCTGCCTTGGGCTCAGGGTGTGATCCCGGGGTCCTGGGATCAAGTTCCTATTTGGGCTCCCTGCTCCATGGGAAGCCTCCTTCTCCCTCTGCTTCTCTCTGTCTCTCATGAATAAATAAATAAAATCTTTTTAAAAAATTATTTGAGTTGAAGAATAACAAGATAATAGCATAGGAAAACCATGCTTAAGAGTTTGCCTCAGAGCAAAAAGAAGGATGGATGTGATGAAAAAAAGATTGAGATCCTGGAGACCCTCTAGGAGACTTATTTATTGTAATCCCATGACTGATCAAAAACCAGACTCAGGGCGATGGCATTGGGAATGGTGGAGAAAAGTAATATAAAAGATAGTTCAAGAATGAATGAAACAAGATGGGATTGGGAGGGAGACAAATCATAAGTGACTCTTAATCTCACAAAACAAACTGAGGGTTGCTGCAGGGAGGGGGTTTGGGAAAGGGGGGTGGGGTTATGGACATTGGGGAGGGTATGTACTATGGTGAGTGCTGTGAAGTGTGTAAACCTGGCGGTTCACAGACCTGTACCCCTGGGGATAAAAATAGATTATATGTTTAAAAAAAATAAAAAATAAAAAATAAAGATAGTTCAAGTGAAAAATTTGTCAGAACTTGATTGCAGACTAAACTGAGAGGTACCAAAAGGAGCAAACCAAAAACCCTACCATATTTTTGTTTGGGAAAGAGGGTGATGATGGGAGTTAACTAATAAGAACAGGAGTAAAGCCAGGGTAGGGAAGGATGATGAGACCCAGGTGACTCTGAGTTTCCTGCAAAGCTATCCAAATGGAGTGTTCTGTCAGCATTTAACAGTATAGACTTGGAGTTTTGATACAAGGACAGAAATGGAGAAATTTGAAATATTGTCAATATTCATATATTCCCTTTGTGCTTCTTCCCCAGATTTCTCCCATTCAGACTATAACATTTTTCATTAGCTAACTGTACACTTATTAAAGATAATATCAGGGAGGGATGACTGGGTGGCTCAGTTGGTTAAGATCTGCCTTCGGCTCAGATCATGATCCCAGGGTCCTGGATTTGAGCCCCACTTTGGGCTCTCTGTTCAGCGGAGAGCTGCTTCTCCCTCTCCCTCTGCCCGCCTTTCCCCCTGCTTGTGCTGTCTCTCACCCTCTTACTTCCTGTCAAATAAATAAATAAAATCTTAAAAAATAATAATAAAATTAAGTATCTGTTTCTACTTTACAGAAAGAAATTCTGGAACAACAGCAGCAAGAAAGAAATGATAACCATTTTCACGGTATTTGTATGTTTTGCAATGAGGAATTTTTCGGGAACAGGTTTGCCCTCATCCATGTCTTTAAATATTATTGTTTTTCATCTGAAAACACATCAAAACATTCGTAATGGTTATATAAATTAAGTTCTGTGGATTAGCTCAGGACTTTTTTATATATCAGCAGTAATTTTTTTACTACGCTTAACATTAAAGATGGACTATAGCTGCTCTAAGCAGATTAAGGGAATAATTTTTTCATTTTTTCTTTTATTTTTTTCCAAGTATTTATTGAATTTCCAGTTAGTTAACTTACAGTGTATTATTAGTTTCAGGTGTGGAATTTAGTGATTTATCATTTACATACAACACTCCAATGCCCAGTGCTCATTACTACAAGTACCCTCCTTAATCCTGTCACCTATTTAACCCATCCCCCCATCTCCTCTCCAGTAACATCAGTGTATTCTGTATAGTTAGGAATCTGTTTCTTGGTTTGCCTCTTTTTTCCTTAAGTGCCAAAAATAAATTTGTGTTTAATGTTTTAGGACGTTTTCAGTTGGCTGACAGGCAAGACCATATACAACAAACTACTATAGACACACCCTTCTATAGTGTTAACACTAAACTTTTAGCAGTTTTCAATGTTTCATTTTTGAATATTAAAACTAATAAAGATCTAAAAAACAAAACAAAACAAAACAAAACTGGGGTATTGATAATTCTTTACTACTCCCAACTGGGTTCAAAACCAGCTGGCGTATTATAATTCAATTCTAAAGCAATTGCCCACACGGTTAGCGTAAGACTGCAGGTTAAGCAGCATCATGCCCAGCAAGACTGCCTCCTTTTTGGTTACCAGCCACAAGTTCAGTTGACCAACTGGCCAAAAATTCAAGGATTCTCACCAATTTGCATAGTTAGTAATTTACAGAATGACTCACAAAACTCTGGAAAGTGAGTATACTTAGGACTGCAGTTTTGTTATAAAGGAGCAGCCAAGTGAAGAGATATGTAGGGCAAGTTTTGGGAGGTTCCTGAACTCAGAGCTTCTGTGCGAAAGAATCAGGATGTATCACTCACCCAGCACATCAGAGTATTCACCAACCAGGAATCTTCACTGAGCTTTGATGTCCAGAATTTTTAATAAGCCTTCGTCATATGAGCATTGTTTCAGTCATTGAATATCCAGATCACTCCCCTCTCTGGAGGCTCAAAAGCACCACCTTGTAATCACATGGTTAGTCTTTTCCTTGACCCACTCCCATTATGAAGCTACCTAATGGTCTTGGATTGAGCGGCCTTGTCAGCAGAACAAAGATAATCCTATCAAGGAGAAATTCCAAGAGTTTTAGAAGCTCCGTGCCAGGAACTAAAGACAAAGAGAGAGATTTCTCATTATACAGCATTTGATATTTACAAATGTACATGACTTAAATACAAGTCATGAAGTTGTAACCTCTAGGAACTGGGAATAGTTTTAGTGGCAACATAAGAGTGGACAATCAGAAAAATAACATTTTCTGCCCTCTTCAAAGAAGGCAGTCTATAGTATTAACAAAAAAGCCTAGCACAGTAACTGACATTATTACTTAAAAAACATTGAGGAGAGGGTACTAATTTGAATTTAGAAAATGGTTTGGTTGCAGCGCTGATGTTTAAAACACCACTAATGAAGATTGGATTCTTCTCTAGGGCAGTTGGCATAGAGAAAAATTTGTGCCAAAAGGCACTATGAAGTACTCTATGAACTACTAGTTTTATTCATAGTTATTGATAATAGCTAAGTGGTTAGCCAAAAGAGTATGTTAACTATGAGATTAATAAATGGGCCTCCTACATAGTTAAAAAAATCAGCAAACATTTTTAGGGTTGGTTGCTTTATTTTATTTTCTAAAGGAAAAAAATGATAACCCTAAAATAATAGTGATTTGGGGGCCACCGTAAGTGTCTAAATAAGCTAGATAAATTGTATTATTGTCAATGTGTATAGTCTTTTAATGGTCTGTGTACTAATGAGTTCCCCAAAACTGTCACCTTCATGTTATGAACTAACATTGTGATAACAAGGGTGCCTTGCTGACTCAGCACTAGGAGCATGGGACTCTTGATCTTGCGGTCCTGAGTTCAAGCCCCATGTTAGGTGTAGAGATTACTTAAATAAATAAATAAACTTAAAAAATAAATAAATAAAAATAAAGTTATTTATTTTAAATAAAAATAAAGTTATGCTAAAGACCCAGTAGGATAATATATTTTACACATAGGCATTTTTGCTGTGTAAAACTTAGAAAAATTAAAATTTTCCTTTTCAGCATAAATAAGCAACAGACTGGTCATGGTGTATTCAGATTATAGTAACCCTTACATATTCTTAGATGTGTTTACTGTGGGTTCCTGGTCTGTGTCTGATAGTGGGCTGACTAAATGTCTGTGATCCCAGGATGTACATAGCAGGACATATTTCCTTTTGGCAGTTGTCTCTTCCTCCTTCCCATGATGAATTGGAAAAGTAGGCAAACCACAGTTTATGTACTAGTTTAAAGGACAGAAACCCAATTCATCTTTAGAGTATATTCCTGTCCACTGGCAGATAATGGAACTTTAACTCACTGTAAAGAACTATTGTGATTATATGTGTACTTAAGTACTTTATAACATATGGCTCTTTCATAGCCCAAATTTATATTTTAGTGTTTAACCTTTGCATGTACTTCTGATTAGTGTTGTCATTATAAAATTGATATCCCTAACCTGATTTGTTTCTAGATGATTTGTAAATAATATGAATTGCTCAAATTTCTTCCTAGATCTGTTCTTTTAAACCACATGGCCAGAGAGCATGCTTTCAACATTGGATTGCCAGACAACATTGTAAACTGCAATGAATTTCTATGCACTTTACAGAAAAAGCTGGACAAGTAAGTATTTTTTTTCATGAAACACAAGCTGAAGCTATTTTAATTTTGGACTCTTGGCAATTTTTTTTATTGTCTGTTGTGAATTTTTTATGATTAATTAATAGAAGTGAATAATAAAATGGAATTTTCTCATTTCTCCTGTTAGAGGCATTCACATTTTACATGACAGCCTTCTTTTTCTCTGATCATATTGTCTTTTACTGTTTTTTAAAAATAAAGTATCATAAATACCAAACAATGTACATACCATGTAACATATGCTATATAGGGTATGAAGCATATACTCTCCATCTAGCCTAAGACATAGAACAGGGATTCCTGGGTGGCTTAGTCAGTTAAGCATCCCAACTCTTGATTTTGGCTCAGGTCATGGTCTCAGGGTCAAGTCTGCTTGAGATTCTCTCTCCCTCCACCCCTCCCACTCCCCCATTCATGCACATGGGTGTGCGCACATGTCCTCTTCCTCTTCTCTCAATAAATCTTTTTTTAAAAAAAGAAATAGAACATTATTAATCGCCTTGAATTTTCATACGTGCCCTTCCTCATTAGTATCTCCACATTTCTTAATTTTTTACTGGTAATTCATTTGTTTTTCAGTATAATTTTTCACATATGTAGTAAATATATTGTCAAAATGTTCTGTTATTCAGCTTTATGTGAGATAAACTCTGTCCATTCTTTGACCTTTTAGTACTTACTCACATTTATATATCATAACACTCCACTTTTTCTAAGTTCATACTCTAGTGACTGTGGATATCTAGTGCGTATCTAGAGCTTAACTTGTAAAATAAGAAAGGAAATTCACTAGGTCACTAAAATGCCTTTCAGAAATTGATCAACATTTCTCTCTAGGAGAGGACCCAATATTTTTTCTCTCAAAACCAAGTTTTGGGGTTTTTTTGTTTGTTTGTTTTTAAAATTTTTATTTATTGGATTTTAGAGAGAGAGCTTAAGCAGGGGGAGGAACAGAAGGTGAGGGAGAGAGAAAATCAAGCAGACTCCCAGACTCCCCACTAAATGTGGAGCCTAAACCAGGGCTTAATCGCATGACCAATATCATGACCCAAGTGAAAATCAGTGGTCAGACACCCAACCAACTGAGCCACCGAGGTACCCCTGTATTTTTTTTTCCAAATGAAATTTCAGCACACAACATTCAGAGCAATGACATTAAGTAAGAAAGAAATATTAAAAGTTCCGAGTTCAAATTCTGATATCAACACTACATTAAAGCAAGTCCTTTCACTCTTACTAAATGATCCTTCATTTATAAAATAATAACAGATGTGCTTTCTAGCAAGATTAGCATGAGCTTTTTTTAATGCCATAAATTATTTGCTGTTAAATAATACAGTTATTTCTCTGGCACAAGAAATGGTTCAAAGGGTGTTTAGTAGTGATGGCAAAAGAATTCGAAATTAAAACAAATGATTTCACTCATTTGAGAATTTTCATGTAAAAGGGAGCATAGACATAATCTGTGTGACTCCAAAAAATAGAACTCTAATGACTGATAGGGGGAAGTTACAGGCAGTATCCACTGTCAGACCTAGGTTGAGAAAGACGTTTTATTAGTTAGAAAATGAATGTCAATAGAGAAGGCAAGTAACTTGACCAAGTGTCACAGCTAGTGTGTACTGGAACTAGGTATTAATCCCTGCAAATCAGCTCAGAGAATATGCCAAATCATGGACTAATTTGTTGTACTCAATGGAGGCAACCAGTGCTAGTTATCATTGTAATTAGTTGAAGAACATAACTACATTTTCATTTTTAGAAGAGAAAATTTGATTAGAAGACACCAAAGTAGCTTTTGGGTATTAGCTATCTTTGTCACAGTTTGACTGCATAGCCAAGTTGGCCAGTGTAGCCAACCAAAAAATAAACCAAGCCTGCATCCCACAAAGCTGAATGAATGAAGTAAAAGAGGTTCTGACAGGGATGTTGTATCCCACTTGAAGATTCTGTGACCTAAAATGAATAATCATAAGACTTGAAAATAAAGGACTTTTATAGCGGCTCTCCAGGAGACATGTGTAATCTGTCAGTGTTTGTGTTTTGTTTTTGTTTTTGTTTTTGTTTTAGCTTGCAGTGCTTGTACTGTGAGAAAACCTTCAGGGACAAAAATACACTTAAAGATCATATGAGGAAAAAACAGCATCGGAGGATTAATCCTAAGAACAGAGAATATGACCGATTTTATGTCATCAATTATTTGGTAAGGCTTTCTCTTCATAATTTAAAATTTGATTGCATTTCCACAAACAAAAATCTTTCTAAGGGCTGTCTAATATTTAAACAAGCAATTAGTATAAAGGTCAAAATGTAATCGAGGGACACTTCCAAGCAGTGATTAGCTTCATAGTGTTTAGTTTACAAAGCATAATTTGATTCGTTTTGTCTTTCATTTGCCAGATGTTTATATAGTAGAAATGTCATGTCTCTAGAATTCACAGTGATCTGGACCAAAAAAAAAGTAATAATAAACAAAGTATTTGAGTATCTACATACTCTTACTTATTTGTTATGGTATTTATTACCTTGAGACCAGAGACTTCTGTATTCTACTCAAGAAACATCTTTTGGCCTCTGCATGTGGTAGGTATCTTGTGCTAGATAACTCTTTAAAAACAGCCTCTTCGTAAGGGTGCCTGGGGGCTCAGTTTGTTGGGTGTTCAACTCTTAATTTCCACTCAGGTCATGATCTCAGGATTGTGAAATCAAGCCCCAAGTCAGGCTCACACACTGGGCATGGAGCCTCACTAAGATTTTCTCTTAATGAGAGGGGAAAAAAAATCTCTTCACTCTTTCCTCTCTCCCCATTAAAAAAAAAATCTTCCTTTTCCCACAAAAAAACCAAACTTACCATCCTCCTTAGCCAGCTTATCTTTGATGGAGGTTTTAGAGAAACCAAGTAATTTCCCTAGGCAAGAGGACTTTGATTTGTTCAGCTAATAGAATGTGATAATGGTCTTACCATGTGAAGGATTTTAAATGCATTGAAAGGTTTCCTTCCTAGAAACCTCAGTACCATTTCATGGGCTTTTTTTCGTTAAGAGAAGGTACTCCGTAGGAGGCATGTATCACTGGGGGTGGGGGGGTGTATTTAGAAATGGAAGTGGGGATTTTGACTGCCACAGTGACTGGCAGTGCTACTGGCCCTGCCCTATTCTGCTGAATTTGGGGGTGTACATAACAAGTGAAATAATCCACTGGTATAAAGAAAAGGGTTACATAACTCTCCACTTGTATTAGGAGAAAGAGAGTTGTTTCTGACACTTTTCTTAAGCAGTGGCAATTATTTTTTTCCTCTCATTAGGAATGAGTTAGAAATCAAACTCATGGCCACAGAAGGCATAATTGCTTATAATCAACCATTTTATCAATTGGACAGAAACAAGCATCTCCTGAAATATGTTGGAAAGGTCTGCTGTAGGGTTGGAATTTTTGTCTGTTCTAACTAATCCTTGTACTGTTAAAATAAAATTCCCCTTGAGAAGCAAGTTTGACATGTGTTTGAAGGTTGGCTCTGAGAAGTTGCCATGATCTGCTGCAAATGTTTTACAACTAGCTAAAGGCAAAGCCAGCCTTTGAGTCCTTCAGTCTTCTCTTGAAATCACTCAATCATTAATTCCTAGAACAAACACTGCTTCAGGGCCCAGCCCAATCCAACAGGGAGTGGACCTCAGTGTTAGCTCTAAGAAATATCAGCTACACGGAAGCAATTTAGTAGTACTTCCTCGTGGGCATCTTTTAAAATAATATTTGAGAGTTTAGGACTAGCAGAACATTATATATATAGCTGGAGGTATTTACCTTTTAGAGGAGACTTCAAAGACGCTTCACTCAAATTCTGCTGGCATTTCAGAAAAGTACGATGCTCTATTCTCTGGGCATCAAATAGTAAGTCTTTCAAAAGTGAAATTATTTGCAATTATTTCAGCTGTCTCTAGATGAACAGGCTAGATAATACTGCCCACTGAGTGTCCAGATATGATGTGGCATGAATCATAGCTTAAGAAGAGTGTTTCAAGAGAATATAAGGACTTTAATAGTATATAAAATGAAAACTAATTCATTTTAGGAGACTATTAATATCAGCAATTTTTTCTTTTAACTAGCAGCATTTGACTACTTGCTATATGCCTGGCACTGTATTGGATATGTATATTAAGTCATTTACTCTTAACCATATTCATGTGTCACAGATTTTATCATTATCCCCATTTTTATAGGTTTGGAGACTAAGCATGGATCTTTTCCCAGAGTCACATAGTTAGAACAGGATTCTTAACCTCTCCATATCAATTTCCTTCACTTTTTCCTCAGTTGAAATGAGGTACCTGTCTCTTACTTTTTTGGTTCAGTTTTGGTCAAGTAATGGTGATGAATTGGTAATGATCTCTTCACCACCTTCCTGCCTACTCTCTTTTGTACTAAACTAGAAAGTGAGTCTGGGTCAAAGTAAAACTGACTTTAATAAGCTCATCAAGGGCTCTGACCCACAACCTTAGCCTTCTTAGCCCTGTCTGCTTTCCCATGGAAGTAAATAACCCACAAGAAGAAGAATGAT
This sequence comes from Mustela nivalis, assembly GCF_964662115.1. Lineage (NCBI taxonomy): Eukaryota > Metazoa > Chordata > Mammalia > Carnivora > Mustelidae > Mustela > Mustela nivalis. The sequence goes on along the minus strand of NC_139031.1, from coordinate 35,915,111 downwards.
TTAAAAAACAAAGCCTAAAATGTGCTATGATTAGCCTCAGCATTTTGGAAATTAAATAAACTTACCTTAGAAAAAGATTGAAGAGGGGCGCTTAGGTGGGTCAGCCATTGGATGTCTGCCTTTGGCTCAGGTCGTGATCCCGAAGTCCTGAGATAGAGCCCTGCATCGGGCTCCCTGCTCAGCGAGAAGCCTGCTTCTCCCTCTCCCTCTCCCCCTGCTTGTGTTCTCTCTCTCTCTGTCAAGTAAATAAATAAAATCCTTTTTAAAAAAGAAAAGGATTGAAGAAGCTAAGAAAGTCTCTAAAGATGTAGAAGTGTTCCTACATAGAAAAGGACTTACCAGAACTATCAACCTTAATACCGTCCTGAGTATTGTTGTTGATAAAAGGTATAATATATAGAATGAGTATATAAATACGGTTCCAAATACTAAATACTGCATAACTAGAGAAAAATGAGGGTCAGAGATTGCTCAGCATCATTTGTTTCCTTTTAGACCCCATTAATGAAAATACTTCATATTTCACAAAAATAATATGAAGAATAAATTCTTCTAAAAGTTTACTTAAGCAGTGAATAGTGACATTGCTTCAGTTTTAAAAAGGTGGGGAAAAAATGCTGCCCAGATACTCACTGTGTATTCCTCTGAGGGACAAGGCTGACATGAGTGATGAATGTGGAGCCAAAGAGTGAAGAGCTGTTGTATCCATTTCTCACGTCCTCTTCCCTCCAAGAAGCCCTTCCATTGGCTTCATACATTCTACACACATTTGAGTGCCTTCCAGTACGAGACATTGGTGGAATAGGAAAAAAAATATTACAGACAAGGTGGTTGATTTAAGTTAAGGTGGTTGATTTAAGTTACTACTCAGTTTAGAGGCCATATGAGAGACAGACACTTAAGCATATAATTTCAGCACCTCGGGATGGGGTATACAAAGTTAATGCTTGAACCTCTCCTGTAGCAGATAAGTGCCAGCAGAGTTCCTCTTCTCCACTCGGAGCAGAATCTCCACTCAGCAGTGATGGCAGCATCCAGGATATTTCCTGGACTCTAATCGTCATCTAAGGTGGGAGACCTTAGGCACAGAGGTGGTTTTGGCTCTCCTCTGAGCTCACCAAATTGACAGATTCCTTTTTTTTTTCCTTAGGTGAGATAATTTTCATACTTAATAATTCATATCAGTTTTTTAATAATAATAGACTTGCAAATTCATAAAAAGTCACTATGCAGAGACTAGATTACCTACTATGGATTCTCTCTGTTTTCTCACAAACAAAAGTGTTCGGTGAATAGTGGAGATGGTCAAGGGGACAATTTCACAGGCAGTTTCCCGTTCAGATGCCCCTGCCATCATCACTGAGCCGTCAGCTACCGAGTCCTAAGGCATTCATGTTTCAAGCCCTAAGTTTTCCTAAAGGAAATTATTTTTGCAGTGGTTTTATCATTTTTTATTTGTATTTTTTATTATTGAAGGTATACAAAGCTAGCTGTAACAAAAGCTGGCTCTTAACCTGTTTTTATAGTTTTAGTGTAGTTCTTTCTAATGAAATTATTTACATTTAGAACACTTCTCTCTTTTTTTTTTTTTTTAAGATTTTATTTATCTGAGAGAGAGGAGAACACAAGTGGGGGAGGTGTGGTACAGGGAACAGCAGAGGAAGAGGAAGAAGCAGGTTTGCCACAGGGTTCCATTCCAGGACCCTAGGATTATGACCTGAGCTGAAGGCTGACACTTAACCAACCAAGCGCCATCCAAGTGCCCCACCATGTAAAATACTTCTCACTAACTAGAATTTAAATAAAAACTCGAAAAAATAAAAACTAAAGCATTTCTTTTTCTCTGTTTATAATGGGTTTTTCATGTAAGTACGTACAAGTATGTGTATTGGAGCAGTGGGGATGCTAGGTGAAGGAGATTTCTTTTTTCTGTCTTGTTTTTCTTGCCCACTCTCTCATTGATCATAAACCATCTGATGTAAGGGTTTGAGGGGGTGTGCTGAACATCTTTACTGATACGCCTTCCAAACTTTGTTTTTCTTGAAATCTTTGCTTTCCGAACATGATTCATTAGCAAGCACAGCATCTTAATTAGAGAGTCTGTGCCTTTTTTTTTTTTCTTTTTTGGGTCTTATTCCTATAATAAATCATATATATTTGACTACACAAGATGGAACATTCTAGGAAAGTCTGGGCCAGTGTCACATGCAAACCACTTGTTTCTTAATACACTAATGAACACCAAGTTCCATTTTCCTCTCAAGTGGTAAATGGTTAGTGCTGTTGCCTAGGAAAATCCCTCCATGTTATACTGAATACTCAGAAAGTTGCAAAATAATTATTTGGGTTTGGAAGTTTGACACTAAAAGATATTTTATGTCTCTTTGGCCAAAACATTTATTGGTAAACAACATTTGTCCCTATCATTGAAAATGGTAATACCACAGATGGCCCTTCTTTGAATAATATCCTGCAGCAATGACCTTTAAGTATAAGTCCAGAGAGACCAAGTAATCCATGAAAGATTTAATTTTATCACAAAAAATTCCAACTAACAGAGATCCTGTTGGCAGTGTTGAAGTCATTCCTGATGTCCATAATGAGGTTCAGACACTTCATGACACTCTGGGAAGTACATTATAGAGTCCAAATTACTATCTCTAATGACATTATGGTAAATCTCTGCGTGTCTGAATTTATGCATCATTTAGCTGATAGATAATGACAGCCTCAACACCTCTCATTAAGTTGACAAATGATAGATTTTCTTTTTCCCCTAAATCATAATGGACCTTGTAGTTCTTTGTTTTTCGTTAATTGAATACCTTTTTTGAGAAAAGAAAAAAAGTTCAAAACTGAGAGTGAATTTTAGTTATTTTTTTCCAAAAGAGAAATATCAAACAAGAAGATCTGTATTTTTAACAGCTCAGGTTGGGCTTGACTGTAACCATAGTTTAGCTGCTTGGAAAGGTACCCATTATTGTTCTACATCCTTCTTTAGTGCACTGTCTGCTTTTGCATGGCACAGTGGGGAAATTGGATGGAGAAAGAAGAAAAAATAAGGAGAAATAAATGATTCAGGAGTAGAAAAGGTAAATGGTTAGGGCAAAAGAAATCATTCCTGCTCATTACTCCATAAAGTTTTGCTGAAACTATGGCTAAGTTTGCCAGACCCAGCCCTACATGGGTGCAACTTCTCCATGGACTGTAAGAGATAAAAGGCATTGAAGTAGATATTTGAGTACTTACTATTGCCTGCTGCCATGTACTTTATATAGAGGGATAACTAGTTTTATTTCATTTCACTTATGTGCTTCATGGATTTTTACAAATTGAAGGATTATGGCAGTCCTGAAGGATTGAGCAACTATATCTGTGCCTTTTTTTCAACAGCATTCACTCACATCATGTCTCTTGAGTCACATTTTGGTAATGCTCACAATACTTAATTAAGGTAGATACAGTGTTTTTCTAGACGTAATGCACATATTATGCACACATAATACACTGCAGTATAATGTAAACATAACTTTTATATGCACTGGAAAGCCAAAACATTTATTCAACTTGCCTTACAGGGGTAGTCTGAAACCAAACCTGCAATATCTCTGAGATTTGCCTCTATGTGAACTAATTTATTTAGTCACCTTATAAAAACCTTTTGAGGTAGGATCTAAATTGGTATTGAATTTTTAGACTTTTTCAGTTACAATTCAGTTTTTAAAGTATTTTCTAGTACTTACCATATATGCCTGGCTCTGAAAATAGAACAATGAACAAAGTCCATGTCCTCATGGGCTTTGTTGGGGAGTTCATGTCCTCATGGACTCTGGTGGAGAAAACGAATACCAAATGAGAAAACATACAGATACACAGAACTGATTTCAGGAAGTGATTGATGTTAAAAAATAATAATAATAAAACATCGGGGGACCTGGGTGCCTCAGTGAGTTAAAGCCTTTGCCCTCAGCTCAGGTCACGATTCCAGGGTCCTGGGATCGAGCCCCGCATCAGGTTTTCTGCTCAGCAGGAGCCCGCTTCCCCCTGCCCCTCTGCCTACTTGTGATCTCTGTCTGTCAAATAAATAAATAAAATCTTTTTAAAAAGTAAAATAATAAAATATCATAGGGGAATAAAAAGTGACTGGAAGAATAGGTGTTGTTTTAGACCGAGGAGTCAGAAGAGGCAGCAACGTTTAAGCAGATGCCCCCACGACTGAGCCACACGGTTATGCGGGAGAGCAATGTTCAGACAGAAAATGCAACAAGTCCAGAAGTAGCCAATGGAGATGAGCTTGTTGCTTTCAAGGGATAGTGAAGACACTGATCTGTCTGGAGCAAATTGAGCCAGAGAAAAAGGCGTGGGGCATAGTAACGAAGAAGGAGCCAGGGCAGAACACGCAGATCTTTCACACCATGATAAGTCCTCTGAATTTTGTTCTAAGTTTGGTAAAAAGCCATAGGAGAGTTTATACAAACAAGGAAGTATCCTTTAGAAAGATCACTGTGGCTGCTGTTTGAAAAATAGACTCTAGAGGACCTCAGGAAGAAACAGTCCAGCTACGTGGGTGTCTCACAGGCTCCATCAAGAGATATTTTTGGTTTTTTAAAAAAGGTCCCCAAAAGAGTCGAATGTGCATCCAGGGTTGAGAAACTGGTTTACATTTAAGAGAAAGGAATTTGATTGAAAGAATATCACTGCTTCTCCAAAAAGAAAAACTTATTAAAAGCATTTTAGGATACATCCTTCCTTGTCACTGAAATGACTGTTTTAATAAATCCTACTTATACTGATTTAAAACCAGTGAGTATGTGGTTTTGAGTGGGTTTTATTATTTTAATTTTGTGTCTATTTTCTCTCTCCTTTCTCCTCTTCCTCCTGCTCCCTCCATCTTCCCTAATCTCTCTGTTCTTCCCACAACAGGAACTTGGAAAGTCGTGGGAGGAAGTTCAACTGGAAGATGATCGGGAGTTGCTAGACCATCAGGAAGAGTAAGATTTGTTATGGCTGCTAATTAATTGCTGTGTTTTAAGAGTAGGAAAACAATTCTATAGTTTGGTTTAAAGTGATTATTCTGAAGACAATAGAAACGAAGAAAACTTTCTCTCCTTGTCATCATCCGTCCATGTAATAGTGCAAAAACCTGAATTCCAAGTAACTTTGACATAAAAATCACTAAAGCAACTGTTACTCCAGCGAAATAGTCTTTTGCCATTAGAACTGTTAATTGAGGGGTGACTGGGTGACATAGTTGAACATCTGACTCTTGGTCTTGGCTCAGGTCTTGATCTCAAAGCCATGAAATCGGGTCCCACATCAAGCTCTTTGCTCAGTGTGGAGTCATCTTGTCCCTCTCCCTCTGCTCCTCCTCCTCCTCTTTCGCTCTCAAATAAATAAATAAAATCTTTTAAAATAAATAAATTAATTTTTTAAAAAAACAACTTTAGGGGCTCTTGAGTGGCTCAGTTGGTTAAGCATCTGCCTTCAGCTCAGGTCATGATCCTAGGGTCCTAGAATCGAGCCCCATGCCTCCCTGCTCAGTAAGAAGTGTACTTCTCCCTCTCCCTTCCCCAATCCCCCCACCCCTGCTTGTCCTGTCTATCACTCTCTCAAATAAATAAATAAGATCCTTAAAAATAAATATATAAATAAATAAAAATAAAATTTTAAAAGTTTTTTAAAAAGCTGTTAATTGAACACACAAGTAAAAAATAATGCAGAGAAAGATACATCCCACTGGTATTTTGCTCACTTGGTTGGTGCCCAGATCTTGAAGTTACACAAACTTTGAACTCTCCATGCTGCTTGTCATTGGAGTAGAGAATGTCACGGAATTAACCTTGTTCCATGTACATCCCATTGACCTAGTTAAAATATTCACAGCTTCTTTCCTTGGAATTACAAGCTTGGGAAGTGTTCTTTTCAACCTTAAAGGATTCCCTGTTACTCATCCTCTTTTCCTTCAAAGATGCTTGACCTTATTTCTCTCCTGGGATTTCAGTTTTCTAGGCTTAGGACAAGAAGTTGATAGTGTCTTCAAAATAAGTCAGGGGATGGGGAATAGACAGGAATGGTAACATGGGTCCTGTGTGGTTTTTGACCTCTCTGTTTACCGCCAGATTTAACACTTAAAATGATCAGTATTTCTCACATGAAGGATACATGGTTTGCCTTTTTAAAACACACCATTTGTCATGCAGAGACACACTCCCAGCATCGCACCTCACAGCATGTGTACTTAGTGGTTGTGGCTAATGAGAGGGAGCATCGCATCTACTGATGTGCCTCCTTTGTGAATTAAACCTAGTTGTGTCAGAAAGACATTAATCTGATTCTGTAGTAAAATAGCTGCTCAGAAGAGAAGCAAATAGAAGAAAATGGAGCAGCACCTGTTCACTATTTATATTAATTTCATGGTGCTGCTTTGAATTTCAAAACTATATCAAAAAGTCATAATATGATGTGACAATCTTTACAAAAATGTCAGAGTTGAAAGAGAGTGGCAGGGTTTCCCAGGGGGGAGGAAGTAATAGCAAGTGACTGCTTAGTACACCCTCTTAATGAGGGGAATCTCTCTATTTGCTGTTTTCTTTTTAACACAGTGACTGGTCTGATTGGGAAGAACGCCCTGACTCTGCTGTCTGCCTGTTTTGTGAAAAGCAAGCAGAAACCATTGAGAAATTATGTGTCCACATGGAGGTGAGATACTTTTATTCATTTGAATTTTGTTTTGTTCTAACAGGGACACTGATCATGACTGCAGTCTTATCAGCTTATGTTTAGTTTGCCATTATCCTATTCCGAAAAGTGCTGTAAGTGGGGCACCTGATGGCTCAGTTGGCTAAGCATCCACCTCATGGTTTCAGCTCATGTCATGAACTCAGGGTTGTAAGATCGAGCCCCGAGTTCAACACCACCCTCAGCGTAGAGTCTACTTGAAAGATTCTCTCCCTCTGCCCCTCCTCCTGTGCTCACTCGCGCCCTCCCCCCACCCCCGGCCAAATAAATAAATAAATCTTTTATTAAAAAGAAAGTGCTATAGGCAAAACAGAAGAGACAGGCCCAATCCATCAAGAAGAACCAGAACTCAGGGCAATTTAGTATAATGCACAAGACCTGTGCAAACTGTTGGAGTGGGATTTCACAGACCACTGAGGCCATCCTACCTCTGAGATGTTTATGAGATAATTCTAGCTTACAATGTGGGCCCTGTAACCATGAGTAACAGTACTCAAGATATGGACGGTTCTGCATCTTTTTCCACTGCCTCCTGTGCTAGTGAATAAGGAAAGCAGGAAAGGGTTCCTGAAGCCCTTGAGGGAAATGGGCAGTGGGGCATGGGCAGTGTAGAGGCAGAGGGTACAGGATGTGATTGTGCAGCTCCTGCAGTTGTAAGAATTTGGAGGGAAGAAATTTGAGGGTATTTCCAGTTCGTGTGTTCCCTTCTGGATGCCATTTTTATGTTATAATGAAGCTTGAGCTGGCAGTTCTAAACCTTTTTTCACCCCAGTATATCTGAGAGATGACACACTCCCAACAACTCTGATCCTCAGCTGGACAGTGCGGGTGAAGAGGGGGGACATCTAATGAGTCATGACAGTACTGCAGCTTAAAGGTAGAGGAGTGATTATAATTAAAAAATATTACTGGATGATTCTGATTCGCTCTCCCTACCCTCCCCCAGCCATCTCTGCCAACAGTAACGCAGATTATCCTGTTTCACCCACCTTCTCCCTGCTCTCATTCAGAAACACTCTTCTTAGTTCCATTTTTAAAAAAAATAGAATGTATGTGAAAGGCCATGAGCATTTACCCTTAAGAAAGCAGAGAGTCGTTTTCTCTGAAACAGGTTGCTAATAGTGTGTATAATTTCCAGTGTTTAAATTTAATTAATAATATCCTAATATCTTTGAATTGAAAGGAGTCTTAATACCCCTACCTTGTATAGGAAATTTCCTTTGCAACATCCTTGACCTGTGTCCTCGCCCTCTGCTCAGTCACTTCCAGTCATAAAGTACCATGGATTTCCTAATTATCCAGCCTCTGATGTTTCATTGAATGCCTTCATAGGAAGTTAGATGTTCTTTATTCTCTGTAAGCTTTTAAGTTCAAACATTTACCCAGATGGACGATTGCACAAGTGGAACAGAAGAAGACTGCATTGTAAAAATCAAAAGAAATAAAACTTATGGAAAGATGTCAGTGAAGAGAAATTTGCATTTTATGCCGTTAAACAGTATGTTTAACGGCATAAAATGAAAAGCGGATTTGTAAAATTACCTATCTGCTTGTGTAGCAGAGGACCTATATCCATAATTGTAGTCCAGGCACACAATACAGTAAATAGGGCCACATTTTACCACAGACTGAGGACACTTTGTCAGATTGCAGAATGCATACATAGTAAATTGTGAAAGCTGTAGATACAAACTGTGAATAATTAAAATGTTTCAACTGATTGGCATGACTTGTTTGGACTGTGCTTTAAAAAGTAGTTGGATGTGGTTGGGGGAAGCAGTTATATTTCGAATACTTCAAAAGCAGAACATGATGAACTGAGACTGAGTTTCAACAGTGTTCAAACTCCTATGAATAAGCCGTCTGTTTATAACTTCAGCCTGAAAGATTAAATAATTTATATGCTCACAGATATTCATTCCTTTTTTAGGATGCTCACGAGTTTGATCTCCTCAAAATAAAGTCAGAACTTGGTGAGTTTGATTCAGAAGTTGTTTTCCATGATGTTGCGTTTTTATACACACTCCTGTAAATGATGCCTTGTTCAGGAGTCGTGATTGGAGAATGCACAGCCAAATGTGTCTCTCCACAGATGGTCTCAATGGGACTGCCTGAAGCAGTGATTCACAACCATTTTGAACTGTAATACTCAAATATGGTTTTTTATTTCATATGGTTTTTCTTCTTTCCTACATACATGAATCCTTCAAATAAAATACAAGCTAATGATTAGTATCTATTATAAATAAAGTGGAAGCGGCTAAAAGAAAGCCCATGGATTTTTGAGGTCAGACTAGGGTTCATAGTCCCGCTCTAGCACTTACTGGCTGTGTGACATAATGCCTCAGGTCAACAGAATGTGAAGGGAGTGGACAATATATATAAAACAGCTACTGTACTGCCTGACAGTGTAGCTAGATTATTTGTCACAGATGGACCCAATTGTATAATTTTCAGTATAAGTATGATGGAAAGATTAGGGGCATGAAGATGTAAATTACTAACTTGTTAATGGATCAAAGGCAGTAGAACTCTCACTTCCCACACCTCAGCTTACTGACTGACTACTTTCCTAGACTCTGGAAAGTGTTACTTTACTTTGCTCTTCTTACAGACTTGTATGTATGTCAAATGCTGGCTCTACCACCCACTAGCTGTGCAACCTTGGCCAGTCTCCTAATAGATAATGTGGATATGATAATACTACCTATGTGGTAGAGTTCTGCAAGAATTAAATGTATTAATGAGTGGAAACTGGTTAGAACAGTGGCTAGCACATAAGCCCTATATAAGTATTAGCTGTTATTGTTTGGTATCTATTATTCTTTATAATTGTAGTGCCTCTTCAGGTTGGTTAATACAGAGAAGCGACTCAGGCACTTGGGTGGTACAGATGGTTAAGCATTTGACTTTGGCTCAGGTCATGATCTCAGGGTCCTGGGATGGAGCTCCACTTCAGGCTCCATACTCAGCACAAAGTCTGCTTGTCCATCTGCCCTTCCCCCTGCTCATGCTCACTCACTCTCTCTTCCTCTTTCAAAAAAATAAATAAAACCTTTTAAAAAAAAAAAAAGAATTGGCTCTTTTAAAATATTATAACAATTCAAAAATAGGCCTGACCAGTTGTCTGATGATTGTATAAACTATCTTATTTCAGGATTAAATTTCTACCAGCAAGTAAAACTGGTCAATTTCATCCGGAGACAAATTCACCAATGTAAATGTTATGGCTGCCATGTGAAATTCAAATCCAAAGCAGAGTTAAGGACTCATATGGAAGAAGCTAAACATACATCACTGCTTCCTGAAAGAAAGACGTGGGATCAACCAGAGTGAGTACTACTCAACCAATCATCTACTTCTTTGCTCCATATCCCTTATTTGTTCCATTATTCAGTTTCTCCAGACCTTAATGAAAGAGAAAGATATGTTTTTTAAAAAGAGCAAAAATCTTCAAAAAACCTTATTTTTAAAGGAATCCCCTTTTATAAGTATAACCAACTCTAGTATTTTTGTGGTATGAAGAAAAAGATTTAAGTATAGAAGTGAAGATTTTTTTCTTTATATTTTTGTTAACAGATTATTGCATCATTTTTAATGGTTGTCAGATATCCCATTCAATAGATATACCCTAATTTCCTAGCTATTGAAGTCATTTCTTGTATTTTGCTCTTATAAATAGTAATACAGTGAATATCCATATGCCTGCATTGTTGCACACTTGTCTCATTTTTCATTTAGATAAACTCCTAGAAATAAAATTATTCTGTCAAAGAGCACACAACTATTAGGGCTTTTGGTATATATTTTGCATCTCAGAACTTTATAAATGTTAAGCAGTTGGTCCACTGATCTGTACTATGGAGGTGGTATCAGACTCCCAGATATCCTTTGCTAGTTCAGCCATCTGGGCTGGTTTTCATAGCAGTCTGGACAACCTCAGCTGGGAAAACCTTGGAGAGGGTGTAGGGTTCTAGCCGCCTGGAGGTTTCTCTCTTCTTAGGAAATGTTAAATAAGTGCCCCCCCACCCGTCCCCCAATACTAGCCCCAAAGCTCTAGATTTTCCTCTAGAAAATCCCAGATTTCAGGGCACCTGGGTGGTTCATGCAGTTAAACGTCCCAACTCTTGGTTTCAGGTCATGATCATAGGGTCATGAGATTGACCCCCACATCAGGCTCTGTACTCAGCACGGAATCTGTCTGAGATTCTCCTTTTATCCCTCACCCCTCTCACACTCCTTGCTCTCTCTGTCTCTTTCTCTCTCCCAAATAAATAAATAAATAAATAAATATCTTCTTTAAAAAGAATGCAAGAAAGAAAAGTCCCGATTTGTGAGAGACAAAGTTGGTCCTGGATTGCCTGAGACCCTGTTCCTATAATTCTTAAATAAGTTGAAATCTTTAGAGATAACTCCAGAACTAACTCCTAAGTGTGTCCAGAAAAGGAACCAGAACAATAGACATAAAATTCTATAAATGTTTTAATTTTTATTCACCTAGGATGAAGGAACCAGTAGTGATTAGGTTGGGAAGAAAACACACACATTCAAAGGAAACAGTGTTTTCATCAGGTATTTAAAGGACTCATGTATGAAAAAGTAGCCATATTTGAGTTTTGGTAATCTTCTAGGGAAGAACTGGAACCTTTGAATAGAAATGAAGGGGGTTCATTTTTAGCTTCATTCATGGCAATATCTCTAACAACTAGCTGCCCAATACTGGAGTAAGCTGCCTTTTCAGATAGTGAGCTCTTGTGGGAATATCAAACAGAGGCTGAATGGGCAGCTAGCAAGGATGCAGCTAAAGACTGGTATCAGCCAGTAAAGGTCAAAGTAAAAGTAATTCAGAAGTTGTCTCCCATACCATGTTTGCAAAATGCCGTTGAAATTATTGGCGAGGAAACCCAGCAGAATTATACTAATTATACTAATGTCAACTGCCTAGAAACTTTTGTGGATGAGTTATAGTTTGGTTATTCATTATATCTGTGGTTGTTTTCAGGTATTATTTTCCAACCTATGAAAACGACACTCTACTGTGTACACTGTCTGACAGTGAAAGTGACCTGACAGCTCAGGAACAAAATGGAAATATTACCATCATCAGTGAAGATATATCTAAACTGCATGCTTTGAAACAAAGCAGTATTTTGAATCAGTTGCTACTACATGAGAGTTTGAAAAACTAGAAGAAAATGCCACAGAAAAACTAGAAGACAATGCAACTTCTTGTGTTTTTTCTCTTATGAGACGATTAATAGAATAGTTTAAATTTGAAGAATTTAAACAGAAGAATAGTTTAAATTTGAACATCAGCAAAGGATTACTCCTTGGTGAAATAAAATTTTAAAAAGTACTTTCCAAAAAATAAAATGAGGACTTTTTGTATTTTTGTCTATAAAGTTTTACTATATAATCATTACAAATGATCTAATTTCATTAGACTCAATTATTTATAATAAGGAAGACATTTGGAGCACCTGGCTGGCTCAGCTGATGGAGCATGTGACTCTTGATCTCGGGGTTCATGAGTGTGAGCCCCACATTAGGTGAACAGACTGCTTTAAAAAATTCTTTTCTTTTTTAAATAAAGAAGACGCGTAAATCACAAAGAAATGAAATGTTCAAATTATTTATAAAGTTAGTTTCAGCGTAATTTCACTTTCCTCCGCCACAGGCTTTCTTCATCCAACAAGTCACAGAATTTGACTACACTGGGGAAGATTTAGAGTGACCAAAAAGAGGATCCAGTAAAAGAAAGGAAAAATGGTCAAAGACCTGGAGAACGCACAGATTGGAAGCAATTTCAGAAAAGTATAAATCTGACTATCATTATTGCTTTCTGCATAGAGTAATCAAACTCCCTAGAAATGGGCATCAAGCCTCGTCTTCTACAATGTATCTATCATTAGCAGATCAGTACCATTTTTTAAAAACATAAACATAATGCCATTATGACATCTAACAAAATTAACTTATTAATATCCTATGTTTTCAATTTTCCCTAGCTTTCTCAAGATGTCCTTTTACAGTATTATCAGTTACAGGACAGATACTGTATGCTTTCTCATTAGATGCACTGAGGAAGACAAAACATGATTGAGGATTCCTTCCAAAAATGCATTAACACGAATATAACAAGGAAACATTAAACCCAAGTTGAGGGACAGTCAACCAAATAACTGGCCTTTATTCTTCAAAAGTCAAGGTCATGAAAAACAAAAACTAAAATATTCTTTTAGATTAAAGGAAACTAAAAAGATAATACTACATGCAATCCTGTATTAGATTCTGGACCCCCCAAAAATTTTCTTTTGCCGTAAAAGATCTAGTGGGACAAATAGTACACTTTTAATAAGATCGGTAGCTACTGTTAATTGGTGTTAATTTCCAGATTTTGACAATTGTACTGTGGTTATTTATGAGAATGTCCATGTCTTTAGATAATACACAGTTAAACTTACAGGTAAAAGAGCATTTTGGTTGCAACTTACTCTCAGAAAACAAATGTGAATATATAGAGAGAGGATGCTAAAGTAAATGTGGTGAGTTGTTAACATTTGGGTAATCTAAAACTCCTTAACAGTTGGTTTGTTTAAATCAGGTCCCATGGAGCACCTACCTGGGTGGCTCAGTTGGTTGGGTGGCTGCCTTCGCAAAGCTCAGGTCATGATGTCAGGATCTTGAAATCGAGCCCTGAATCAGGTTCCCTGCTCAGTGGAGAGTCTGTTGCTCCTTATCCCTCTGCCCCTCCCCCATGTCATGCTCATACTCTCTCAAATCAATAAAATATTTTTTAAAAATTGGGTCCTAGGTGAGATTTATATATTGCATTTGATTGGTATGGTTCTTAAGGGTCTTATAATCTATACAGTTTGTGCCTCCTTCCTCTTAAAATGTCACTTTTTTGTTAAAGAAACTAAGCCCATTATCTCACTTTCTGTATGTGGATGATCAGATGCTCTTTGTGTCATTTAACATGTTCCTCTATCACCCATTTTTCTTGCTGACTGGTGGACTTAAGTTCCAGTAAATTTGTGTTCAAAAACTTATTTGCACAAATTATTTATAAGAAATACTGTTGCTGTTGTATCACATCAGGCACATAATATCCCTAGTACCAGTTTTTAGAGATTTTAGAGCTGATAGTCCACTCAGGTGTTGTCAGTCAGTGCATCATTATAAAGTTCCCCATCGATCTTTTATCTAACTCACTCAGTATTCATTGGTAATTGTTACTTATTATTTTTTCTAGTGACTGCAAAGTGGTGATTTTCTAATGCTGTCACTTCTTTTACAGTACATTCTTTACATAGCATGTGTGCTATAGAGTACTGGAGTTTGAAGTTGTAGTTTCCAACAGTTAATACCAGCCTCTGTAGGCAGTGCCCAAAGACTAATCTTGAAGTCATGTGACCTGTCATGAGTCTCAGGAGTCATCCCCCAGGGGCACCTGGGCGGCTCGGTCATTAAGCGTCTGCCTTCAGCTCAGGTCATGATTCCAGGGTCCTGGTATGGAGCCCTGGATGGGCTCCCTGCTGAGCGGGAAGCCTGCTTCTCCCTCTCCCACTCCCCCTGCTTGTGTTCTCTCTCTCTCTCTCTCTCTCTCTCTCTTTGTCAAGTAAATAAATAAAATCTTAAAAAAAAAAAAGTCATCCCCTGCCATGTGATCCAAAAGTGACTGGATATAAATTTTAGAGGCTCTGACCATGGCTTTAGATTTCAAAGCCTCCAACTTTGCAGACTTCTGCACAGATCTCTTATGAAACACCAAGCAGAGGGACTCCTAGACGGCTCAGTTGGTTAAGCGTCTGCCTTTGGCTCAGGTCATGAACTCAGGGTCCTGACTTTGAGCCTTCTGCCCAGTGGGGAGAGCGCTACTCCCTCTCACCCTCCCTCTGCTGTCTCTGTCTCAAATAAATAAATAAAATCCTTTTTTAAAAGGGGGGGGCACCTGTGTGTTTTTGGCTCAGGTCATGATCTTGGGGTCATGAGAGCCCCACTTCCAGCTCTGCCCTCAGTGGGGAGTCAGCCTGAGAGTGACTCTCCCTCTGCCCCCTCCCCCTCCAAAATAAATAAATCTTTTTTTTTTTAAGCAAAAAAAATAAATAAATAAAAGCCATTATAATGGAAAATGCCTAAGTTAAAGACACGATTGAGTTAAATTGTTTTAAAACCAAAGATAAGAAGACAGTCCTATGCCTAGAACCTTGTGTGTCTAGGAATCAGATTTGTTCAGGAAGTGTGTAGAGTGTTTCTAGAATATGCTTCAGTTTTAAAACAGGAGCAATGAAAGAATGAGAACAAAATTAAGAATAATTAAGCTTGTGAAGGAGAAAGGTTTTTTGGAGATAAAGTTGAGATCTTAAAGAACAGATGAGGTGGATATAAAAGGAAAAATGAAATTGAAGGACAGATAAAAGGGAAAAGATATAAGAGGTTATTTTTAAAATGTGTAGATGTTTTGGAGGTTTGGGGTGTTTTTTTTTTAGCTCAGAAATAATAACTTGGTCCCAAAAAAATCAAACAAGAATAGAAGCAAAATTTCAGCCAACTGTGCTGACTCTCAGAGGGAGCAAGAATATAGACCACTACTGGCAAAGGACTCTCTTAGAGCTACACAGAAAATAGAGACTACTTGTCAAGAACTATTGGCAACTCCTCAAAAATTGGGACACTGATGCAAAGTGTACCCTGAAAGGTTGGACAATTCAAAAGGGGAGGATCAATCAGATGAAAGTACACTATTCAAGGGATCATTGAACGGGTTTCCAGATGTCACTAGAATTGTAAATAGAGATACAAGTGCTATCTATGCCCAGAGGGAGCAGGCTTGAGAAATTCTGAAAATTAATACTAAATAAAGGTAACCAGAAAACATGAAACATAACAGAGAGCTAATAAGGACAGTGATAAACGGAATCCAAGCCCAGATTGGCTGTTAGCCTAATCAGAAAATGCATGCTAGTTATCTAACTCAGAAAGGTGAGAGTGGCCAAGGTTTTTTTGTTGTTGTTTTTATTGTTTTAAGATTTTATTTATTTACTTTGACAGGGAGATAGCCCAAGTAGGCAGAGTGGCAGGCAGAGGGAGAGGGAGAAGCCGCTTCCCACTGAGCAGGGAGCCCAGTGCTGGGCTCCGTCCTGAGCCAAAGGCAGAATCTCAACTGACTGAGCCACCCAGGCCCCCCTGGCCGAGGTTTTTGTTTGTTTGGTTTGGTTTTGTGTTTGTTTTTGTTTTGTTTTGTTTGTTTGTTTGTTTTTGAACAACCGTTGCTTTTGGCCAAGCAGACCTAGTGATTTATCTCTCAAAACAGAAGACCCCATTAGACGAAATCTAGAACAGAATGTCAGGTAAGTACATGTCTAGGCCAGAAAGAAGAGAAAGATTTAAAAGGAAAGAAAAAAAAGGCATCAGACTGTAGAAACACTAGGCCTTTATTGGGGAATTTTAACTTACTAGGAGGTAAGTTAAACTGTGACAAATCCAGCGGTTCCACCTTGAAAGGCATAGAGGGGAAGTCAAGACCCAGAACATATGCACTATTGCTGACAAAGGCAGAATGGAGGGAAATACTGCTGGAGGCCTGGACCAATCAAAAGCAAGGGAAGGTGGACTGCTGAGGAGGGCTCCACAGAGGTATCTGTCCACACCGGTACAATCAATCTGGTAGTCCAGTTGCCCCCATATTCATTCTCCATTTCTTGAATAATAAGTTTAGTTGGGTATATGACAGCTAGAATGAAGACTACATTTCCCAGGTTCTCCAGCAGCTCAGGACACTTCCTCGTCTACATGACAGTAAATGAGATGTAAGCAGAAGAGTCGAGTGTGACAGCTTCCTTAAGATACTAGACAAAGCACTCTCTGCTTTCCTTTCATCCCTTCCTGCTCTGTTGCCAAAGATGTCTGCATATGGGACAGGGAGGTCAAACCAAGCGTGATGGAGCAAGAGGGTCAAAGGAACCTGGATCCCTATCTTGAGGCTACACCAGCCCTTGAACGATGACCTAGACTTTCATCTGAATGGAATAAATATCTACCTCCCCACTGTTACTTTGGGGGTTTTGTGATTCATAGCTAAACCTAGAAATTTCAGCTGCAGAAATGATCATAGCAGCTTTAGTTCAGGAATCTGCTGAGGATGTTTTCCAGGTGAAACCAACGAGGGGATGAAAGAGAAGCTACCCTTCAAAAAAAGGCTTTATAGGCCTGTCATTCCACAGCAAAGACCAACAGCACAAGCCAGTGTGGAAACCATGTGGTTATTTAGAGTCTAGATTCCCACAGATCAGGCAGGGGATATTGTAGACAGAGGGCTCAGAGGGGAAAGGAAAAGTAAAAAGGTTTTTAAGATTTGAGATGGGAAAGAAAGACCTCTCACAGCAGACTCATAATTGGGCTTGCCATCCCTGGATATTTCTTTGCAAGAATGTAAATACCTTACAGGGGAGAAAACTTCTCTGCCCTCTTAGGTTCTTCAGCTGATTCTGCAAAATAAACTGTCAACAAACAGATTAATATGAGAAAAAATACACAAAGTTATTTGACATTGGGGCACCTGGGTGGCTCAGTCCACAGTTAAGCGGCTGCCTTCAGCTAGAGTCATGATCCTGGGATCCTGGGATCAAGTCCCTCATCAGGCTACTTGCTCAGCAGGGAGTCTCCTCTCCCTCTACCTGCTACTCCCCATTTGTGCACTCTCTGGCAAATAAATAAATAGAATCTTTTATTTTATTTTTTTTAAGATTTTATTTATTTAACAGAGAGCTAGAGAAAGAGCACAAGCAGACAGAAAGGCAGGAGGAAGGACAGGGAGAAGCAGGCTCCGCTGAGCAGGGAGCCCCACTCAGGGCTTGATCCCCGGAATTCGGAATCCCAACCAGAGCCAAAGGCAGACTCCACGGACTCAGCCACACAGGCGCCCCTAAATAGAACATTTTTTTAAAAAAAATTTAACCAAAAAAAGTTATTTGATATTAAAAGTTTTAAACTGGTGCCTGGGTGGCTCAGTTGGTTAAGTGTCTGACTTGTGATTTCAGCTCAGGTCATGATCTAATGGGTCCTGAGATCAAGTTTTGTGCTCAGCATGGATTCTGTTTGGGATTCTCCGCCTCTCCCTCTCTCTGCCCCTCCCCCTGCACTCACCTCCACTCTCTCTCTCTCTCTTTCCTCTCAAATAAATAAATAAAATGTTTTTTAAAAAGTTTTACATAGGGGGCTTTTCAGAAAGAATAGAAAACCCCCAAAGAAACAGCTAAGTTTGAGTGCTCTTATACCAAAAGAGGGTACATTTAAACAGAACTGTCAAGGCATATGAAAAAGACTGAGCTTTTAGTGGCAGCAAATGGCAGGAAGGGAAATACATGGCAAATGAATGGTAGGTAAGGGCTAGTAAGGTAGGTAAGGTTTGTATAGACCTCAAAGAGGTGCCATCTCATCTCTGGTGATAAGGGTGTTAGTCCCTTCCTGGTATGAAAAGTGGGGGATGGTGGGAGGAGGGGGGAGATACCTTGGGCAATTTATGATCTTGTTTTCAGGTAGAGAGGGTACCACAGAGAGCTCATCCTATGCCAACTTTATCTCAGTTGCCTTCAGTTCAAAATAATCCTTATACCAGAGTGGCAACGATTGGGGTGGCATATTCTGATCTCTTACAATCTCATAGGTCACCTTGAGAGAATTACCAGTTGGTTTTCCTCACAGGAATGGTGAAGCATGTTACCAGTGGTAACCCCTTGGGGGAGATTCCTCCCAATGCAGTTTAACTTCACTGGTCAAGATCTTCAACACCCTGCTGAAGCGGAAATCAAGCTATCCTTGAGTCTCTGTTATGGAAGGTACAGGGTTTGGGGAGCATCATTTTGTCTTGATAATTACTTGAAGCTCTTGGTATTGATTTGTTTTCTTTTGTTTAGTTATGTTGGTGTTAGCTGTTTTGATGATACTCTTAAAAATGAGGTATATCAGGGCGCCTAGGTGGCACAGTCGATTGAGCATCCAACTCTTAGTTTCCACTCAACTCGTGATCTCAGGGTTGTGAGATCAAGTCCCAAGTCAGGGTCCACTCTCAGCACAAAGTCTGCCTGAGATTCTCCTTCTCCCTCTCCCTCATGCCTTTACCCCTTCCCCAGCTTGCTATCTCTCTCTCTTTCTCTCAAATAAACTTTTTTAATTCTTTCCTTTTTAAAAGTGAGGTATACTAGAAACTTGGTTATAATTTAACTTTTAAGATTCTGAAAAAAGCCACACCAGTAGTTCTAGTGAGACCCTGTCCATGCTGCTGAAAGACCCACAGTGGCTGTCCAAGGTATGAAGAACTAACTCATCTGGTTCAGAATGAGCAGAATCAAGAAGGATGAGTTTTAGATTCTAATGTCTTTATCTTTAACTCAAGCATAAAAGAAAATCTAATCTTTCAACTTTTTTCCCTGGGGAATTCACAGGGGTTATATTTAAATTGGCAAACATCAATATTTTACTGAAAATTTTTTATTGAGGTATCTTTACATTGTCATATAATCTCTTCAGAGCCCCTGACTGTCCAAACAACATGGTTAGACACAGTTAGGACTGCAAAGTGAACTGAGGAACTTTCAGCTAGGGTTCAGCATGGTCCTAGAATTACTTCAGTCACTGAACTGCCTTCTGAGGGCGATAGCTATGCTCTTCAGCCATTCGGATGGGGAAGGCAAGGGGATGTGCTCGTGGTGGAAGCAGTACTGTCAGGATAGATTGCTGATCTCCTGCCAAGGAGATGGTCACACTCTTGGTTGGCTTTGAATTTAACGGTTAAGGCCAATGAGCTAATAAAAAAAAAAAAAAAAAAAACCTGGGAGTGTTGGAAAAAGGAAACCCATTTCCCTAGCACCTTGTTTCCAGAAGAAAAGGAATCCATTACAATACCATTCTCAGTTTCTTTCTGCCCCCTGTCACTGCTTTGAGGGAGGAAAATGAATTTTCTGACTGGAACAAGAACGAGGCATCTATGACTCAGCCCCTTCCTCCTTCTTTTTCTTGTTCAGATCTGTCAGTCTGCCAAGAGAGCACACCCTGTTCTGCTCCTCCATTCTGCAAACTTCAGAGTGACAGACTCTGCCTGTGAAGTTAGAAGCCAGCAGTTACCCAATGCTGTCTGTGACCATGTGGATAAATCTGCTTAACTTTGGGGTTCATTGTCAGTGCCCACAACTGTATGCCATGCTCTCCAACAGCATTTTTATTAGTAATAAAGGTGATATTTCATCTCTGCCTGCTTGACTCATGTATCACCCGGCCCCTCTAGAAGGTACACAGTCTCTCAGGAGACGGTAGGTATAGTCGAAGTTACTAGGAAACCGCATCTTGAAGAGTTTACTGGTAAATACCTTTGAGTCCTGGCAGTCAGGAGGCAAAACAGACTCCATCCCAATCCAGAACTAAGGCTGGGCGATAAAGCCAGAGAATTCTAGAATATCAGTGGTGAGCTAGCTGCTTATATATTTTTTGAAAGACCATTAAAACTAGGGTCTTGGGTTGAGTTCCACCAAAAACAGACCTTAAAAGAAAACTTGAGTGCAGATCATTTACTTGACAGGTAAACTCAGGAAATGGCAGTATAGGAAGTAAAAAATGAAATGGAAGGAACACTAAAGTGTTCATTAATGAAGAAATTACTGCTAAGAGAACTGGAGTTCAACCTTACTGAGGACTAGGGGATCGCATAGAACACTTGGAGTGGCCCTCCACCCACCACTACCACCAAAGGGCAAAAGAGATGGGCTATTTATCCACCAACCCCCACTGGCCACAGATCTAGGACTGCTCCCACAGCATAAACTGCCTGGCACTTCCAGCCTGCCTTCCGCATTGCTCTGTACCTTACACAAAGGCTGAGGAAGTGGTAGTGCAAAAGGACTCTAACAGTAACTGCTATGACTATAGATGTTGCATGACCAGAAAAGAAACATTTTATGTAGAATTTAGCTGTCTGCACAACTTCTCCATGTATCATCTGACCTGACCCTCAAAATAATGTTATGAGCTCTCTAGTCAGGAATGTTCATCTCATCAAGGGTAAAGAGATGATGAGAAAATCGAGGAACAGAGAGATGGGGATTTGTCCAAAAGAAAAAAACCCCACCAAGTATTTTGTATTTTGATGACAAAATAATACATGGGAATTTAAAATGAAACAAAGCCAAGTCCTGAACTTCTTTACTGAATGGAGGAATAGCAATTCTTTTTGAGGGGACAGACTCAAACCTGAATCAGAACAAGAATGGATTCTTTAAAATGTTAAGTGCTTTGCTGACTTCATGTGCAGAATTAACACACCAGTCCACTTTCATCAAGGGCATCAAACTACACCTATTGTTTGCCTAGTCTGCAAAAATAGCCATCCTACATCCTTGAAGTTTAATTCAACTCTCAATACGCTTTAGATGATGGATAGCCAGAGGATTAAACCAGAGCTGCAGTTGAACTCGTATGCCTCATAATTGATACTTTGAAAAGCTAAAACATGTTCACTTCCTGATGATAGCAATTTGCAAGATTGAATGACATCACAAGCATATTAATTCAAACTGAAAACATTCAGCTAAGTTAATATTAATTTCACAGTGTTCTGAGATTCAAGTGAAGCTGGGTTCTTTTGGGCTTATAAAATTAGGCTACAGAAAACAAGCTGCCTTTTTTTTTTTTTTTGAAGATAATTTCAGTCAGTTGACTTGGATACAGGATGAGCAGTAAATCAATCTAATGAAATCACAGATTTTCATTTTGGTGTTTTCATCGTTTGGAAAACATTAGAAAAGCAAAAGAATATGCTGTGGTAAATTGTAAAAACTAAAACAAACAAACAAACAAACAAACAAAAACTAAAGGAGGAAGAGAAAGTGAAAGACATTGAAAACCAAAAATTCTTAATCTCTTACTTTCCCAAAAGGCAACCCACTCCAACACCTCCATCAACCTACAAAGATAACATCCAAAGCCTGGCACTTGAGACTTCTCAGAATCTGGTCACAACTACCTCCTCTATCATCCAGTCCATCATTAAGTCCAGTCAATTCTTTCCCCCAAATGCATCTCCTCAGTTTGTGCCACCCCTGGACGAAACCACAGCAACCGTCTACTAGTTAGCCTCCCCCCTTCTGTGATGGCTCCTCCAGTCTGTCCTCTTCACAGCAGCTAGAGTGATCTTGAACAATCCTTCCACAGTATAATGAATTTGGGGGTTACTTACCAGCACCTACTTCCCCTTTCTTTATTCCCTAATTGTTTCCAAATGATCTTGGGGGGACCACTCCACCCTCACTAAGTAGCAGCATGCCATTTGGGAATGACCACAGCCCTGGCGACAGGAGGGAGGGAGAACTGCCTGTAGTTTAGAGCTTCACTGCAGAGATCGGGTGGTGCAGAGAGGTGCCCACTGGGACTGGTCCCGGCTGAGCTAATCAGAGTGACTGTGAGGGAGTCTGTTCATTGCCTTACAGAAGCTAGATTCTCCCTTTCCTTGTGAAAAAAAGAAACAGGTACCCCGGTTGCTGCCAAAAACCATCTTGCCATCTTGAGAGAAAGTAGGCCAAGGATTCTCAGAGAAGAAAAAAGGCAAGATGAAATGAAACCAGAGCCCTCACCTCAAGACAGTCCCCTGGACTTTTCAGTTACTCAAGCCAATAAATTCCCTTTATTGCTTAAACCCTTTAAGTGAAGTTTTCTATTACATACATGAGACTGTCAGAGCTCGTGTACATGGCTTCTCATTGAACAAGAAATCAAGTGTAAACTTCTTACATGATCCCCAAAGACCTCCTGATTTGGACCTGGCCACATCTCCAACCTCATCCCTTGCCACTCTCCTGCATGCCCACTACTCTTGAGGCAACCAGGCCTCCTTGAACAGACAACGCTTCTTCCCACCTCAGTGTTTCCACACATCCTCTCTCTGTACACTCTTGGGCAGACTCTTTATATTACTGTCTTCTTATCATCCAGGCCTTGGTCTCAGCATCACATGCTGGTCCATTCCAGTTTAAAGTCCTACAGTATCTTAGATGCTGCCAGAGCAGTTTGAATTTCAGCAACCCCATGAGAAAAGAACTGGGAGAAGGCCAGGCTGTGAGTTGGAAATATTCTTGGTGCCCCAAGCCAATATGCATTCGGTCTCTCCACTCTCACTTCTGAGAAGAATATTATAAATAAATGTGTGGGGACATCATATTTTTCTGGGGTTAGAATGGAGAATTTTATTCCCAAGAATGCCAAGAGGCTGTGTGGGCTCTAGAAAGCCTTGTGCTAGAAGCTGGTGCAATCGTATATGAGGAGAAGGTGAGAGTTCCAGAGGGCAGCAAGTTAGGAGAAGACTGGAGAGAGATTACAGGGTTCAGAGAGCAAGCAGGATCTTCAGCACAGAAGGGAGAGTGAAGAGGACTTTAAGGATATTTTCATGGACAGCAACACATGGTGTACTAGTGTCTTCCTTAAAAAACATTTTAAGGAAAAACAAAAAATCAGTTCCCAGGGAGAAAGGGGAAATGGAGAGTTACTGTTTGATGGTTACAGAGTTTCTGTTCAGGTAATTACAGAGTTCTGGAAATAGTGGTGATAGTTGCACAACATTGTGAATTTTTTTTTGAGAGAGAGAGAACAGGCAGTGGGGTGGGTAAGGGAGGGGCAGAGGGAGAGAGAGAATCCTAAGCAGGCCCCACACCCAGTGCAGAGCCCCACGTGAGGCTTGAACTCACCACCCTGAGATCATGACTGAGCCAAAATCAAGAGTCAGATACTTAACGAACTGAGCCACCCAGGCTCCCCCAACATTGTGAATTTAATTAACAACACTGAGTTATTTATTTTAAAATGTTCAGAACAATGAATTTTGTGTTATGTATATTTTACCACAATAAGAAAAAGACTGGGCGCCTGGGTGGCTCAGTGGGTTAAGCCGCTGCCTTCGGCTCAGGTCATGATCTCAGGGTCCTGGGATCGAGTCCCACATCGGGCTCTCTGCTCGGCAGGGAGCCTGCTTCCTTCTCTCTCTCTCTGCCTGCCTCTCAGTGTACTTGTAATTTCTCTCTGTCAAATAAATAAATAAAATCTTTAAAAAAAATAAGAAAAAGATTAAAAAATAAGCTTAAAATGGACAAAGGACCAGAACATTTTTCCAAAGAAGGTCAACAGGCACCCGAAAAGATGCTCAACATCACCAGTCATTGGGGAAATGCAAATTAAAACCACAGTGAGTTATCACCTGACAATGCAGACATATCCATCTGTTAGAATGGCCAACACCAACAAGAGAAGAGATAATAAATGCTGGTATGGATATGGAGAAAAGGGAAGCCTTGTGCACTGTTTGGACTATAAATATGTACAACTGCTATGGAAAACGGTATGGAGGATCCTCAAAAATTAAAAAAAGAAGGACACCTGGCTAGCTCAATCAGTGGAACATGCAACTCTTGATCTCAGTATTGTAGGTTTAAGCCCCATGTTGGGTATAGAGATAACTTAAAAATAAAACCTTTAGGGGCACCTGGGTG
This sequence comes from Mustela nivalis, assembly GCF_964662115.1. Lineage (NCBI taxonomy): Eukaryota > Metazoa > Chordata > Mammalia > Carnivora > Mustelidae > Mustela > Mustela nivalis. The sequence goes on along the minus strand of NC_139031.1, from coordinate 35,890,845 downwards.
GCTCAGTCATTAAGCATCTGCCTTCAGCTCAGGTCATGATCCCAGGATTCTGGGGTCAAGCCCTGCATTAGGTGCCCTGCTCAGTGGGAAGCCTGCTTCTCTCTCTCCTACTCCCCCTGCTTGTGTTCTTTCTCTTGCTGTATCTCTCTCTGTCAAATAAATTTTTATTCTTTATTTTTTATTTTATTATTATTTTTTTAAGATTTTATTTATTTACTTGCCAGACAGAGATCACAAGTAGGCAGAGAGGCAGGCAGAAGGAGAGGAGGAAGCAGGCTTCCGGCCAAGCAGAGAGCCAGATGCGGGGCTTGATCCCAGGACTCTGGGATCATGACCCAAGCCGAAGGCAGAGGCTTTAACCCATTGAGCCACGCAGGCGCCCCTGTCAAATAAATTTTTTTAAAAATCTTTATAAAAAAAATAAAATCTTTATGGGGGTCTGGGTGGCTCAGTCTGTTAGGCATTCAACTCTTGATTTTGGTTCAGATCATGATTTGAGGTCATGGGATCAAGCCCCATGTTGGGCTCAATGCTCAGTGGGGAGTCTGCTTGAAATTCTCTCCTTTTTCCTCTGCCCCTCCCCCTGCTCACTCTCTTTCTCTCAAAGAAATGAATCTAAAATTAAATTAAATTAAATCTTTAAAAAGTAAAAAAGAAAGCTGCCATATGATCCAGCAATTGCACTACCGGGAATATATCCAAAGGAAATGAAAACACTAACTTGAAAATACATGTGCACTCCCATGTTCATAGCATCATTATTTACAATACCCAAGACATGGAAACAACTTAAGTGTCCATAAGTGGATGAATGAATAAAGAAGTGCAGTATGTACAAATGCATCATTACAATGGGGTATCATCAAGCAATCAATGGACTAGAGGAAATCCTAGTATTTGCAACAACAAGGATGGACCTTGAAGGGATTATGCTAAGTGGAGTAAGTCAGACAGAGAAAGACAAACACTGTATGATCTCACAGGTGGAATCTAAAATAAACTCATAAAGAGAGCAGACTTGTGGTTCCAAGAGGCATGGTGTTGAATTGGAGGAAGGTGGTCAAAAGATACAAACTCCCAAATATAAAATAAATGAACACTAGAGATGTAATGTGCAACATGAAGACTATAGTTAGCACTGCTGTTTGATACATAGGAAGTTAAGAGAGCAAATCCTAAGAGTTCCCATCATAAGGAGAATTTTTTTCTTTTTTCTTTTCTTTTTAGTATATTTATATGAAATAATGAACACTAGCTGAACCTTGTGGGAATCATTTCACAATATGTATAAATCAAACCACCGTGTTATATGTCTTAAAATTATGCAGTGATGTGTGTCAACTGTTTCCCAATAAAAATGGGGAAAACATTTAAAAAATAAACTGACTGGGGCCACCTGGGTGGCTCAGTGGGTTAGGCTTTTGCCTTGGGCTCAGGTCATGATCTCAGGGTCCTGAGATCGAGCCCCACATCTGGCTCTCTGCTTGGCCAGAAGCCTGCTTCCTCCTCTCCTTCTGCCTGCCTCTCTGCCTACTTGTAATCTCTCTCTGTCAAATAAAGAAATAAAAATCTTTAAAAATAAATAAATAAATAAACTGACTGTATAAAGGAGGAACTAGAGTAGGTCAAGCAGACCAAGAGAGAGACCAGAACATCAATCTGATCAGATGCTGATGAGCACTTCAATTAAGGCAACAAAAATCTGGAAAATTTTGGAAGTAGAATGGTCAGGACCAAATGCCTATTATTTTGGACCTGCTGAATTTGAGGCATATAACGGACACTCCAGCTCCCTCCTTCAGGATCGAGGCCCTCCTTCTGCCAGCTGGCCTGGGTGTAGATTGATAATGGCCCACAGCTGCATCCCTTTGTGCGCATTGCTCTTGACCAGATGGAGCCTCATTGTGCCCTATGTCATGGAAACTTGAGAAGAAATGGTTACCAGAAGGAGGGACTGATGGACAGAGAAGTCAATCTAAGAGTTTTTGTAGCATTTGGCAATAGAGAGGTCTTTGGTGACTTTGGTAGAAGGTTATTCAAAGGGACAAAGTCTGGATTGCAAGGAGATGGAAGCTACATGGGAGGCAATGTGGAAGAGGAGCTAGGCCTGAGTCTTGAAGGAACAGTAGGAAGTAGACCACTCTAAGATGACCTGGCAGGCAAGGAAGATGGTGAGAACTGGGAAACCCAGACTGGGGAAGTCACCTGGTCTAAATGGAGGAGATCTGGGGAAAGTCGGGTAAGTAGCTGGAAAGTAGCCAGTGCAAGCAAAGCTGTTTTAAGTGGTAGGCTGTAGAGTTTGAGCAAAATCAGCCAAAAGGTCTCCACACATGTGCCCAAGTTCCACTGGGTTTGGGAAGCTGCTCTCTAGTGGGAACTGGGAATTCTCTCCCCAGAGTGTGGTCCTGACCATTTACACCAGGTAGTTGATTTTTTTTTTTTTAAGATTTTATTTATAGATCACAAGTAGGCAGAGAGGCAGGCAGAGAGACTGAGAGAGAGAGGAGGAAGCAGGCTCCCTGCTAAGCAGATAGCCCAATATGGAGCTCGATCCCAGGACCCTGGGATCATGACCCGAGTCGAAAGCAGAGGCTTTAGCCCACTGAGCCACCCAGGTGCCCCCAGGTAGTTGATGTTTTGACCGTGGTCCCTTGGACTCCATGTTTATGAATACAGATGGAATACATTTTCTGTAGTGAGTTCCATTAAGGCAGTTTAATTCCTTGATCAGTTTCCTATCTGTCTTGTGAACTTGTCTGTAATACATTTTACTTTTATTTTATTTAAATTATTTCCAAAGAATTCACTTCTGTTTTGTATAAATTGTACAGGAAGTGTTTAATACATTCATCAAATTGTATACATTATAACTTCTGATATTGTAATTTTTCTTTTGTGACCATTGTTTTTATCAAATCCAATTTCCCTAGACAAATATTTGTGGATATAAATTTTATCAAGACAATTTGATCTCTTTTATTGTTTAACAAATTGTACAATGTGTAATTTTAACCATTATCAGTTCTTTTTGAGGTAATTATTCCTCCTAATAAAATTCCTTATGACTAGAAAAACCAATTCCTTGATAAAAACCTATTGTCAGGTCTTCCGGATTTGGGAACTAGGTTCTTTTTGGACATGAGGCCAGAAAGAGGCAGGCCTCAAGACAACCTTGTGGTAGTCCAGTTACAAATGGAGAAACACAAACTTCAGAGTGAAACTTAGTGTCTCCTTTTACCAGACATTCTGAGGCACAAACGGAAGAGGCTTTTTTGCCTCATCATGTCGCTACCTTAAAACAATGAGGGGTTTCAGCTCTGGAGAGAATCTGGCTTATTAATGTATAAAATAATTTTCATCCTTGCATTCTTTTATTTTCCTCAGAAAGTGACAACATGGTTATTTTGAGTCTCCCTTGAAACCAGTGACAAAGTTAATCATGGTTTTGTGGGGGGTTTTGTCTATTATTTATTTATTTAATCATGGTTTTGTCTTTTTTGTCTATTATTTATTTTATTTTTAGAGAGGGAAAGAGGCAGGGGAGGGGCAGAGGGAGAGGGACAGAGAGAATCTTTTTTTTTTTTTTTAATTTCTTCTTTCTTCTTGATTTTTTTTTCTTGATTTTTTTTTTTTAAGATTTTATTTATTTGTCAGAGAGAGAGAGCACAAGCAGGGGTAGTGGAGGGCAGGCAGAGGAAGAAGCAAGATTCCCTCTGAGAAAGGAACCCCTTATGAGACTTGATCCCAGGACCCTGGGATCATGACCTGAACCGAAGGCAGATACTTCACCTACTGCACCCCTAAGCGTCCCAACAAAGTGAATCTTAAGTGGAGCTCGAGGCGGAGCTCGATCTCACAACCCTAAGAACATGACTGGAGCCGAAATCAAGAGCAGAATGCCTAACGGACAGAAGCATCCAGGCACCCCAGTTAATCATGTTTTCTCAATGCCTCAGTTAGTCCAGTTCTTTCTTTCAGCAGCATTTCATTACCTCAGCCACTGAAATAACCTGGGTTGTTATTAAAGCAAACTCTTACCACGGTGTGCTCCAAAAGCAGATTTACGACTAGGTCGAACCCTGTAAAATTCCTTTATTTGTAGCATTTGGAACCTGTGAAATGGCAAATTCATATGGGTTGAGCTAAGATGATTGGTTTTAAAAGTTAAGGTTGGTGGTAAAAATTATCTGGCAGCATACAACATACCAAGATGAAGACTGTCTTCATGTGAGGGTAGAATAAGAAATCCTCATGTCTTGGCAGTAGATCTGACATCAAGGCCTGAAATGTCCACTGGGTCCCTATTTAATACAATCAAGTGAGGCAGGCAAGGCCGAGACTGCACCCTTGCACGTTCCCCATGAGGGACTCACTGCTGGGGTCCCGCTCATTTTTTTCCTCAGCAGCCCCTGCCAATGATGGCATCACAAACTCAGGCCCAAAGGGGTCAAATCTACTGTTTCCAAAAGAAGTCAGAGACCTGTATTTCTACATGAAGTTTCTGATTTATAATCCCTGTCTGAGGGCCAGTTCCCATTATGACTCCTGATATGGATGGCGTGATAAAATGAGATAACAAATTCATATTGCACTGACTATAGAACGATGTCCTTAAAAGAGGAATAGAGGGCATGCACTTGGAATATTTTAAAATTTTTATTTGTGGATATTTATGGTATACATTATACACTAGAACAACAGTGTCTATGTATTAAATCATAAAGAGTAATTTATAAAGAATGTACATAGGGACACCTGGGTGGCTCAGTCGGTTAAGCATCTGCCTTCGGCTCAGATCATGATCCCAGGTCCTGGTCTCAAGCCCCGCATCTGGCTCCTTGCTGGGCAAGGATCCTGCTTCTCTTACACCTTCTGAAACTGCTCACTGTTGTGCTCTCTCTCTTAAATAAATAAACTTCTAAAAACATAAAAATGTATATAATTTAGAGTTAGACTGAGAATATCCTGAGAAAGCATCTTTTAATACATCTTATTGGTACAGGATCAAAAAGTTCAGAGAACCTCTGATGGTCTCGAGACTACCTCAACAGAGTGTCACTACACCACAGTTCTCAAACTCGGATGGACTGAAAAATCTGATTTCAGATGCCTGTTCATAATCTCATACACCATAGTTTCTGATGCACTAGGTTTAGGGTGGTCTGCCTTTCTAACAAGTGCCCCAAGTGATGTTAGGTCAAAGCCCATGAACCATACTTAAACATAAACATATTGTTAGGAGTAAGAGGCTCTTGAGTCAAAAAGGTCCTGGTTTCAAATTTTGGCTCTGACATTTATCAGCCATGGGACTTTGAGAAAGTTAACTTTAACTCCTGAAAGTCACAAATTTCTCATTTGTAACATGGGCATAATACTAATGGCTACCTAATGAGTTTATAAAACAATATTCAGCACATAGGAAAGGTAAGGTAGATATTAACAGTTTTGTTATGATTAATTCTTAAGCTCTGTTGGAGGGAGCTGAAGTGTTTTTAGGGCAAGGTGAGCTGCCCTGTTTCTTTCGTCACCATCTTATAAAAAGCCTTTGTCTGAGCAGAACTCCTCCCTTTTATCATGACCTCCCTTGTCTGTTCTTTCTCAAATTCTCTACGTCTTCAAAGCTGCCCTTGATGTTCTTTTTAACTTGACTTCATCTACATAAAAACATTCACAGACAAGGGCGCTCATCATACTAATCTCTCTACTTATGAATATGTTTGAAATTTTCCTTAAAAAAAAAAAAAAAAAAAGCTTTTTAAAGTCTTTGTTCAGATGAATGGCTCCAAACGTTACCTTCCATAAGGATAGCTCTGATTAATATCACGTGAAATCTACACCTGGGCACATACAAGATCTGAGGCTTATCCATGACCCTAGCATGGCATTCTCTGTGAAGAACATCAACCATGCTAACACATACAATGTCAGTCTGTCAGAGCTGTCAGTGGGTGTCTGCAGGCGGATGGGCCATCTCACTGCTGAGATAATCCAGTTGGCTAGGCCCTACCCTGGGTTCTGGCCCAATCCCCAACTCCAACCAGGGCACTCCACAGGAAAAAACAGATGATCCTAGGAACAAAGTCAAGATAATTTAGCTAGATGAACATTCATTATTACTACTGGAAAATAAATTCAAAGCACATGCCCTAATTTCAGCACCAACATCTTTGTAAAAAGGTACTAGATGGGGAAGTTTAACTTAAAAATTACCCAAAAGGTTAAAAAAAAAAATCATCAAGCTATTTTCCGGTCTCAAATGTTTGAAAACCTCATTCTCCTAAATACAGAAATTCCAAGTGAAACATACCCAAAGTTAATAGCATGAGTTAGGGTTTAGGCTATATGATGCTGTAACAAAAAGACCCAAGGATACATTGGTTTACCTCAGGATCTATTTGCCTCTCTCCCCACAGTCTTGAGGAGCTCCATTGGTAGGGCTGCCTGGTCATGCCTGGACAGGGCTTCCAACCTAGTCAGGAGGAACAAGGGGAAGAACCACAGAGTACATGAGTGTTTCTTTGTGGCTGCTTAACTGCAGGGTCTACTTGGACACGCAGTTATCAGCTCAGTGGTGGTGTGGGCCACTTCAACTCAGAGGCCTATTAGTAAAGAAGGGGAGAATAGATGCTGGTGAACAATTAGCTGGTTCCTTTCAGTTCTTCCTTACTTCTTAAACAGTGGAAGTATAGAAACTTTTCAGGTTATGCAAATCCTCAGTCTTTTCAGGATGATCATGAAACATGGTATTTGGACTCTGTCTGGGTATAAAACCTGGTTCTCTCACTAGTTGGCAAGTGAGATCCATTGGCAAGTTACATAACATCTATATGCCTCCATTTTATTATGTGTATTTGGAAAATAATAATAGTACCTATCTCCCAAATATCATAAGAAATAAATGAGAATATATTTTTAAAGCATGTAATAGATTTTCCACAATGCAACATCTATCGAAATCCTAATGGTATTTTTTTTTTTTGGCAGAAATAGAAAATAAATCTTTCCTAAAATTCACATGGCATTTCAAGGCACCCAAATAGCCAAAACAATCTTGGAAAAGAAGAACAAAGTTAGAGATCTCCACACTTCTTACTCTCAAAACATATTACAAAGCTACAGTAGTCAAAGCAGCATGACACAGAAATAAAGACAGACTTCTGGGCCAACAGTATAGATTTGAAAGTTCAGAGATAACAGTTTCTAGAATGTACGAGGCACTTAATAAGTGTGCCATCATCATCATCATCATCATCACCATCACCACTAAGCTGGATTATTTTTTCCCAGCCTACTGCTCCATATATTGATGTTAGTCATTTAGCTCATGTTTGGTTTCACTTCTTTATGGACTTTGAGTTTGGGAAGTGTTGACTGGATTACAAATGTGATTTAGGCAGAAATTAATTGAGAAAAGGCAAGTTCCAGTCTTATTAGGCATCAAGGACCCGACCTGACAGAACTTTTTCCAGTTTCCAAGGTTTTAAATAGAAATGATGGGACTTGGGACGTCTGGGTGGCTCAGTCGGTAAAGTGTCGTCTGCCTTTGGCTCAGGTCAGATACCTGGCAGGGATCGAGTCCCACGTTGGGCTCCTTGCTCAACAGGGAGCCTGCTTCTCCCTCTGCCTGCCTCTCTGCCTGCTAGTGCTTGCACTCTCTCTCCCTCCCACTCTCTCTCCCTAACAAATAAATAAATAAAATCTTAAAAAAGAAAGAAAGAAAGAAAGAAATGAAGGGGCTTATCCTTGTCTCATCACTGGGAGTTGGTGGATGGGTAGTGGTCAGCAAGCCTCAAGGCAAAAGCAGAGCTCACACAAAGCCAATTCTGGACTTCTAGGGGCTATTGTTAATAACTAGTACAGAGTCTTCAGAGCACGGGAGGCCAAATGGGGCTTGCGGTCTTGAATGCCACACTGCTGGGCAAGTCTTCGATATCTCACGGCCCAGAGAATGAAATAGTCAAATGAACAGTCTGAAGGGGGAACTTAATGGTGCAGGTGATTTCAAGCAAACTTGAGGTCAAGGAATAAAATGTTGGACAGACAGCTCAGAGGTCAAGGCCTGAGCATATATTTTCCACAACTGCTTCTGGAGATTCAGAGGGGCTTGATGAGAGGCAACAAAATTTCTGAGTGTTTATTGGCAACTATCCCAGAAAGCTGGGTTGACAATCTCTCACAGCAGCACCATTTGATGTCCCAGGTAGAAGATGTTTCCTTTTTTTCCTCCTCTTAAATAATAGCTACAATTCAAATATAATACATGGTAATGATGAATTTGAGTCTCATTTCATATTGTGAAAGTATTAGTCCTGATTTACCACACTCACACCACTGTGAAAGTCTACTGCTGATTTTTATTTAAAGGTCTCTGTCTGGAAAATGGTCTGTTTTTGGTCTTCATTTTTACCAGGAGATAATTATAAATCCATCAACGTGCAAGAAGGTATAACTCTTACACAGTTAAGAAGGATGTGCCAGCCATTCCTCTCCATGATATGAGCTCTTACTGCCATATCCAGAGCACAGATTCTATTGGAGTCCCTTCTCTTCTTGCTTAACCACACCCAGAGTAGTTGGTGATGCCCTCCAGACTTCCAAACCATAACAGGGACCTGTCAGGTCATGAGAGTACCTGAATCCTTGGGTGTCTGCAGTTCCATTCCGTGGGCCTTGGGGCAACCTGAACTTTGTAGAGAATAGGGAGACTTCTCTGTTTTCCCGGGAATTGGACCATGATTTGGGCCATGATGAAAACCAGAACACTTGGGCGCCCCACCACTATTACCCTCCAGAGTCATGGAATGATATGTATTTAGGTAAACAGGTGTTAAATACTGGTGTGCACAATTCTGGACTTCAGTGAATTCTGGTCTTGGATGCCCTAGAGAAAAACATGACAGACCAGGAGATGGGTCTGTGTGGCTGTCTCAGTTATGGGTTAAAAACCTGGAGTCCCTGAGCCCTCTCCCAAGAGATCCATATTTAGAATTCAGAGAGTCTCTGAACATGAATGGGAAAAGATGACGTCTTTATTTTCACCAACCTTAAACTGAAGCATAGCATTTCCTTCCACCATGAATGTAGGCAACACATCGTTGTAGAATTTGCAGTGCTTTTGATGATAGAAACCACAGATATATTCATAGTGCAATCAGCTGTTGTAGACATCTCAAAATATCATCTATACTCATTAGTATTTCAAAATTCAATGGTTTCTGGGCTCACCACTGGATCTTGTTGAATACAATAATCAAGATGCACATATATTATTGTATCTTAAATACTTCCTAGAGTTTTTAGTTAACTGTATTTAACATATTTGATTTCCTTTTTATTTAATTTTCTTTTTCAATGAGTATTACTCTGAAAAGGTGTCTATAGTCTTTACTACGTGGCAACGAGCAGCCATGACAAACACACAAAAAGCTGGGGGGAAAAGAAAGCCTAGATCTAAAAGATGTCACCAGTACTCTATCAATGGGACTTTTTCTCTCAAAGACTGGGTGTAACTTTAGAATCCCACTTGACACAGTGCATCAGGTAGCCACCAGCACTCAACTGAGATGATGCCGATTTACCATCGCTGGTCTGTAAGAAGGAACTGATACAATGACAGGCATGTCCTGGATCCTACAGGTTTCAGGTTTACTTAGAGATTAAGACATATGGGGCGCCTGGGTGGCTCAGTGGATTAAGCCTCTGCCTTCGGCTGGGGTCATGATCTCAGGGTCCTGGGATTGAGCCCCGCATCGGGCTCTCTGCTTAGTGGGCAACCTGCTTCTCCCTCTCTCTCTCGGCCTGCCTCTTTGCCTAGTTGTGATCTCTATCTGTCAAATAAATAAAATATAAAAACAAGAAAAGAAAAGAAAGACATAGCCCTGGATTACATTTGCCCTGGATATTTCTGCCCATAGGGAAGGTTTTAGCTGAGTGTTTTCAGTCAGTCCCCAGGCATCCACAGAGCTCCTGAACAACACTGGTCCCTGGAAGAAATGATCAGTAGCTCAAGGATTTTTCTGATCATAACACCAGTGTTGTCCAGGAAGCTGCCATGTGCTGTCCATGTGTCACCTCCAGAGCTGCTACCAGTACAGCAGTGTGCATTAGTACAACATTAAAAGCTCCTGGGTCTCCGGGGTGGCTCAGCTGGTTAAGTGTCTGCCTTCCGCTCGGGTCATGACCCCAAGCTCCCTTCTCCCTCTCCTTCTGCTCCTCCCTGCCTTGCTCATTCTCTCTATTTCTCTCAAATACATAAATAAATAAAACCTTAAAAAAGAAATTCTCCTTATCAATTGGTAAATAGACACTGGCTAAAGCTCCCAGAATGCCCTTTTATCACTCCAGCCGCCTCAGCCCTAGGGAGCCCTGGTCAGCACTAGAGGAAAATAGCTCTGTAACTGGTCAAGGCTCCAGCATGCCTGAGGCTGTCCTATACGTCTCCCATCCTCCCTCTGCTTCTCACCATCAGTGATGCTATGAGTAGGCTCAGACATGAGCCCCTCTGGGAGAAGGACTGCCGTCCTCTGGGGAAATCTGCCTGGTGCATACCAGGCCACCCCAAGGCTGTAGTGTCCTGCCGCCTACTGCCAGGAATCCCCTGTACTTGGCCTCTCTGGGTCCATAGTATGCAATAATGGTTGAAATATTTTGACTAGTCCCATGATCACAGCCATTCTACCTGCTCCTAAATCTCTGCCACTTTAAACAAGGAGATACCAGGGGGTTGTACTTACTGAAATGGTTGTGTAATGGACCCCAATATCACTTCTCTACATTCTCCTTCTCACCACTGGATGAACTGCAATTCGCAAAGAAAGGCAATGTTGAACTGGAGGGGAGGTGGCTTCTAGGCACTTTGGCTGTGTCTCCTCAACTGTTAGTGAACCAAACCCATTCACTGGGGCTCAAGCACTGTGTTCCTTGGAGGGCTGAGACCATGGCATCTTTGTTCCATCTGAGTGCTCCTCTAAAACAACTGACCATCACTAATATCTAGTGAAATTGCTAAATAACAGCGCTCCACCCCAAAAGGGCGGGGGAATGGGGCTTTTTTCTAACTCATAGCACTCATACATGTAGATGGCTTCATTCTCGCTTTAAAGCGTGTTATGAAAATTAACAGGAAATTTTGGAAATTCGATCCAAGAATGTCCCACCCAAACATTTTCTTCACAGTCTGGTATATTATTTCAGACCCTAAATGGTGAAAAATGCCTTTTGAACATCATTCAACAACAAAGTGTGTGCTGATTTCTGTGGCGTGCTGCTGAGCTGTTGCTAATGGCACCGCACTTGTGTGCCAGCTGGGAGCGGCTTTCCTTCAATTCCAGTGGGCTGGGCGCTTGCAGTCAAAATAGCTCAGTGCATTTTTTTCTCTACCACTTCCAAGCTGCATGCCTTGGGGAGCCACTTAGGCTTTCCAAGACTCAGCTATTTATCTGAAATGAAGTTGGTGTGGGGTTTAAAGGAATGTAAAAGGCCCAGCCCAATGGCTAACATGTAATAAGAACTCAGTCATTTGTTATTTTTGTTGTTTTAATGCTCTTAGGTATTTCAGGGAGCCAAGGGGCTGCATGCAGGCAAAGTAATGGTGCATTTGGAAGGATATAGGGAAGGCTCAACCTTATTAAATAAGGTTGCCGGAAATTCTCCATTAGAGAGGCATTCTGTGGATAGTCACTTTTTTAAAACGCAAGAACCTTTCCGGGTACTCTATTAAACTGTTCGCACTAATTTGCATGGATAGGATGTGTCTCATTGGCCCAAAAATATAACATGTGAGTGTCCAGAGTTTTCCATCCTCCCGCAGATTGACAGTGACTGCGGAAGAAGAAAAAGAAGAAATACACTTAGCGAGATGGAGAGGTGGGGGAGGGCTCTGTGGCTGCGGAGCCCAAGGGTTCTCTGCCAGCTGGGCCTGAAGTCTGGGACCCACTTGGGGCTGTGTGGCCTAAGCATTGAGAGAGAGAGAGTGCTTTGGGTAAGCTCTAACCAGAGGAAACTGAAACAGTTAATATTTAAGAAGAAAGCTGATGGGAGAAGGCAAAAAAGGGGACTCGAAAGAATTCCTGCTGTGCTTGATACAATCCTCGTTTCAGGTACGTTCTGCAGGTGTAAACGCTAAGATGGAGCTTGGGTTGCTCAAGGCTTACTCCTGACCCACACCCGGGGAAGGAAGGGGGCGGAAGCAGCTGGCGGGCCTACCCAGCCGCAGCCAATCACGTGAGGAGCTCTGGGCTGACACCGCCTCTTCCGGCCTGGGGCTGCCATGCCGTGCTTTCCGCGGCAGGCCAGTCTCGCTCAGGGTCCGTGGGCGGCACGAAGACGGGACTGCCGGAGGCTGTCTGCTGACTGGACTCCCAGTGCTGAAGCGGAGGTGGGTGACACGGCTCTGTGACTACCATCTTCTCCCAGCGCAGGAGCCTCACTTCCGAACCCACTGGCAGTGCCGTTCTTCTCAGCTCTTCTATGGCGTCGTGGGCTTCTCTTCCTGAGGGAGACTTGGAAGGGGGCGGTGAGCAGACGAACGGCTCTTCATTGTCTTCCTACTTTGCTGTTGGTTCTAAGTTCCCTTCGCTTTCAGCTACCACTTCTGCTGGCCTCAGTGGCCTCCGTGGTGCTGTGACCTATCTACACTTTTATCCCCAAGAAGCCCGAGGTTCTGGTCACCACGCCCTTCTTAAGCTGGAGCAGCTACACCTAAGTGCCCAAGGGGGCTGCACCTATATTCCTGCCTGTCCCCATTGTGTGACAACAGGCCTACCTCCTTCTGATGATGAGAAGTAAGCTACTGCAGTAAGTTCTCTCCCTCCTGCTGGTTCCTGGACACAGGGAGCTTAAGATGACTGGGTGACGCTTGCTAGGTCCCCTGGCAAAAGTGTGGCTGCTCAGGGTGCTAGGTCTCCCAACCCCGCAGAGCCCAGAACTGAGGAGTGACAGCCCCTGTGGCCGGGTCATTGAGATGAGTGGCATGTGAGTCCACTTCTGCTTCCACTCTTTATTTCTTGGTCCATCTCTTCTTTCTCTTGGAGATAGCATATAAAGCTCTTCCATCCTGGGAATATAATCTATTCCAGAGATTGGTACCCCGTCCCTTCAGCGTCATGCTCTTGACCTGGTGCTTCCAGCAGGCAGTTTCAACACTCTCAAGCTGGCTCCTTCCGAGGAATGCGGCACGTGCTGCAATCCCAGGATCATGGGCTGACTCCTGCTCCTCCTTTGCTGTGACGTGGTCCCATGATCTGACAGCATTGGTATGTGGGATCTCTTACCAGTGGATGGAATATTCTCGAAGCCCTTGAGGGTGTTGACTGGGGCCGACAGGTGGGAAAGGCAAATCTGTAGCCAGAACATGCATGTATTCCTGAACTGCTGGCTTTTCCAGGATTGAAGGGGCCCAATGTAGTTAGTTTGTTGCCAAGTTAGCTAGTTAATCTCTTTGGGGTATGATGCCTTATCAGAGGCTTGGTGGTGGTCTCTGTTGGTGGACATTCAGCAGTACCAGTAATTAACCTTAGACCTTTTCTCTTTACATTCAAAGTGAATGACCAGTAGCAAGATCGGTCTTGGTTAGTGAAAGTCCATGCTATTGGCCCAGATATTTACCTCCATCTTTGCCACTGTGGCCAAATGCCAGCACTGATCCCAGTGTTGATGACAAAAGCATCAACTGGCCTGGCTGTTCTATCTACTTGATTGCTTATCGCCTTTTCTATGATAGACCCTGTCTGGTGGATGCCAACATTTGATACACAGATCTTAATACTTGGTGCCTTTGCCTGTATGTCTAACTACATTCTCTCTCCTAGACCTCTTTGTCCCCCATCTTCTGATATTTTTCCTCCCATGCCCCTGACCAAAGGCTGGCCCTTTTGATACCACCTCTGAATCCATAAATATTCTAATCTTGAGCCATTTCTCTTACTACACAAAATGAATAACCAGGTGTACCTAGTTGTTGAAGAGACTTTTTCCCATTACATATTCTTGCATCCTTTGTTGAAGATTTATCGATTATATAATTGTGGGTTTGTTTCTGGGCTCTCTGTTGTGTTACATTGGTCTATGTGTCTGTTTTTGTGCCATTGCCATATGGTTTTGATTACTACAGCTTGATACTATAACTTGAAATCTGGAATTGTGATACCTCCAGCTTCTTTCTTTTTCAAGATTGCTTTGGCTATTTGAGGTCTTTTGCGGTTCCATACAAGCTTTAGGATTGTTTATTCTAGTTCTGTGGAAGATGCTGTTGGTACTTTGATGGGGATTGCATTAAATTTGTAGATTGTTTTTGGGTAGTATGGACATTTTAACACTATTTCTTCATTCTATGTGTAAGGGATATATTTCCATTTGTGTTGTCTTCAGTTTCTTTCATCAGTAGTTTGTCATTTTCAGAGTACAGGTCTCTCACCTCCTTGGTTAAGTTTATCACTAGGTATTTTATTTTCTTTGGTTCAATTATAAATGGAATTGTTTTCTTAGTTTCTCTTTCTGCTGGTTCCTTATTAGTGTATACAAATGCAATGGATTTCTGTACATTGATTTTGTATCCTGTGACCTTACTGAATTCATGATCAGTTCCAGTAGTTTTCTGGTGGAGACTCTAGAGTTTTTTATATACAGTATCATATCATCCAGAAATAGTGCATGTTTTGCTTCCTCTACCAATTTGGATGCCTTTCATTTCTTTTCCTTGTCTGATTGCTGTTGCTAGGATTTCCAGTACTGTATTGAATAGAAGTGGTGTGCATGGACAGCCTTGTCTTGTTCCTGATCTTAGTGGAAATGCTCTCACTTTTCCTCATTGAGTATGATGTTAGCTATGAGTTTTTATTTTTTGTTTAAAATATTTAGTTATTTATTTATTAGAGAGAAAGAGAGGATGCATGCAAGTTGGGTCGGGGGAGCAGAGGGAAAGAATCTCCAAGCAGACTCTCCAGTGAGCATGGACCCCGACACAGGACTTGCTCCCACAACCCATGAGATCATGACCTGAGTGGAAACCAAAAGTTGGAAGCTCAACCAACTGAGCCACCCAGGAACCCCCAGCTGTGGGTTTTTAATATGTGACCTTTATTATATTGAGGTATGTTCCCTCTAAACCTACTTTGCTGAGGGTTTTTACCATGAATAGATGTTGTACTTTGTCAAATGCTTTTTCTGCATCTGTTGAAATGATCATATAGTCATATGGTTTTTATCTTTTCTCTTATTGATGTGGTGGTATATCATGTTGATAGATTTGTGAATACTGAGCTACCCAGGCATCCTGGCAGCAAATCCCTGACCAGAGTTATCTCTGAAAGGTATTGCCAATTAAGAGAAGGAGGTACATTTACATTTTCATTTCTTTTCCTTGTCTGATTGCTGTTGTTATGATTTCCAGTTTTTAGGTTTGGTTTTTTTAAGATTTATCTTTCAATATTTGGACTTTAGGTAAACACCTATTAGGTAAACACCTTGGAGAGGTTAATGGTATCTGAGAGATGTTTGTGGCTGTAGCACTGGTAGTCCAACTTCCCATGGATATGAAGAAACTTTCCTATCTACTGTAGCCAAGGGATGTGCAACTCCCTAACACCTTTGACGTATGAGCTAACCCACCCACATGCCTACTTACCTATTTATCCATCCATCCACCTAGCCGGTTAACATTTACCAGTACCTACTGTCTGTTAGACCCTGTGTAATTGGTGGAGACACAGTGGAAAACACAGTGGTCACCATCCTTATCTGTAAGCTTATGGTGTAATTGTGAGGCAATCAAATAAAAAGGCCTTTGCACCAATGTGATTCTGGTGCTATGAGAAGTGAGCATAGGGATTATGAATGAATATAGGTCTACCCTGATAATCAGTCCAAACAGTGCTCACCTCATCCAAACCTCTTTTTATATAGGTGGTCTCCCTCATTTTCTTTCTTCCTCTTGCTCCCAAATAACCATTTTTTTCTTACCCAGTTAACTTTAAGATGAGTAATAAGTAAAGGAGTAATAGGAATATAAAATTCTTACTCTATTTAAAGCATTTTAATAAAGTATGCTTAGAATATTGTAATTTTATATCAGATCCTTGCTGCTATATTATACATAAATGAGCATACTGTCAAGATCACAGTCACATGAATGTTCTAGAAACATTGTTGCAAGAAGCTCAAGTTCATTGAAATAATTGGATTAATTACCTTCTCTTCTGAGACTGGAGATTTTTCTTTCCCTGGTCATTCTCTTTAGAAAAGTTTTATTGCCTAGCCCTATCCATCTGTCTCCATCTGTCTTAGATGGTTGGTTTGGGTTTTCCTTGGTGGTTTTAGCAGTTCCAGAAACTTGTTTGCCATTATTTCTTCAGTTCTATTATGATTTGAGGTACTTTGAAAGAAGAATGGTTTGTTGCTGCCTGCATATACTGACCACATCCTCACCTGTGTCAGTGCACTTCACAGTTCCTTTTTCACCACATCATCAATCTCTGTAATAATGACTGAGTTTTTAAGGATTACAGGGGCATTTTTTTTTTAATTATTTACTTATTTGAGAGAGAGGGAATGAAATAGAGAGAGCATGAGAGGAGAGAAGTCAGCAGGAGAAGCAGATTTCCTACTGAGCAGGAAGCCCAATGTGGGACTCCAGGATCATGACCTGAGCCAAAGGTAGTTACCCAACCAAATGGGTCACCCAGGCACCCTACAGGGGCATTTTTACTTTTTTTTTTTTTTTAACTGATGTTGTCTCCCAATTTAATAGAAACCTGGTATTCATACTTAAAGACATGGGCAATTTCTAAGATTTTGAATTCTTTGAAGTAGGATATTGCAGCAAGTATGCTATTTCTAGTTTTCTTTATAATATCTTAACATTTAAAAATTAGAAATGAGAAGAATTTAAGAAATACTATATAGATCTGCATTGAGAGATGAGGAGAAGGGCAACTGAGTGCTATTGATTTATAGGAGAAATTTAAATATTATGTTATCATTTCTACAGTAAAGACCCCATTATAATGTTTGAACATGAGATCAGATGTCATAGTTTGTTTCCAGTGTAGGTACTGCTTTAAAAAGGTTTTAAAAATTCCAGTTGTTTCTGCTTTAGCAGAATGGTTTCTTCAAATTCAAACTAATTTAGGGAAAAAAACCCTAAAAACTTTAAATACTCAAGAAAGATTTCTTTTTTTTTTTTTTAAGATTTATTTATTTATTTATTTGACAGAGAGAAATCACAAGTAGATGGAGAGGCAGGCAGAGAGAGAGAGAGGGAAGCAGGCTCCCTGCTGAGCAGAGAGCCCGATGCGGGACTCAATCCCAGGACCCTGAGATCATGACCCGAGCCAAAGGCAGCGGCTTAACCCACTGAGCCACCCAGGCGCCCTCAAGAAAGATTTCTAATTTGTTATTACTGTCAGTAGCACTCAAATTATTTAAAAATCTTGACTATGACTACATAGTATGTTTATATTGAAATGATGTGCAAGAAAAAGATGTATAGAATAAATATAAAATATATTGTGGGCATGCCTGGGTGGCTCAGTAGGTTAAGTTAAGTGTCTAACTCTTGTTTCAGCTTAGACCATGATCCTGAGATGGAGCTGAGATGGAGCCTCATGTCAGGCTCTGTACTCAGTGGGGAGCCTGCTTGAGTTTCTGTACCTTTCCTGCTGCCCCACCCTCCGCTCTCTCTCTCTCAAATAAATAAATAAATCTTCAAAAATTACTTCATAAATTTTTAAACTTTGTTTTATTTTATTATTCTTCCAAACTTCACCAAACCATTGCTCAGCTATGTGGATATGCATAATAATAATTTTTAATTCTATGTGTTTTATATTTTGCCAACTTTCTTTCTATTTTTTTTTTTTAAGATTTTTAAAATTTATTTGACAGACAGAGGTCACAAGTAGGCAGAGAGAGATGGGGGGAAGCAGGCTCCTTGCTGAGCAGAGAGCCTGATGTGGGGTTCGATCCCAGGACCCTTGTATCATGACCTGAGCCAAAGGCAGAGGCTTTAACCTACTGAGCCACCCAGGCAACCCTATTATGTCAGCTTTCAAATTTTGCCCTTATTTATCTTTTTTGTCTTTAAGAAAGTTTATTTATCAAGGTAGGGGAAGAGAACATATTTTATTTAACAGTTTGTTAGCTTGATTTATAGCTTTTACATTTGTAGACCTGTATTTTTATTCTTGTCCCAGTTTCCACAAATGCTGGAGAAAAGCCTACCTCATTCCTTAATTCAAAAAGAAAAAAAAAAAAAGCCATGGTATTTACGGATTCTAAATATTTTTTAAAAAGTTAGAAGAAGGCACATATTAAAAATTCTGACTGCCACCCTAATCCTATCCACCACATTTTCACCTCTGCCTGTAAACCCTTTCCCAGGTAGCCCCATTTATTTTCCTATGTCATATACACAAATAAAGCCATATGTAAATGTGGCTTCTTAATTACCATCTTCCTTTTTACAGAAATGCTAGCATACCTTGTATGTCACTTTAAACTTTTTTTTTCCATTTAATATATATTGGAAATCTTTTCTTAATAGTACATGCGCAGTTTCTCAATCTTTTAAAACCACTGTATAGCATGCCATTGTATGAATGTACTTTTTTTTTTTTTTTAAGATTTTGTTTATCTATTTGACAGACGGAGATCACAAGTAGGCAGAACGGCAGGCAGAGAGAGGAAGGGAAGCAGGTTCCCCACTGAGCAGACAGCCCGATGAGATGCTCCATCCCAGGACCTGAGATCATGACCTGAGCTGAAGGCAGAGGCTTTAACCCACTGAGCCACCCAGGAGCCCCGTATGAATGTACTTTAATAATTATTTAGTCCCATGTGGAGAAGCACATTTGGATTATTTCCCATCAGTTACTATTACAAACAAAACTACATCAACTAGACTTCTACATTTATCATTTTGTTTGGGTGCAAGTCAGTCTGTGGAGAAAAAATTACAGGAAATAGGAATGTAGTATGAAAAGGTAAGGTTGTGTTTCTGTGCTGGGATGGGGGCATTCTTCCTTGTTTAGAACCGCCCCGCTCATTGTAGCATGTTGACCTTTACTATTCCTCTCCAGTATGTGCCAAAAGCACCCTCTGTCCCAGAGCTCAGCTAATGTGGCCCTCCCACCTTTCCAGCTGCCTCTGAGGAGCTATCCCCCCAAATATACTAACTGGCCATTTTTAGGGAACTGGTTAGATATATTAGGATATATACTTATTATCAATATGATCTGTTCCATAGTTAAATCTTCTCAAATGCTAGGCCCTTTTCTGAGTACTTTTAAGTATTGATATACACTTGATACACTCCTATGAGATAGATAGTGGTATTACTGCCATTTTATAGATGTAGAAACTGTTGCCTTGCTCCAGGCCACAGAGCTGATTGTCTGGGAACCAGGAGTTGAACCCAGGCAGACTGACTCCAAAGTCCATGTGTGACCTATCTCTTAGGCATGAGGCACAAAATACTCTAAGTGTATTTAACATGATTGAATTGTACACTTAAAACAGGTTCATGTGCTAAACTGTATGTATATTTTACCACATTAAAAAAAATCTGTTAAAACAAGAGTGAGACAGATCTATACAACCTAATCTGGAGAGAAAAAGCAATGAAGAGGCAAGTAAGGGGAAAAGGGTAGAACAGTATGTAAAGAATACCTACAGTTTCATTGTTGAAATAACTTTGTTCTGTGTTTAATGTGGAAACATATAAAATATGTGTTTATAAGTAAGGAATTATATGCACAGAAAAAAGTCTAAAAGAAACATCCGGTTGTTAACTGTGACTTCATGTAGTTAGAGGCGTTAGAGAAGAAGAATGTTTTACTTCATCCTTGTCATTTTTAGAAAAAAAAAAAAAAATCACAGTGAGTGAATATTTCTTTGGGAATCAAATAAGCAGAGAAGATATAAGCCCCTCCCAAAGACACCTTATCACAATATCCAGCACCCCCATCTGTTCCAGGGGCTTTATGTCCTAGATCCTCTACTTTACCTCACGGACAAGAGCCAGTGCTTATTGGTCAGTTGGTCTGACATTGCTATACAGAAATCTCTCAGTTTCTGTGTTTACCCAGCACGGGACCTTGGAATTTCTTTGTCTTCTTCCTTTATATATTGTCTGTTTAGAAATACTCCAAGGGCTGATTATAAAATGGGTGCTTAATATTTCACCAAGATATTTATGTGTAAAGCAGCTTACAGTTTTAATTAAAAGCAGCTGCTAGTGTGGGACACAGATAATACAAGTGGTGGGACACATCTGGCAGTGTTTTCCCAAAGATCATGTGACCTCATGATATAATAAAGTAAATCTTTTGGTCATATTTTAACCTTTTGTTTATGAGCCCAAATTATAATTTTTCTGGGCTATAGAACCCTCTGGGTTATTGAGATAGGTTGGGAGTTTGGCTCTAATGTGAATGCTTTCCAACACCTGTGTTCATATACCCTCCATCTCAGTGATGGCTGTTATTTCTTGCCAACAAATGTGGACGCTATGTTCTTTCCTGTGCTCCTTATCACAACATCCCTCACCACCAGCGCTAGTCCACTAGTACTCTTCAGCCTATTTGACTTCTTTTTCTCTTCTCCAGTACTCACTTGTACTTCTCAGTTTGGTACCGTCAGGCCAACTATGAGAGTGCTGTGTGTGACCAGTCACAAAGTGCTCTCAACAGGGTCCTTCATCTGCTTGAAATGCTCCAGTGAGTACCCATTCCACCCAGGTCCTTCCGTGGCCCCAAGAAACCCTATATATGAACTGCACCCCCCCCCTTACCTCATTCTCTCTGCCTCTCTTTTGCTTGCTTACTCTGATGCCAGCACATGGGCCTCCCTGCCGCTCCTTGCACATGCCAGGTACGGTCCCAACTCAGGGACTTTGCAGTTGCTGCCCTCCTGCTTGGAACGCTCTTCTTGGTGCTGCCTGACTCACTCATCTCTTTCCGGTGTTTGTTCAAATGTGGCATTTCCACAGTGAAATCTTCCCTGACAACTGCAGTCCACTCAATGCCCCATCTTTATTCTTTTTTTCTCCTTTATTTTCTCCCCTAGTAGGGATTTTATCTCTTTTTTATACACTGATGAATTCCTGGCATCTTCAGTATTAGCAATTAGTTACATTAAATATTTCAGGAATGATTTTATTATACCTTTTAGTATCATGGGTCTTCAGGTTGTCTAAGCCATTTTCATTGCAGCTTGGTCTTTGAGGTCTTTTTATTTTCTCTGTTAAGTGTGTGTGTGTGTGTGTGTGTGTGAGAGAGAGAGAGAGAGAGAGAGAGAGATAGCTATTACAGATGGTTGAAGTAACTGATTATTCTACGATGACTCCTGGGGCAGGAAGCTGAAAAGGAAAATCCTCAAAGAGAAGGATTATGAGGGTCAGTCACATTAAGTCAAGGGGAAGGTAGGAACAAAGCAGGCCACATCCCAAGGGACTTTGGGGAATTTCAGAAGTCTCTGTGTCCCACATGCCCAAATCTAGCCTCAGGCTAGAACAGGGTCATTTATGTTAATACTGGTATCTCTGATAGAAGCCCTCCAGGGTTATACTGGCAGGAGCAGCTTACCCCAGTTTCCCTAGTTGTAACAGGTTTTAATTCAGGCAGTCATCAGAATTGAGCCCTCTTGGCACTAATTTCTTAAAAGAGAGCTCGACTTTTAGGGGTACAGTGAGTCAAAGTAAAAGGCCTTAAATAGCCACCCATTCCTTTATGCTCACATCTGAGGGTAGGGTATTTTTCCTGGATGACTCTGCTGTAGCCCAGGGTGGGTGAGGGGGGTTCTTCTGTGCAGAAACAGCAGGTGGTGTGGCAGATGCTCTTCCTCCTACCATCTTTGAGGCCATGCAGAACAGTCCCTTGACATAGTTGCAGGGAAGGCATGAAGAGCTGGTTCAGGTTTGACATGGCCTTTCTCAGGTAGGGGCCCCCCCAATGACTCATCTGCTGTCCTGGCATGATATGGTATGAATGACATTATTATAATGGGGTCTATTTCTCTACTTCAGAAGAGGAATATATTCTGAGATTGGTTAAATCCTGTATCTGGTTGACTCTAAGGGATTAAAAAAGGATAGCCCTTTTATGTCTCTGTTCATTTAAAAAAAAAAACCCACATGATTTCTGGATAATCTTTGATTTCTGTAAATGTGCTTAGCTGATTCTCCAGTCTTTCTTCCTCTATTGATTGAGTGCCTGTGGTACACAACACATGAGGTTATACTGTTGGTCAGAGGACCTTTGGAACACTTTTGTCCTTTTTAAACATAGTCATTTGATACAAGCCCTGTGGACATAATGTTTGTCAGAAATGGGCCATTTCCATGATACATTCTAAGGTTGGATTTGCTAACATTTTGCATTTGCTAAGCACTAAGAAAAGAAGTTTAATAATTCCAATTATCAATGAAAATGAATAAAAATATAGCAATACAGATTACAGTACATTAATATAAATATGAGTTATGAAGCATATCTGGAGAAGAGAACATTTTTAAGATTATTTGTTCTAGGATTTGATACCTGAGACTTTATCTTTTAGATTCCCTCTATTCTCTCTTATTCTTTCCCTTTCTCTCGCTGCGTGGCAAAGTTTTTTGCTGACATTGAATTGCTGTTTTCATCAAGTAGGGGGGTGTTTGGTTTGTTTACTAGTTTACTTGCATAGTATTACAACTCTGTTCAAATATATATTGGTGTGGTATTTTCTAAAGTGTTCTTAGACTATGATATATGTAAATTTTTCCTATGGATTCACACTCAAGGATGCATTGTTACTTAACATTATTCTACCTGTTGTTATAATCCACTAGTGACATGTGATATTTTTCTTTTATTATTATAGAAAACATAACTAAAATTGTAATTAAAGCAGTTGATTGAACGGTATATAAAATATATAACATAACAATCTCATACTTAGGTATTACTGATTATAATTCAACATAATGAACTATTTTTAAATTATTCATTATTATTTATTTGCACTGAAAGAAAGCTTATTTTGAGGTTTTTGGCTCTCTGCCTAGACATTTTATTTTTTTTAATTTTTTAAAAAGATTTTATTTATTTATTTGACAGACAGAGATCACAAGTAGGCAGAGAGCAGGCAGAGGGAGAGAGAGAGGGGGAAGCAGGCTCCTTGCTGAGCAGAGAGCCCGATGTGGGGCTCGATCCCAGGACCCTGGGATTATGACCTGAGCCAAAGGCAGAGGCTTTAACCCACCGAGCCACCCAGGTGCCCAGCCTAGACATTTTAGTGTGGGAAATAAAACAATGCTGAATTCTGTAGTAGTATATATATGTATGTATATACACATACACATTTCATTTCTTTTCACAGATTTCCTCCCTGGATGAGACAAAAGTTCTACCTTACCAGTTAGAACTTGTTAGTGAAACTACTCATTTGGGTAGGGAAATCATGAAGTACATATAATGCCCTGAGGTTTAATAAGCAGTTTCTGGAAAGTTGCAAGGCTGTTGTTGGGTAGCTATTACTATGAGGATGTTATTATTTGATTAGCTCACTACAAGGGAGTCTTTTTCTGAGATCTAGCCCTGGATCACTGTCTGCATTTGAGAGTGTTCTCTCCTTAGTTGTAGGAGTAACCCAGCCATTCATTCTGGAAGATCAACCCAGGGATGTCGCTGTGTTATTCACGTAGGAAAAAAAAAAATCACAGGTTTGCTTAACCCCTTTTATGCTGGTAACAAGTGAATTTCCAGTTCACAGTGTTGGTGAGCTTGTGGAAAAATTGGAACCCTCATACATTGCTGATTGATATGTAAAGTGGTGCAGCCACTTTGAAAAACAGTTTAGCAGCTCCTCAAAAAGTCGAATATAAAGGTCCCATATGACCCAGCAAGTCTACTCCTAGATATATAACCCAGAGCACTGAGAATTGAAAACATATGTCCATGCAAAAACTTGTGCACAGGTGTTCATAGCAGCATTATTCATCATAGCCCAAAAGTGGAAACAACCCCGATGCGTATATCATCGCATCGTAGGGATAAGGGGTGTTGTATCCAAAGAATCTGGCATTTTTTTTTTGCCACTGAGAAGGACTGAAGCACTGACACATGCTGTGATGTGGGTGAATCTTGAAAACATTATGCTAAGTGAAAGAAGTCAGTCACAAAAAGCTCCACATGGTATGATTCCTTTATATAAAGTGCCCAGAATAGGTAAATCTGTAGTTAGAAAGTAGACTAGTAGTTTCTAGGGGATGGAAGGAAGGGGATATTAGGGGTGACTGCTAATGAGTATAGGGTTTCTTTTTGGGATGATGAAAATATTTTGCAATTAGATAGTGACAATGGTTACACAGTTCTGGTGACTGTACTAAAAACCATTGAATTGTACAGTTAAAAACCCTTATTCAACAGAAATAAAACATCCACACAGAGACATGCATGTGAATGTTTATAGCATTCATAATAGCCCCGAACTAAAAACTCAAATGACTATCATCTAGTGAATGGATAAACAGAATGTGATATACCCATAGAATGAAATACTATTCAGTGATATGTTAAAACAAAGTGCTGATAGTTGCTGCAACATGGATGAATTTCAAAAACATAATGCTCAGTGAAAGAGGTAGGAACAAGAATCACATGCTGTGTGATCCTATTTATTTATTTTTTTAATAAGATTTTATTTATTTATTTGATAGACAGAGATCACAAGTAGGCAGAGGGGCAGGCAGAGAGAGAGGAGGAAGCAGGCTTCCCGCTGAGCAGAGAGCCCGAGGCTGGGCTCAATCCCAGGACTCTGGGATCATGACCTGAGCTGAAGGCAGAGGCTTTAACCCACTGAGCTACCCAGGCACCTCTGTGTGATCCTATTTAAAGAAAATATCCAGAAAAGGAAAATTTCTAGGCATAGAAATAAGATCTGTGGTTGCCTAGGGTAGTGGGGATTAAATGTAAATGGGCCCTGGGGAGCTTTATGGCTTGATGGAAACATCCTAACGTCCTAAAGCTGGGTTTTGGTGATGATTGCATAACTCTAGATTTATCAACAGTCATTGACATAACTGTATAATGGGTGAATTTATGGTATATAAATTAGATTTCCAAAAAGTTGTTAAAAACCTCAACAATAGAATTGGCTATAAATTCCTTTAGACATTCCCCAATTTCCTTGCTGTAAGGTTGAATATTTTTTCTACATGCCATAGGGTATGAATGGATGTTTTGAGCAATACTAGCATCAAATTTCTCAAGAAACTGATTTGAAAAGAACAAACCTCTCTTAGATATCGCAATGCTAGTGTGTCCCTCAAGTAGTCAGATCCCTGTGTTTGTTGTGTCTGATATGTGATTCTTCCTTGTATATGCTATGCAGGCTCTGGGAAGCTTCTGATGGGGGAAGGAAGTGAAGACTAGAGGAGCCTCAAGACAATTCCCAATTCACAGAAATAAACACATCCCTCCCTTCCATGTTAATGGAAATTTCCCCTAATTAAGGTTTCCTAAAACTAACACAAACTTCATTTATAGAGGCCCTTTGACCATTCTACTAGAGAAACTGGTATGATTCAGGGCTGTCAAGAAAGAGCAACTTTCCCTGCATTGATCAAGCCCTGTATATAAATACCACACCAAAAAGGAACAAGTTGTGTACCGTACACAAAAATGTCAAAAAACATACACACAAGCAGTTGTGACCATGGAGGAAACCTGAGTTGAGGAATAACATATGAATGATTGTTTGGGGGTTTTCTATTAGTTTAAATGTGTCAGTGACCAAACCTTTTTTTATGCATAGTTGTCTATCATTCTTCTTTTTCTATTCAGACCCATTGCTTCTGCAGTTTTCTTCTCTTATTTACCAGCTTTTCTCTTTCTTTTAGATCATACCTGTTAATATACAAACAGGCTGTGCTATCCTTATTAAACAACAAAAACAACCTTTAAATTTTAAAAACCCTCTTGACCATACATCTCCCTCTGGCAGCTGTTCCATTTTTCTGCATCTTTTTTTTGGGCAAAACTCTCAAAAGACTTGTCTGTGCTCCCCAGTTCCAGTTTGGCTTGCCCAATCTACCAAAACTTGGCTTGTTGAGATCAATAAGCACTTCTACTCTGCTCATTCAATGACCACCTCCTAGTCTTCCTTTTATTCGACCCATTAACCACACTTAATCTATGTGACACAGTTGATCACCCCTTCCTTCTTGAGACTATTCTTCCCTGGGCTTTAAGGGCACTGTACTCTTCTGGCTTCCCTTTTTTCCCTTCGCACTGTTTCTTTTTTGTTTCTTTCCTGGTTCCTTCTTATTGTCATGATCTCCAAACACTGGAAAGCTCTTGGCTTAGTCCACAGACCTGTGTTTGCCATCTATCTTCACTCCTTTGGTGGTCTCATGCAGGCTCATGACTTTAAATACCGTCTGTGGACCATCTGTGCTCCGCTCAGACCTCTTACCTCAACTCCGGATTCAAAGAGCCCAGTGTCTCCTGGACATACCTACCTGGATGAGATTTCTAAAGCATCTCACTCTTAAAATATTCAAGCCTGATCTGGCCCTCTATTAATTCTCTGACCTATTCTCTGTGGTTCCCTGGTGCCCGCTCACGCTGCCCAGTGCTTTTCAAACATGCCAGGCATGCTTCCACTTTAGAACCTTTGCATTTGCTGTTCTCGCTTCTTGGAATACCGTTCCTCTCAATCCACATGGCTTGTTTCCTCTCCTCCTTCAGGGATTTGCTCAAAGATCCTGTTTTTACTAAGGCTTCTCCTGAATACTCTTTTAAGAAATAACAGCTCACGCATGTCTTAAACTTACGAGTAAGAAAAATAACAGCTCATGCTGCCTTAAACCCTTTCTAACCTCCCTTCCTATCATTTTTTTTCCTGATAGCACTTAATCACCATCTCACATACTATTTATTTTTTTGCTGATTTGTTACTTATCTTCCCTCACTAGCTTGTAAATTCCATAAGAGCAGGGATTTTTTAAAATCACTCTTACTTTCTGTTCATCCCTTCTCTTCAGTTTTTAAAATCACTCTTACTTTCTGTGTCTAGAATAGTGCCTGGCACGTAATAGGCATTCAATAAATATTGTTTGAATGAATAAATCTTAGAGTGCTTGGAAATGTAAAATTTCCTTTATGACTTAGGGTCATCTATATTTGGGTAGTCTTTTCTGACTGTCGCCTTTTCTTCTCCCATTCTCATCAGAGTGGAGTTTTACACTTTCTCTTCTCTCGTACTGCTGTTCCTTGAATGTACTTTTATGATTGGACCCTTCACACTGAGTTCTAATTTATTTGTAAGCATGTCTGCCTTCCTTTCCACACTGTAGGCTCTTTAGGGCAGCAACTGTATTTCATCCATTTCTAAGTCCCCACTACTTTGAATAGTTTCTGGAAGTGGTTAGACACCAGTTAAATGTCAGTTCGAATGAATTGCCCACACATAAAAGAGTAGGTGCAGACACAGAGTGTGGGACATTTGAGTCAAAGTGTGACTGAGTTTGTTGTTCTACTCTGTGCAGTTAATGTCACCCTCCTTTTCTCTCAGCTTACTGAATCATAGGATCAGAGTACTTCTGCTTGGCATGTGAAGTACAAGTAACTGGCTGTCTCCTCCACATTCTGCTCCCTCTACACAGTAGAATCTCCCTGTATCTCACTTCCAAGAGTTAAGAACAGAGGCACAGCTCCTTGCCTTTCCTCTTTGCCTCCTTCTCTACTTACAGCACCCCCACCTCCAACTGAGGCTTCAGACAGGACTGCCCCATGCTGCTTCCAGCTCCCTTCTTCATCCCTTCAGTGCAGGATCCTCCAGGCTCTGCCCTGAGCCCCTTTCTCATTTCACATACTCTTTCTTGTCAATCTTGTCTAGCCCTCCACTTCCACCTATGGAAATACCATCAAACCTATGATTTTAGATAGAATTTAGGAATATTTAGTACTAAACACCTTCTAGACAACCCCAAATTTAGCTTCCCAAACTTAGCATTTGCAAACTGTCTTCACAATTTGTACCTTATCAGACTATTGCCAATATATTTTAGTATTCCTTAAAAACCAAGATGCCTTTTTTTCTTCATTTAGCCAAAGAAATAATGTCAGTGAAATCAGGGTTTTCTTGTGCAATATATTTTTTTTGGAAAACACCTGAAAATAAATATAAAATAGTAAAATGAGGTTTCTCTGTGGACCATCTAAAATCCTGAAGTGTACCATGCTTTGGGGACCTTGGGTTTAACACAGCATTTTTACTTTGCAGAGGAGGCCGCCAAAGATCAAAGAGGTTTAACAACAAAACTTGGGTTGGCCATGAGCCTTGACTCCATCCTTGACCCCATGATATTCAGCCTTGTACCCTCTCCAGAGCCAGAGACTAGTTTTCCTAATTCCCTGCTTTCATATCTCATTAGATATCCCAGCAACATGCTAGACTTGGTCCTAAACAACTCATTTTCCCCCCATTAAAAAGCTGTTCCTCTTTTTGGCTTCTGTTGTTGCTACGCAGGCTCCAAGCATCTGCTTGATTCTTCCACTCCTATATCCAACTGCTGAGATTGTCAGTTTTACTCCCTCATTATCTGACCTGTCAGTGGCAAAGCTCTCCTGTGAAACCCAGTGGCAGCCAGCTTTCTCACCTTTGAGTCCTCTTAGTACTTTGCATGTTTCAGTTGGTGGCATTTATTATATACTACCTCTCATCTTCATTTTATCTGTGAACTTATCTGCAAACTTTTTTTTTTGAAGGAAGGATTTAATTATCATTGACTCTCCAGTCTCTTGCACATGTATACAGTGTTCTGTGTAAATGAATGTTTGAGTGAATGACTCAATCTATCAGTCAATCAACAGATGAATGGATGAATGAGTTAACTGCAATTAAGGCAAGGTAAAAGCAGCATGGGAGCTATGATTTTAAAGTAATCATTTTGTTAGTACTTTGGTTGCAGATTTTTGGAAAACAACTTACACGTAGGTTTTCTTGATGTTTTATGAACTCAAAGGCAATGTTAGTATAGAATAAGTGGAACTTTTCTCAGGTGTGAAATATGAGCATTTTTAACTTGAAGAAAGCTATAAAAACCCAGCTTATTGGGATGCCTGAGTGGCTCAGTCGGTCAAGCTGCTGCCTTTGGCTCAGGTCATGATCCCAGGGTCCTGGGATCAAGTCCCGCATCAGGCTCCTTGCTTGGCAGGAAGCCTGCTTCTTTCTCTGCCTCTGCCTGCTGCCCTGCTTGTTCACTTGGAAGTGCGCTCGCTCTGTCTCTCTCTGACAAACAAATAAATAAAATCTTAAAAAAAAATCAGTTTATTATTGGTCACTGTGACTTATAATGAAGGTACAGTCTGTCAAACAATTAAGCTGTTGGAAGTATGCACAGGAGGATAATTAATAAATATATTAATTACTTTTTCAGGCCATGAATACTCCCAGCATTCAGCTCTTAACTGAAGCATGTGTGCTGTCTTGGTAGCAGAAGTGTAAGTCTGTAATACTGTTATTATGACACATTATTTACAAGTTACTAAATTAGGAAGCTCTAGAATTATGTTCTTAAATATTTTTTGTCTTATACTAATTAGAATGCCAGATCTTTGTTTCTTTGGCCAGTTAATTTCTTATTTCCTTATATCATTTAAAACCAGGCTTAAAACTGTACCCCTGGGGCAAAAAAATACATTATATGTTAATAAAAATAATTTTTAAAAAATCAGGCTTAAATCTCATCTTCACTTTGTCATTTTCTCTGGTTCCTGGGGAAGAACCTAGGCATTTTCATTGAACCACTGTCACAGGTGACTCTGATGCAAAGGGTTCCCATGCCATACTTTGTGTCACTTTGCACAAGACTAGAAGTGTTTTAAAAATGAAAATCTTCCTTCATTTATATCTGTAGGACCTGTGTAGACTATGTTCTGTACATAGACATATAATGAAAGTATAGTCTATGAGTCCAACAATTAGCCTATTTGAAGTATAAGTAAGGAAGTATAAACAGACACTCAATATATGGATACATGTTGAATGAATGAGCTCAGCCACTGTGTGTATATCACTAAAACACCCAAATCTTAGTTTTGTTTTTTAATACAATTCTGTAGTAGCTGCTTTCTTGCTATGTGCCTGTTATGCAGTATTAAAGCATTTTTACTATTATTCCAGCATCAGTACACTATAATTTATTTATTTTTTAAGATAATGTTTACTTACTCAATTACAAAGGTAGTAAGTGCTTATGGTAGAAAACATGGAGACAAAAGACCCAAAGAGAAAACTCTGAGAGATGCCCATTGGTAACATATGGGCCATGCTGTGATTGAATTATACATAGCTGTGCTTTACATTTTTTAATTTACAGAATTATCTTTTAATGCCTGTCTTTGGAGAAGATAGCTGAAGATAGAGAACAGTTTCAGACTGTTTTGTAAGTTGTAAAGAGTGAGGACATGTTTTCGGAGAGAGTACTTTCTCAGCTTCCTAATTAAACATTTTACTTTATTCATTAAGACTGTTGTTGAGGCAGCAGAAACTAATTCTCACTAAATCGACCAAAAAGGAGCTTTGTGGGAAGAATCCAGGAGTCTCATGAGATTGAAGAGAGCCTGAAGAACAGGGTTAATAATTGACAGGGATCTAGTGGTCTTGGCCTGGCCTGCATTCCTGGCTTGCACCTTTGTTCTGAAGAATCAAAGTACTGGGGGCAACTGGGTCGCTCAGATGGTTAAGCTCCTGCCTTTAGCTCAGGTCACAATCTCAGGGTTCTGGGATCAAGCCCTGCATTGGGCTCCCTGCTGGGCAGGGAGCCTGCTTCTCCCTCTCCCTCTGCTCTTCCCCATGCTTGTGCTCTCTTGCTCTCTCTGCCAAATAAATAAGTAAAATTAAAATCTTAAAAAAAAAAAAAAAGAATCAAAGTACTAGGAGAGAATGGTTTTTATTTTGTTTTGTTTTGTGGAATTTAGGCTACATAAAATTAGCTGCACTTGGTGATAGACTTGAGTACGAATGGACAGGGCAAGAGGGACCAGGCATAATTTCCAGGTTTTTGGTTCCATAAATACATTGCTAATGGTGTCATTTCCTAAGTTGGGAACAGTGAAAGATGACCAGATTGGCTAAATCTTGGGAGGGGTTGCATGAGTGGTTTCTTCTCAGTCATGCTGAATTTCAGGTGCCTTGAGACATCAAAAGATGTTAAGTAGGTAACCAGATATATGGGTTGTGCCACACATTTTCTGTCTTTGCCTCCAGATCTCCCTCCACCCTGCTTGTAGCCCTGGGAGGGTGACCTGCATCAACAAAACTTCCTTTGCCTCTGGCTTCAGATCAGGTTAGTTCAGTGGGGTACACTAACAGGAGATCAAAAGAGGAAAAGGAGTGACTTTTGTCTTTGTTTTCTTGGCTTCATCCCTGCCTCATTGCTGTGTAAAGGCTGTGTCCCTGAACCAAAGGTCACAGCTCTCATCAGACACCTTCCCCTGCA
The DNA here is from genome assembly GCF_964662115.1 of Mustela nivalis. Classification (NCBI taxonomy): domain Eukaryota; kingdom Metazoa; phylum Chordata; class Mammalia; order Carnivora; family Mustelidae; genus Mustela; species Mustela nivalis. Next base: position 35,859,365 of record NC_139031.1, on the reverse strand, counting down.
AGCCTTGTCTTTCCAGGTTCTGGCTGCATTCTTGCTAATTACAGAACACTGTTCTACCTCTTTTAATTTCCCTGTATCCTGTCTACACACTTAAGTTGTGCCAGTCTGAACATATCACTCATTTCTGCCAGAGTCCTGACTGATACAGGCGTATAGAATTCAATGGACAGGTTCAGGCTAAAGATGTATTTTGTGGACCCTCTGTTTATAGATGTAGCAGATGCTGATGTGGATGATAAATTCCTTTGTGGGAGAGCACAGTCAAGAAATGGAGAGGACTTAGGACTGAGCTTTAGAACACTCCGCCTTCCCTCTCCCTAAAACAGGGAGGTGAAAAGAAGAACCGGATGAAAGGAGACTCTAGAGACCCCCCTTGGGTCCATTAAAGAGAGAATGTGTTCGTGACCACCCATCATGACCTCACACAGTGATAGAGAGGCAGTTCAATAAAAGGAAATAAGAATGATTTAAAAATGGGAGAGTGGATGCTGGGTGGCTGGACCTAACATACCACATGTCCACATGCATGTATGCATACACACCTACATAACTTTATTAAAATGGGTTACAAATATTCTTGCTTTGTCACCAATATTAATTCTGTTGTGGGTGACAGGAAATCTAAAATGGTAGTGATATAAACAAGACGGCCATTTATTTCTCTGTCAAATGAAGTTTGGAGATAGTTCAGGGCTGACTATCTAGAGACAGCATCCGTGTATCTATGATCAAGGTCCCCTCTATATTGTTGGCCTGCTATTCTTGGTATGCAAGTGCCATCTCATGGTTCAGGTTCATGGTTCTTGTGCTTCAGCCATCTTGTCTGCATTTAAGCCAGTAGGACTCTTCCAAGATACTACACATAACACTACTGCTTATATCTCATGGCTAGAGCTTAGACAAATGACCATATCTACCAGCAAACTACCAAGAAATATCTTTGTTTCAGATGGCTGTTTAAAATCAGAAGTTCTAATATAAAGGAAATAGGGGAAAATAGAAATTGCGACTTTTGGTCTTTGCTAGTGGTCTTTGCTAGACATGTTATTTAAATGTTTTCTTTTCATGCAACTATTTCCTATTTTTCAACTAGTTTTGATGACTCTTTGCCAGCCATAGATATATTGTAATATCCTACTGTGTACACTGTGTGTCATAATCCAAAGCACCCATGAAAAATACCATCTGACATCAAGGATTCAGCACATAGTTAACAGAGCTTAGGCAGGTTCCTTAAATGAACTTGGCTGGTCCACAAATATAACATTAGAGTCAAAAGAACCTCTAGAGGACTTCCAGTCCAGGAAATGGATCAACAAAAGATCAAGACACATATTTCAGGGAAGTGCAGCCCAACTCCCAAAGCCTGCCTTTTGCAGCTAGTTCTGACTTTCTGTGATTTAAAAATACTAGAGAATCTTTGATTCATGGGCACATTTTACACGCTGCTTGAGGCAGATGTGAATGTGCACATGTTACCCCTGGCTACACATCAATTTCTAGACAGGAATGAAATACCCATTGCTTCTTTTTCTAGGAGGCATATGATGTGGTGGTGAATGGGGCTATAAATTTCTGCAGGAGATGAAAATTCCACAGTAGGCAGTCATTACCATGTCTTTGGACTGCCTTTTCCCATAACAAATATGGTCAATTTTGTTTATGCACTTGTAAGGAAGGTAGTTGTTGGCTCAAAGAATTTGGCTCATTAAGCTAGAGTAAACCTTCCCTCCAAAAAAAAAAAAAAAAAAAAGTCTTAAACAATGTGGAATAGAAGAAAAGACAAAGTCCAGCCAAGGGTGGGTTGGGAAGGCAGTAGGATAGTAGGATTTTTCTCATTATGTTAGATTTATTAACTTTTTATTTTTTTAATATTTTATTTATTTATTTGAGAGAGAGACAGTGAGAGAGATCATGAGCGAGGAGAAGGTCAGAGGGAGAAGCAGAATCCCCGTGTTGCTGGGAGCCCGATGCGGGACTCGATCCCGAGACTCCCAGATCATGACCTGAGCCGAAGGCAGTCGTCCAGCCAACTGAGCCACCCAGGCGTCCCAGATTTATTAACTTTTTAATGCAGGCATTTTGTAGCTTCAGGAGCCAACAGTTATTCTGTTTGTGTCAAATTGTCTTTGAACTCTAGAGTTATCAAACTCTGTCCTAGATACATAGCAAAGAATAAGCATTGTGAAAAGTACTTACGATAAAAATATCTAGTACACAAGATTTTTGGTGAGAAACAAATGAAACTGTAAATGACAATAATATTATAAGCTTTAAAGTTTAAACCAATGCTATTTTAATCATCATTTTCTTTATCTTACATCTCTAGCATGGATATTATTTAGCTAGTAAGAACTATATATATTATTCTGATATGATTATTAGGTCCCCGAGAGCCTTAGGTTATTAGTCCCAAAGGTACTATCTTTGCCAGATGGCCAAAAGGTTTTGTGGAGCTCTGTTCAGTGGGAGAATTAGTGAGTCATATAATTTTACCCATTTGTGTGGGTAGAAAGTTATTTAACTTGAACATAGCACCAGCAATTAAAGATATCTCTCTGGAACATTTTTAAAAGAACCTAATGATTCTCTGAGATTATAAAATGAACCAAGTGTTACTTTGGTTCCTGGTAAACTCTATTCTCTTATATCATACTTCCTACTACTTCCAACAATATTTGAATATATTATGGTGCCAAATTATTACAGATTTTGAATCTTCATGTAATGGCCTGCTACACATTGACTTGTTTACTGATCCATGAAAATACTGTGGTACACAAAGTAGCAAGTAGGATTATTTTGCCCTTCATGAAAAAGATTAAACTGCTGAATATTAAACTGTATTGGTTATCTACTGCTGTTTGACAAGTTTTCCCAACTCATAGAGGCTTGAAAGAATTCCTGTGTGTTAAGAATCTGCATGCAGCTTAATTGGGTGCCTCAGGTCTCTTAGGAGGTGTGACCAAGCTATCAGCTGGGGTTGTAGTCTCATCCAAAAGGTCGACTGATGGTAATGCTGGCATCCACTCCGAAGGCCACACATGTGGTTGTTCAATCACTAGCCAATTAGGCTTTTCCACAGAGTTTCCTCAAAACATGGCAACTGGCTTTCCTTCTAGGCTAGTGACGTGAGAGAGAGAGAGAGAGAGAGAGCGAGCCCCAAAGAGAAGACAGTCTTCTTATAATTTACTCTCAAAAGCAGCTTGTTCTCACTCCTACCATATTCTATTCATTAGAAGTGAGCCAATAATTCCATTCCACAGCGCTGGGAGAGAGTACTCAAGGGCATGAATATCAGATAGTAGAGATCATTAGGTATTATCATAGAGGCTTCCTACAATGGCGTTGGAGTTCTATATATTTTTTTTAAGATTTTTATTTATTTATTTTGAGAGAGAGAGAGAGAGACAAAGTGAGAGAGAGCATGAGAGGGGAGGTCAGAGGGTGAAGCAGACTCCCCATGGAGCTGGGAGCCCAATGTCGGACTTGATCCCAGGACTCTGGGACCATGACCTGAGCCAAAGGCAGTTGCTTAACCAACTGAGCCACCCAGGTGCCCCAGAGTTCTATATTTTTAAATGACTGATTGGCAGATGGTCTTGATTTTATTTATTTATTTATGAAAGATTTTATTTATTTACTTGACAGAGAGAGACACAGTGACAGAGTGAACACAAGCAGGGGTAGTGGAAGAGGGAGAAGCAGGCTTCCCACTGAGCAGGGAGCCCGATGCAGAACTCGATCCCAGCCAGGGCCCTGGGATCATGACCTGAACCAAAGGCAGACACAATGACTGAGCCACCCAGGCACTCAGATGATCTTGATTTTAATAAATTATTTCAATTTTACCTAGTAGCTAATTTGGATATTTGTTAATGAAATAAGGCTCTGTAAAGTCAGAAATCTACTGATAAATTTCCTAGAAAATACTTGATGTCAGGTCAGGTTTTATGATCAACTTTTAGGCACTGAGCCTATAAAATCTACATACTGTTTTTTTATAGGTTCAATACATTTCGTCTAGTAACCTCTTTCAGTAAATTAAGTAGTAAACTATTTTCTACAACTCCAGTTTTTTAAAGTATTGAATAAAAGTAAATTTTCTATGGTGAGAATTTCACATATTATATATTAGGCATAATTGGGCTAAATGTTTTACATACTTTGGCCATTATATCTTTTTTTTTTTTTTTTTTTTTTTTTTAAAAGGGAGAGAATGCACACAAGCAGGAGGCAGGGCAGAGGGAGAGGCAGGCTTTTTACTGAGCAGGAGTCTGATGCGGGACTAGATCCCAGGACCCTGAGATCATGACCTGAGCTGAAGTCAGACGCTCAACGACTGAGCCACCCAGGCGTCCTGGCCATTATATCTTTAACTATGCTCTTCCCCTTTCTCCTAAGGCTCCATTACACATACACTAGAATCCTTGATATTGCTTGCAATCATTGATGCTGTGTCGTTTGTTAGTCTTTTTTCTCTTGCTTCATGGATAATTTTTTTTTTAAGATTTATTTATTTGTTTTGAGAGAGAGAAAGAGAGCACATAGGGAAGAAGGGCAGAGAGAGAGAGAGTCTTAAGCAGACTCTGCGCTGAGTGGGGAGCCCAATGTAGGGTTCAGTCATGACCCTGAGATCATGACCTGAGCCAAAACCAAGAGTCGGATGTTTAACTGACTGCGCCACCCAGGTGCCCCACTCATGGATAATTTTCTACTGCTATACAACAAATTACCACAGACTTTGAGCCTTAAAATAACATTCATTTATTAACTCACAGTTTTATAAGCCAAAAATCTGACACAACATATCTGGGTTCTCTCTTCAAGATCTCACAGGGCTGAAATCAAGGTATTGACAGGGAATGAGGTTCTCACGTAAGGCTTAGCATCCATTTCCAAGCTCACTGTTTGTTGACAAAATTCATTTTCTTGGACTTACAGGATTGAGGTCCCTATTTTTCTGCTGCCCCTCAGTTCATAGCTGATCTTATGAAATAGAGACTGCCCACATTTCTTATCATATGGTCTCCTCCATTGTCAAGCTAGTAACAGTGCTTTAAATACTTTTCTTGCTTTGATCTGTAACTCCCCTCTGTGATCAGCCAGAGAAACAATCTGCTTTCAAAAAGCCTATGTGCTTAAGTCAAGTCTGCCTGGATAATCTCTCTTTCTTAAGATCATCTGTGTCGTATAACATAATCACCAGGTAAAATGTATCATATTCATAGTCATGTGGATTATGTGGGGTTTGTACACCAGGGGCATGAAATCTTGGGAGTACATCTTGGAATTCTGCTCACCTCAGATAGATTTACTGTCCTTTCTTCAAGTTTAGCTATCTTTTCTTCTGCAGCATCATACCTATTATTAATACCATCTAGTATATTTTTCATCTAGACATATTTGTTACCTATACAGGTCTCATTTATGTCTTTTAAATATCTTCCATTTCTCTCCTCATAATGGTCATTTTTTTCTACCTTCTTGAATAGTTATAATAACTGTTTCAATATCTTTGCTAAGTCATCATGTTTTTCATTTCTCGTTTTTAAAAATCAAAATGTCTCCTGGTTATAGGTAATATTTCCTGCTTTTTTTGCTTGCATGGTGATTTATGATCAAATGTTAGACATGGCGAACTTTATATTTTTGAGTGTTTGGTTTTTGTTGTATTCCTTCAAATTGTGTTGGATTTTGTCTCAGCACACAGTTAAGTTACTTGGAACCTATCAGATCCTTTTAACTTTTGTCTTTAAGCTTTCTTTGTTAAGGCAAGTCTAGAGCTGCCTTCAGTCAGGAAATAATTTAGCCCTCCTGCTAAACTGGCACACTTTTGAGGAGTCTACACAATGCCCCATGTATTAAGAAATCTTTCCCCTCAGGATTATACAGAATAAACCATTCCCCACCCTATGTGACCCCTGGGAATTGTTGGGCCTTCTCATTTCCAGTGGTTCTTTTCCTGGCCTTGGGTAATTTCCTTTCAAACACTCAAAGAATAATACTCAGCCAGATACTCGAGGGTATACCTCTGAAGATTTCCAGAGCTCTCTCCTTCTCTCTCAGCACCTCCGTCTCTTCTGGTAATTTGTCTTGAAAGTTTTTCTTGCCTTGTCCACTATTTATTTTTTGTTTCTTTAATTCCACTTATGAGTGAAATACTCTGGTATTTGTCTTTCTCTGACTGACTTATTTCATTTGGCACTGTACTCTCTAGCTTCATCCATGTAATTGCAAATGGCAACATTTCATTCCTTTTTATGGCTGAATAATATTCTATTACACACACACACACACACACACACACACACACCACCTCTTCTTTATTCATTCATCTATCAGTGGACATGTGGGCTGCTTCCATATCATGACTATTGTAAATGATGCTGCAAAATCTATTCTGGAGAATCTGGAGAATCTATTCTGGAGAATGTTCCATGTATCCTTGAAAAGAATGTGTATTTTGCTGTTTTAGGATGGAATGTTCTCAATATATCTATTAGTCAAATGTGTCATTCAAAGCCACTCTTTGCTGTTCAATTTTTGTTTGGATGATCTGTCCCTTGATGTAGGTGGGTGTTAAAGTCCCCTACTATTATTGTATTACTATCAATTACTTTCTTTGTGTTTGTGATTAACTGCTTTATGTATTTGGGTACTCCCATGTTGAGTGTATAAATATTTGCAATTATTATATTTCCTTAGATTGTTCTTATTATATGGTATCCTCCTTTGCCTCTTGCTGCAGTCTTTGTTTTAAAGTCCATTTTGTTTGATGTAGTTATTGCTATCCTGGCTTTCTTTTCACTCCCATTTTCATGATAAATGCTTTCTATCTCTTCACCTTCAATCTGCATTTGATTTTAGGTCTGAAATGAGTCTCTTGTAGGCAGCATGTGGGTCGGTCTTTAGGGTGGGTCTTTTAGGTCTAAAATATTCTGTCACCCTAAAACTTTTAATTGGAGGATTTGGTCCATTTACATTCAAATTAATTATTTATAGGTATGTATATATTGCCATTTTGTTACTTTTTTTTTTTTAAAGATTTTATTTATCTATTTGTTAGAGAGAGAAGGAGCACAAGCAGGGGGAGCTGCAGGCAGAGGGAGAGACAAGCTTTCCGTTGAGCAAGGAGCCCAATGTGGGATTAGGTCCCAAGACCCTGTGATCATCACCTGAGCAGAATGCAGACACTGTACCACTGAGCCACCGAGGTGTTCCTGTTACTTGTTTTATGGTTGTTTTTGTAGTTCTTCTCTGTCTCTTCTCACCATAAATTGGCTTTCTTTAGTGATATGCTTGGATTATTTTCTCTCTCTTTTTTGTATAGTCATTACTGATTTTTGATTTGTGGTTACCATCAGGTTTATATATAACATCTTTGCATATAGCATTCTATACTAAGTTGATGGTTGCTTAAGTTTGAGTCCATTCTTTATTGCCTCCCCCTGCCCCCCAGTTTAAGTATAGGGAGTCATACTTTTGATCTTTCTGTTTTGTGAGTTTCTTGACTGATTTTTGTGAGTCCCTTGACTCATTTTTACTGCTTTTGTGGTTGCTACTTTTCTTACCTTTCCTTGTGGTCTTTCCACTCAAAGAATCCCCTTTACTATATCTCGAAGGGGCAGGAGTCAATTTGGAGTGATGCTGACCCCTGTTGGCGCTACTTGCACACTGCCATGTTTATTGTAGGGGGTGGCCTCAGGAGAGCCCTCAGGAATGCTAGGTGTGTTTGCTATGGGAGGGTGCCAGGTTGGAGAAGGAAGCTCTATAGAAGTGTGCAGGGTTGGAGCTGCTGTTAGCAAGCTAGGTGGGGAGTGTTTGTGCTGTGCTGATTTGTGTTTATAGGCTGGGGAGGGGAGTGAGAGTTGGAAATCTGCACGTGCTGGCCCCTTTGTTCTAATAGAAGTCTCCCAAAGATCCCTACTCCTCCAGCACAGGCCCTGAGATTAGCAAACAAATCCCCTCCACTCTTCCCACCCCCCTCCCTCCACCATACACTCCATGTGTCTTTCAATTTGTTGCTTCCGTGCTGTATCTCAGCAGGACTGTTTGTTGTGCTGTCTCTTTGAGGGCAATTACTCAGTGTTCCATCACCCTCCAGATTTCCTAGAGGCAAGCCCACTGATTATTAAAGTTCCAGAAGTTTAAGTCCTTCTAATCATTAGAACTGAAGAAGTTAAGCCCCTTTGGTTTACAAAGTCAAATGTTATGGGGATCATCAGCTCAGTGTAGGTTCCCAGTGCCTGGGGTGCCTGGGGTAGGGTGTGATCCTCCCCTCTCTGTACCTACAGTATCCCTTTGTCCTGTGGCCATGCCTTTGGTTCAGTTTGGCTCTCAATTTCATCTCTTCCACTGATGTTGTTCTCTAGGTGTATCTCTGGAACAAGGTAAACTTGGGATCCTCCTACAATACCCTCTTCCCTTGAAGTCTGGATGCCCATTTTCAAATGTCAGCTCCATCTTTAGGGGCACCTGGGTGGCTCAGTGGGTTAAGCCTCTGCCTTTGGCTCAGGTCATGATCTCAGGGTCCTGGGATCGAGTCCCACATCAGGCTCTCTTCTCAGCAGGGAGCCTGCTTCCCCACCCCACCCCACCTGCCTCTCTGCGTACTTGTGATCTCTGTCAATTAAATAAGTAAAATCTTAAAAAAAAAAAAAAATAAGGGGCGCCTGGGCAGCTCAGTGGGTTAAGCCTCTGCCTTCGGCTCAGGTCATGGTCCTGGGATCGAGCCCCGCATTGGGGGGGTTGGGGGGGGGTCTCTGCTCAGCAGGGAGCCTGCTTCCCCCTCTCTCTCTGCCTGCCTCTCTGCCTACTTGTGATCTCTCTCTATCTGTTAAATAAATAAATAAAATCTTAAAGAAAAGAAAATGTCAGCACCATCTTTCGATCCAGGTGACACGGTTTCCTTTCCTGAACTCTTGTGTTTTAGACACCAGTATTTCACAGGCACAGAAAACACTTAAGTTTCTTTGTCACAGGATCCGGAGCTTGGCTCTCATCTAATACAATCTGTGACATTATGCATCTATCTTCAGGGTTAATACTATTCAGAACCCAGTGAAATATTTAACCACACCTTTTGCCCCAAGTACTTTTAAACAACAGTCATTGGCATCTGAATGACCTGAAGGTCAGTGTGCTTTAGCACTATAGATATTGGAGATGGATATTGCTTCAGTATGAGAATTTGAGTAACAGAAATGTTTAGTAAAGAGAAGACAAATTAGTTAACTTTTGAATACTTCCTCTCAGGTAACTTGAATGTAGTAGATGCTTGCACAACAAAATATCATTTTTCTGTAGTGCCCAAGTGTCCGTGTTCTTGCTTCTCCTCATGTTCCAATCTGTGTTTCCAGAGCATGGTGTTCACACAAACTGCAAATGGTGGACAATGACGATTTGCAAGATTCATTCATATGATGTTAAATATTGTATGTATGTGGGCCTAGATGTAACCTGAATAAAATGCAATACCAATTCTCTGTGCTGTCAACTAAACGGTTACTAAATGCTAGAAAATTGTGCCAATTTGTGTTTTTTAGGAAACAGGTGTCAGAAGTACAAGGGATTTTTGGGGGGGAAATGTCTATTAAAGATCAAGGGAAAAGGGAGCAAGAATGGGTCAGGAAAGCGTTCAGACCACAATGTAGGTCTGATACCTATGGAGAGGAAAGGAAGTAAGTTTGGGTAGGAGGAGCCTCTGACTGCAATATAGTTCTGAGAAAGTCTTGACCAGCGGGGATCTCTGGTACAAAGATTGCCAGTAGGGGAGTCCTAGATTAAACAGAAATGACTAACCCCTCGTTTCCCTGTCTCGTAGCCTCTAACTGAAAGCTCCCTTGAGATGGCAGAGCCTCAAACTGCGCACTGAGGCGGATCCTGAAGGGGTGGCTAAGGGCCATGGATAACTGCGTACTTCGTGGCCATTTTTCCTTTGAAGAGAGATCTGAGTGGCTTACCTCCATGGCTGCAAAAATTGTAAATAATCTTATTTTTATAAAAAAGTTAGTGAAATTTAATATTTCTAAAAGATAACTTAAAATATCACTAATCATGCTACAACATGGATAAAATTTGAGAACATTATGCTAAGTGGAATAAACCAGTCATAGGAAGACAAATACTGCATGATTTCACTTATGTGAAGATCTAAAATAGTCAAACTCTTAGAAACAAAAAGTAGAATGGTATTTGCTAGGGGCAGGGAGGAGGGCAAAAGGGAAGTTATTCAGAGGGTATAGAACAATATATATAGTTTCAGTTTTGCATGATGAGAAAGTTCTGGAGATCTGTTGCACAAGGTGGCTATAGTTATGAGTGTTGTCCAGTATGCTTAAAAATGGTTAAGATAGGGGACGCCTGGGTGGCTCTGTGGGTTAAAGCCTCTGCCTTCGGCTCAGGTCATGATCCCAGGGTCCTGGGATGGAGCCCGGCATTGGGCTCTCTGCTCAGCAGGGAGCCTGCTTCCTCCAGTCGCTCTCTCTCTGCCCGGCTCTCTGCCTACTTGTGATCTCTGTCAAATAAATAAATAAAATCTTAAAAAAAAATGGTAAAGATGGCAAATTTTATGTTATGAGTTTTTACCACAAAAAATAGCTTTTATTTTGATTTAATTTTAATTTTATTTTTAAAAGTAGCTTCCATATCCAATGTCGGCCTTGAACTCATGACCCTAAGATTAAGACCTGAGATCAAGAGTTGGACATTGCACCCACTGAGCCACCCAGGTACCCCAATAAATAGTTTTTAAGAGTCATTCATTATAATTACTATTTTGCCTTCTCATTTTAATATAACATTTTGAAATAAGAATTAAAAGTAAGTTTTTTCTTTTTTTATTGAGGTATAATTGATATATAGCATTATATGAGTGTCAGGTGTGCAACCTGATGTGTCTATATTTGTCTATAATTGTGAATTGGTTACCACAAAAAGTCTCGTTAATATCCATCACCAAATAAGCTACATAATTTTTTTCTTTTGATGAGAACTTTTAAGATCAACCCTCTTGACAACTTTCAAATACACAATACAGCATTGGTAATGTACTCACGATGTTGTACATTACATGACATGCTGTACCTGTAACTGGAAGTTTCTGCCTTTTTTTCATCTTACCCATTGCTCCCTCACCTCCCACCCCATGCCTCTAGTAACCACCACTCTGTTCTCTGTATCTATGAATTCAGTTTTGTTTGAATTCACGTTTGTTTGAATTCAGTTTGTTTGATTCCACGTTAGAGAGATCATATGATATTTGTCTTTCTGTGACTTATTTCAGTTAGCACATGATACCCGCTAGTTCTAGCCATGTTGTCATGAATGGCAAGTTTTCTTTGTCCTATGGCTGAAGATCACATTTTCTTTATCTATTCATCCATTGATGGGCACTTTGGGTGCTCCCCTGTCTTGGCTATTGTAAATAATGCTGCAGTGAAATAATAAATAAAATAATAAATAAAATGCTGCAGTGAAATAAATAATGGTGTGTATGTCTTTTTGAGTCAGTGTTTTCATTTTCTTCAGCTAAATACCCAGAAGTGGAAATGCTGGATCATATGGTAGTTCTGTTCTGTTTAATTTTTGAGGAACCTCTATACTGTTTTCCAGAGTGACTGCACCAATGTAAATTCCCACCAGCTGTGCATTAAGAGTTCCCTTTTCTCTACATCCTCACCAATATTTTCACTCTAGCCCTAGGCTCTGCAAACATTGAGATCTGCTGAGCTTCCATTTCTTTCAGTCATAAACCTCTCTATCCTAAGTATAGCAATCTAACCCTAACAGCCTGTTTTTTTTGTTTTGTTTTTTGTTTTTTTTTAAATTGTTATTTCAGAAATCTGAGTCTTAACTGTAACTTGTCCCTGATGATTTAAAATGGCACAACCCCTGGGTTGTGCACATGCTGGGTCCCAGGGAGAGGGAGGGGTCAGGTGGGAGGAAGGAAGTCTCAGAGGGGCAAAGTGAGGAGACTGGTTTAGTATTTTATGTAAATGTTGCCAAGATTGAAACCAGCAGTGAGGAGTGGGTGTTATAAGGCAGGAAAAAATCTATCATCTTTAGAGGAAACTGAACAGTGAAATTAATTATAGCCCATAACGAACATATCTGGACTTTACATTTGTCTTAAAGAGAAAAATCATAGAACTCAACCATTTTTTCAGACAATGTTTTGGCTGTTTTAAAATGTCAAACAACAGTGCACACTCAGAAATATTAACTAAAAACTTTGAATTCATTCTCAAGATTTTCATTAAATCAGTACCACCTAGTGTTAAGCTGTTTTCAAAAGACTAAAGGCTGGTCGGGAGGAGGTGTAGATATGTGGAGAAATTTTGAAACTGCATATATCAGAGCAAACTGGTTGTGTCCTGTTACTGGGAGCATCAAATTATTATGTTATTGTGTGAATGAATACAAAAGAACAGGCTTTTATCCAGGGGGCAATACTTCTAAGCTGTTTGGCTTTGGAATAGTCACTTAACCTCTCTGTGCCTTGGGTTCCTTATTGATAACAAGGAGAGATTATGATCCAGTAGTCTACCCTTATTGGCAGGTTTGCTTTCTGTGGTTTCGGTGACTCATGGTCAATTATGGTCCAGAAACTGATGATTGTCTTTCTGATGAATTGTCTGAAGGTCAGTCTTGGCTTCGCTATGTCACCTCACTTTGTCTTATCAGGTAGGCATTTACTCATCTCATATTATCATAAGAAGGGTGGGTACCGTACAGTAAGATATTGGGTACGGGGAGACCATATTCATATAACTTTTATTAAGTATGTTGGTATAATTACTCTACTTTTTATTTTGTTATTGTTACTGAACTGTTACTGTGCTGAATTTATAAATTCCACTTCATCATAGGTATAGGAAAAGTTTCGTGTATCTAGGGTTCAGTACTATCTCTGGTTTTAGGCATCCAGTGGCAGTCTCAGAATCTATTTCCCATGGATAAGAGGGAACTTCTAGTATTTCTTATCCTATTAAGCTACCGTGATGATTAAATGAGATTATGCATGTGAATAAAATACTAGAGCAAGGGGACGCCTGGGTGGCTCAGTTGGTTAAGCAGCTGCCTTCGGCTCAGGTCATGATTCCAGCGTCCTGGGATCGAGTCCCACATCGGGCTCCTTGCTCGGCAGGGAGCCTGCTTCTCTCTCTGCCTCTGCCTGCCATTCTGTCTGCCTGTGCTCGCTCTCTCCCCCTCTCTCTCTCTGATAAATAAATAAAATCTTAAAAAAAAAAAAATACTAGAGCAGGGCTTGGCACATACCAAGCATTCAGTAAATATTATCCATAGTTATTGTTTCCTTATCCATGTGTATTTGCTCCCCTCCATGAATTGCTTCTACGTCTAAGCTAACTGTTGCCTTCCAAAATGTGTGTTCAGTAAGAAAGCATTGAATGGACCATTTTAAACTCATCACCACCACAAATCAAAATAAAACTACTCAAAGATTGTATGATAATCTTTGTAGTGTGTCCCTTGTCATCCTTGTACCAAAAGACTAGTCTTAGATTAGGGTGGATCGTCCATTTTAAATTCCTACCATGAGTCTGAAAGTCAGGTTTCAAAATGATTCTTTGAAAGGGCATGAAAGCAGTTTATTTTTCATGCCTATTCTTGAAATGTATCACAGACGCTATGAAAAAAGAGAGGGAGTAGGAGGCAAGACTTCTTAGATGAATGTGAGATTTAAGATGTTACTTGCCAAAGAGTTTTGGTCTTGTTTTTACACATTTCAAAATTATGTCCCCCAGGTTTCAGTGATGATACCCAAACTTGGTGGAGTGGCTAATGAGAAAAGCAAACGATTCTGTCTGATACTTCAGGACCTCTGCTCTACTACTAACCACTATTCACCCCCAACTCTTCACTACTGTTCACTGTTCACCCAGAGAGCCATCGGAACAGAAACACTTTGCAGTTCCAAATTGGTGACATCAACAGGGAATATGGGAAAATTTGAGGCCCTTGAAAATAACTGGAAATTATTACATGGAATGCTATTTGAATTCTATTATATGGGATTCTATTGATTTTTTTCTTCCTTTCTGACCAACCTTACTATGCATTAGAAGTCAGAATCCCTCTCGTTGCCCCAGTGAGAGCCAACTCTGAACATTTTTCTTCCTTGAGAGACAGACCTAGGAAAACAAAGCCTCTAATACCCAAATCCATTGCTTGCCTGCTTCTCAGTCTGGAGTTCCAGTTCCATGTGTGAAGAATAATTCTCTCCTTGACACTGGCTATTTCAAGGGAGAGGGAGCTCCCCAATCTAGAATGGCCTTGTTTGTTAGATCTTAAACCTCTCCCCTAAAAGACAGCTAAGAGTCACTTTGACACAAAGGTTCTGAAGACAATGCCAGCCACCCTCAAACTGCTCATAAAGTGGCCGGTGTGCCATCTAGAGGCGCACATAGTGATCATCATGCCACCATGGTGCCGGTCACAGCTCTTGAAATGGACTCCTTGAGTCTCTTTAGACTCAACATCCCAGGTTCCCTCGACTTGCTTGTATTTCAGGGCTTTGAATCGACTTCCTCGCTGTTTAAAATTCTTGTATTACTTTTGGGCAACTTCCCTCCAAAAATGAGGTCCCTGCAATGAAATATTTGACTCCCGGTGTGGTGTGACAGGGCCCAGTAGGTAAGTGATAACCAGTGAAGAAGACTATTTTTTCTAGCTTCTGGAGAAAACTTAGACTATACTCAATAAATTCTTCTGTCTACTCTTAGGATGGTTAAGGTGTCCAAGCTGTCATTTTAATCTTTTCTGCTTTGAAGTTTCTGGGAGAATCTTATGTCACCTTGTTCTTACCCTTGCTGACTTTAATTAAAAGACTTCTTTATCTCACCCGAAACCCTGCCTCAGATTTCAAAGCCTCCAGGCTGCATACCTTAGGAGAGCCAGTAGACTTCTTCTCATCTCTTGGCTATGGATGGTCAAACTTATGTAACCATTTTATGGGATGAGGTGTCCTCAAACATACCATGTTGGATTTTCTTTTCCGGCTCTGCAGACCATCTTGGGCAAATGATATCCATCTCTGGTCTCTTTTCATTATCTAAGCAGTCCTGTTTTCAGGTATTAAAAATTCCTATCTTAACTAATCAAATCCCCACCTCCACCCTTTGTACTCAGCTCAGGGCTGACCTATAGTCCCACAGACTGGCAGTGGGGAGGTCTGTCCTTCTGCTTCCCTGCTCCATCCTTCAGCCTCCCCCAGGGTTTGGTTGTGCAAGAGGATGACAGAAAAAGAATAGCCTGTCTTTTAACTTAGCTGGAGCTATGTGTATTCCTATCCTTGATAGCAAATACCCCTTCTTATGGATAAGCAAAGTGCTGGCCTTTCTCTGCTGAGGAGTTTCTGGGCACACCTCTCCCCTCTCATCCCCCCATGGGCCTTCTAGTTACACTATTTTCTGACTCAAGTATGGAACTTTCTACATTCTTACGAATCCTCACGTCCTATTCCAGAGACCTTATCTGGGTTCTCCTTATCCTAATGGGCATCCTTTTGGGAGCCTGTGAGGATGATGATCTTGTGATGACGGTCTGTGATGTCAAGTCTGGGAAATGGGTGCCCCTGTCCACAGCTGGTATGAGTGCTGCAGGCTTCCACTTTCCTGCTCTCTTCTT
This sequence comes from Mustela nivalis, assembly GCF_964662115.1. Taxonomy (NCBI): domain Eukaryota; kingdom Metazoa; phylum Chordata; class Mammalia; order Carnivora; family Mustelidae; genus Mustela; species Mustela nivalis. The sequence continues at coordinate 35,843,714 of NC_139031.1, read as the reverse complement.
GCACTGGCAGCTCTAGCCAGTCCCTCACCTTATACCTTTTTGTTGAGAATAGGTACCAGTTTTTGTATTCTTTAAACTCTGGGGGACATGTGTCAAGCTTTCTTACTTTGGTTTCACAGTCATCTCTTCACTGGCCATTCCTTCCCCCTAAAATATTTAATTGTAGGGTGACTGCTCCTTCAGTAAATTCCCCTATGATCTGTCTCCTTACTAGGAATTCTTCATTGAGCTGCACTCTTAATATTTTTGTAATTTTCTGCCTGTATGATAAACTTCAAAAAAGCTTATGTAAACAGTTAATAATTATGAGACTTCATCAAGATAAAAAGCTTTTGGACAGCAAAGGAAACAATTGACAAAACCAAAAGATAACCGACAAAAATGGGAGAAGATAATGGGAGAAATGGCCTATCAGATAAAGGGCTAGTATCCAAAATCTATAAAGACCTTATCAAACTCAACACCCAAAGAAAAAACCATCCAGCCAAGAAATGAGCAAAAAACAGGAACAGACATTTCTCCAAAGAAGATATACAAATGGCCAACAGACACATTAAAAAAATGCTCCATATCACTCGGCATCACGGAAATACAAATCAAAACTGCAATGAGATACCACTTCCCACCAGTCAGAATGGCTAAAATTAACAAGTCAGGAAATGACAGACTTAGTGAGGATGCAGAGAAAAGGGGAAACTTCCTGCATTGTTGGTGGGAATGCAAACTGGTGCAGCCACTCTGGAAAACAGTGTGGTGGGTCCTCAAGAAGCTGATAAAAGGTATTTACCCCAAAATTACAAATGTAGTGATCCAAAGGCACACATGCACCCCAATATTTATAGCAGCAATCTCCACAGTAGCCAAATTGTGGAGAGAGCCCAGATGTCCATTGACAGATAAATAGATGGAGAAAATGTGGCATATATAAGATGGAATATTGCTCAGCCATCAAAAATGAAATCTTGCCATTGGCAATGATGTGGATGAAATTAGAGTGTATTAAGCTAAACGAAGTAAGTCAATCAGAGAAAGATAATTATCATACGATCTCACTCATATGTGGAATTTAAGAAAACAGGATCATTGGGGAAGAGAGGAAAAAATAAAACAAGACAAAATCAGAGAGGGAGACAAACGATAAGTGACTTTTAATCATAGGAAACAGAGTGGCTGGAGGGGTGGTACGGGGGGTTGGAGTAACTGGGTGATGGGCATTAAGGAGGAGGGCACATGATATAATGAGCACTGGGAGTTATATAAGACTAATGAATCCCTGACCTCTACCTCTGAAATCAATAATACATTATATGTTAATTAATTGAATTTAAATAAAAAATTTTAAAAAATAAACTACACAAGATGAAAAAACATTTAACAATGAATCTTGCATTAATAGTTACATCTCAGCGTTGCTTCACGCTGATAAGCTATAGCCTCTGACAAGAGGCACATGTACACAGGAAGCTCCTTCACCCCAACCAGGACCGAGCCCGGGGTCTCTTTAATACAGTGGTGAGCATCCTTATGTGATCTGGGGATTCATGAGCAATCACCTTTAGTCAAAATAAGGAGGCAACAGCTGTGGACCCTAAAGGGTCTAACAGGAATTAGACGTTTTTCCAGGCTGTGAGCTGCCTCTGAAAGGCCTCCAGCAGCTAAGAGACCTGTAATTTAATCACAAGAAGAGTTGGGTATTTGTTCCTATGTTTTGTAACTTCAGACTTCAGACAGGTCTTATACATACACTTTTTAAGAAATAAGAGCCAGTTGGACTGCAGAGTATGCTCGGGGTCAAAGGGCGCTTTATCCCCTCAAATGGAAATGTACATACACATTTTTGCTTGTCGCTTAAATACTATACTTAGGATAGTGACAAATGCCTTAGACCTTTTGCATCTTGCCTCTCATTAGTTACTCCCTCAGAGACTGTGTCTTATCCCTAGAAACCAAAACTTCCCTTTGGGAGATGATTCTGTATTTCTAGGTAATTCTAGCAATTGCTCTGTAAACCCCTGGCTATTCTGGGTACCAATGGTGGGATCTTGCTTTAGTTAAAAAGCTCTGCTTTAACCTAGAGCAACTCTTTTTCTCTCATTAGATGACCTTGAAAATGAAGCCACTCCTTGTCATCTTTGGGTGTTTCTTTTTAAATCGAGAAAGATTGTTAGAGAAGGTGACCTGATTCAGCGCTTCGTGCTTTAACATGAGGCATAACAGTTGTGTTCTGTGGAATAAGCAACTTTCCCAAAAAGTGGCCTTATTCATCATTAAGGTTTTCATGGGGAGGTAAAAATTAAAGTTAAAAATAGGCTACCCAAATTTGCAGACCACTCATTTTAGTGTATTGTGTTACTGTATAGTCCAAAAAGTAGAAAGACACAGTCTAATGGCTTATGGAAGAGAATATGAGAATTCACTCGTAGTTTGAAGATTTTCTGATGAGTTACTAAACAGATTTCACTCATGGGGAGAATCTATCTTGTAATCCTGGTGGCATCTTTTTCTAAAAAAAAAAAAAAAATGCACAGTTCTCTTATGCACAATAGTTTTGACATTTTTTTAGCATGCAGCTTAAATCCCTTTGTCTAAGGTTCTGGCTCTAAATTCTTGACCAGGCAGAAGCCCAGAATGAACTGTGAATGAAAGAAGAAATTAATTTGACAACCAGTACCATTCCGTCCCTGGGAGGGTGTGAGCAGTGCAGTGCTGCACTCTGTTGGGCTGCTTCCGAAACAGTGTGCATTTTGTCTTCCAAGAGAGTTTTCCCAAGGAAATGTCTCCAGTCACTTGCCTGGGAATAACCTGGCTGTTGATTCAACACAGAGACGACTCTTTTAACAGAAGAGCAAAAGAAACACTAAGCGAAGCAATAGGGTAGAAAATGAAATGGTAAAACTCTTTGATGGACAGTGAATGTCTGTATGCCCTCTGCCCCCACTAAATATATGTTGAACCCCTAATTCCCGATGTGATGGTATTTGGAGTAGGGTCCTTGGTAAGTAATTAGGGCCTGAGGGTGTAGCCCTTGTAATGGGATTAGTGCTTTTATACAAGAAATGCTTTTTTTCTGCATCTATGGAGATGATCATGTGATTTTTATTCTTAATTCTGTTACTGTGGTATATAGCACTTATTGATTTGTGTATGTTCAGCCATCATAGCATCCCAGGGATAAATCCCACTTCATCAGAGTGTGTGATCCTTTTACTAGGCTGTTGAATTTGGGTGGCTAGTATTTCGTGTAGGATTTTTGGTTTCGGCTGGCGCTTTGATCTTGGACTTCCTGGCATCCTTAACTGTTAAGAAATAAATGTAATCTAGTTCTGGCCAATGAAATATAAGAGCAATTAGGCTGGGGGAAAGACCCCCCCCCCCCCAGCATAAGAGCAAAAGCTTCAGGAGAAGAAAGTTCCATCTGTCTACTCATCCTTCGCTGTTTCTGGAGCCGTTAGGGGCTGTGCTGCCTAGAATGTGGCAGACACCTTGTAACCATCAGGTGTTAATTCCGTGGAGGAAACTACTGACCTGGCAGCCACTGACCACCCATGGAGCCAAGCTTGGAGCTTCTTGTTCTTCAGGGTTTAAGCTTCTGAGGTTGGCTATTCTGTTACTTAGAGCCGAATGCTTTTCAGCCGCTAGAGATAGTTTAAAGTCTGGGTAGGAAATAATGCTTCTCTACACCACTGCCTGGAAGAGTGTTTAAACAGGCTATCCTGCCTGCTCTTAATTCCCTTAGTCAGTGCTTTAATTGCTCAGTGACCTGGGAGCCCTGATGATTACAGTTCAGTGAGACTTGAGATGTGTAAAAGCAGACTTCTGACCTGAAGCTGGCCTCTGAAAGTGTGGTTTGGGGGCCCCTGGCTGGCTCAGTTGGTAGAGCAGGCATCTCTTGATCTTGGGGTTGTGAGTTTGAGACACATGTTGGGTATGGAGATTACTTAAAAAGAAAATCTTTACGAAAATAAAAATTAGATCATAAAATCTTTTAAAAATAAAAAAAAAGTGTGCTTTGAATGGCATAAAATCTTCCACTCAGTAGATAAAATAAAGTGAATTTCCTTGTATCCCGCTTTCAGATCTGACATTCTAGTGGTAGAGATTATTTTTTCTCAGGGTCTTTAAGAGTTTTCTTTCTTTCTCACTTTCAGATTTTATTTATTTATTTGACAGAGAGAGGGAGAGAGAGCACAAGCAGGGGGAGCAGCAGGCAGAGGGAGAAGCAGGCTCTCCACCGAGCAGAGAACCCGTTGTGGAACTCAATCCCAGGACTCTGGGATCAGGACCTGAGCTGAAGGTAGATGCTTAACCGACTAAACCACCCAGGTGTCCTAAGAGTTCTTTCTTAATTTGCATATTTTCTTGAGCAGAGACTAGCATCCTATAGTTTTACCAGCTCACATATCGGGTAAGATGGAGAAGTATAAGATGGGGACAAAATAAATAGAAACTTAGGATCTGTGGATTGGTAGGGATCTCTGAGATCATCTAGCCTCACACCTTTATTTTGTAGATGAAAAATACTGAGGATTGAAGAGGTTCAGTGGTTTACCCAGATAATGTTCACCTTAGAGCTAGAATCTTGATTCTCACACTTCCTGCTCAGTGAATTTGATACTTGGTTGCCACCCCCAAAGTAAGTGATTTAACAATATGCTGGGGAAAACCTTTTGCAGTTTCTCTATCTGGGTCTGGAATATGTGGGCTTGAAACTTCATTTGAATAGTAAATATACTTTTTGCAATTGTCCGGGTGAGCAGCAGGAAAGGAGTGGATGGAGATTGGAGGGAACAGATATAAGGCCACTGGCCTCAGGATTTTGTTGAGGTCTAAGTCTGCTTTTGCCCTCTTTCTGTTGGAAGGGGCAGTTCCTTCTCCCCCTCTTCCTACCTCCATTCTTACTGACCACATAGGCTAAATGCATAATTGTCTTTAATAAACAACCCATTTAACATTTTGACACTCGTTACCTCATTTAACAAATGTCACTGCAAGGGTGCCCAGGTAGCTCAGTCGTTGGGAATCTCCCTTCAGCTCAGGTCATGATCCCCAGAGTCCTGGGATGGAGCCCTATGTCGATTTTGGGCCCCCTGCTCAGCAGGAAGCCTGCTTCTCCCTCTCCCATTCCCCCAGCTTGTGTTCCCTCTCTCTGTGACATAAATAAATAAAATCTTAAAACACACACACACACACACACACGTCACTGTATTCTATATTTACAGTTGCATCACATTCTCTAAAGAAATGCATTTCTGAGATTTGTAAAATTAATCACTACTATGCATGTTTATTAAAGTTTCAGAGACTTTATTTCTGTGGGATTTTCAACTAAAAGTATTTCTTAAAATTAAGGTTAAATTATTTAAACATATTCCCCTATTTTTGTCAGTGTTTAAGGATCTATAAGGAAATGCATCATTTAAATAAATTCTGACTTTTTACAAAAAGGAAGACTTTGTTGCAATGTCAACAGTAATTAGTCACTGCCTTAGACATGCTGTTTTTAAATATGATCTTTCAAAAGACCCACACCTGTCATGTTTTTGTTGTTTATTTTTGCAAAGACACCTATACAATCCTATTCTGAATATTCCAAGGATCATAAATCTTGAAATGGTTTCTGTGTTCTTTTGCCCTCTGCTGGCTAAACTGAGACCTTCCTAAAAATCATGTCAATTAGATAATCTATGGTCATCAATGTACATCCTCTGTCCTGCTCATGTTTAGATCTATGTGGCAGGAGCCTCCTTAACAATCTTTATGCTGGAGATAAAAATCTAGCTTTAGACTGCTGCTGTTTCTCAAGATAATCCATGACCTGATGGCTCTAGCTGTGAGATCTCTCTGTTCTCAAGCATTTTTGTATTTATCCCTGGCATCCTATGATCAGTACCTTATTATATACTATTCTATTTCTGAATTGTCTCTACCGCCTAATTTAGTAGATACATCAGTGTGTAAATATAAATAAGCTCTATCATTCTGTCTTGCTTATCAATTGCTTGGTGTTTATCTTGTTTTCTCAGTATGACTATCAATCTTCTAGGCCTTCAGCCCCATCCACTGGATTCAAAAGAAGCTTCAGCCATGGCAACTAAGCCCTTATACATCCTCCAGACTTTAATAGGAATGATGAGGGGGCCTTCGTTCTTGCTGTCAACCTGACATTCCCAGGCATCCTCCAGTCCACCTGTGGCACTCAGGAGGGAGCACACACATTTGGGTAAGGTCCGCCCTTCCCCTGGGGGCCCAGTAGAGGAGACTTAACCAGCTCATTGCCTTAAACACCAGTATTCTGCCTGTCTTTGCTGGCAGTGAACCCAGCCTGGTGTTACTTAAAGTCTACTATCACCAAGACCCCACTGCTCTTTCTCCTCTTCCATGTAATTCTCACAAGTCTGGGCTTCTGAGGTAGGCTGTGGAGTGACTGCTGCCCTTGGATTTCTACTATTGTTGGTTTTTTTATGTTCTTCTTCTTTTTTTCCCCCCCAGAGGGAGAGTTTTTGAAAAATTGGAATTTGGGTGGCTGGCGTTTTTATCCTAAGGAAAAACTCCAGAAGTTGTCTTCTGATTTTTTGTTCCGTTTTGGTTTGTTTTCTGAATGAGGTAGAAAACAAGACCATCAGCTGAATGAGGGGTGGGGGGAGAGGGTGTAATGAGCTCTGGGGGGAGCTGGAGGCTGAAAGACAGGGCAGTGTTACCTGCTAGGGAGCAGGAAGACACTGCTTTAGGTCTGTGGTAATAAATTTAAAGTAAGACCAGTCAGCATGACCATGGGCTTTTTTCCATCCTGTTGTGGTTTTACCAAATGGATGCAAAGAAATGTGCAAAACAGATAAGAGGACAACTGTAAAACGCTCCGTGAAACACAAATAGAGACAAATAAGAAGACATCCCACCTTCTTGGGTCAGACGAGGTAGCATCAAGGAGATGCCAGTCCTCTCCCAAGTTGATATATACATTTATTATGACTACCTTGTGGCCTTTGTTTTTTTACTGGAGTCAGAAAAGTTTCCAAAGTACTTTACTGAGAAAGGCACAATGGACAAAAGATATAAACAGGTGGTTAAATGTTTTTTAAAAATGTAGAGGGAAACGGCCTGTAACTATCTGAAAGGATGGGGGAAAGGAGAAGGGAAGATGAATCATTAGAAACTATGGAATCAGAGAAACAAACTGGGTTATAGAGGGGTGGGGGTGGGGGGGATGGGTTAGCTAGGTGATGGGTTTTAAGGAGGGCATGTATTGCATGGAGCAAACAATGAATCATGGAACACTATATCAAAAACTAATGATGTATTGTTTGGTGACTAACATAACATAATAATAAAAAAAAGAATGTTTGCTTGTTTTTGCCAAATACAAAGGCCTTGAAAGGATAAGTAAAAATATTAGTGAAAATGATTTTGTACAAGGGGGAGGAAAAAGGGCTGAGGAGATGGAGGTGGAGGTGACACTTCCTTAAAGATAATGACGAGTGTAAACATTTTACAAATTAAAAAGTAATAATAAGATGAAATGTAAAAGGAAAATAAAAGCAAACTCTCAGACTGGAAGCAAGTGAATATAAAATGAATAGCAGGTCAAGGGACCCCATGCCTCTTGTTAACCCTTCATGTAGGAGTTTCCCCAGTAAAACCTGCACTTCATACCCAAATCCTGGCCTCTGGAATTTGCACAGCTTGTCTCAGTTACATTTGTTGTGTCTTGTCCATCTTTTCCCACCCAGCAGCCAGTGCTTCAGGGCAGGGATCTTTGTTTTGTTTACTGACCTATCTTATCTTTACAGTGTTTGGTGCATAGTAGGTGCTCAATAAATATTTGTTGACTGGATGAAACTCTTTGTGGGCAGGGAAGCCATTTATTGTATGTACTTGTCTTAATGACCCAGATCTTGTACAGGGAGGGTTAGCATGGTGATTGCTTAATATTTATTTTTATCTCAGTCCAAAGGTTTTTAGCAGAACTACAACTCCATTTCTGTGTTCAATGTCATTTACTCACATCTGGCCAATAGCTCTAGATGGTGCTGTCATGACTTATCTGCAGCTGGAAGTCCCTGGAAGGCAAGACATTGCCAGGCTCTTGCTGTGTTGAAAGTGGCCCAGACTGTCAAAGATTTACTCTCCTTTCTCTTTTGGTAGAGCGGAACTGCTGAGCTGCTTTGAGATGATTCAGAGCACTCTCTCCATTTCTTTCTACTCAGCTTACAATAACAGTGATATTTTGGATTCTCGGAGAAATCAGTCTCTCTTTGAAAATGGCTACACACACACACACACACACACACACACACACACACACACACGAAGAGACTTCTTTCAGTAGCTCTGATTTAATAATACACTGGATAGATCTGACTCTCAGGAAGACCAGCATCCCTTTCTGAACATTTCATTCTCTCCATAAAATCCACGAAAAGGCTTCAGTTGGGAGTCCACTTCATAAAAAGTTTTGCCCTGGGAGTGAGAGATGTAGATTTGAATCGTCACTCAAGCAAATTATTAACACCTTTCTAGGACTCAGTTTCTATAATTTCAGCAACGCCTGTCTTTTGGAGTTGTTGGAAACACAAGCAAATATGTGTGTCCCTCCCTCCCCACCAGCCCAGCCCCTGTTCTTTGCTGAAGGGTGCTAGTAATAAAAATAGCCTTCCCATTCTTACTAAAATTGTGGGAAAAAGAGATTGGAAGGAAATACATCAAAATGTGGACAGTTACTACCATGGGGGTGGTAAGATTTTTGTCCTTTTTATCTTGGTGATTTAAACTTTCCTGGATTTTTCATATATTGTAAAACATTATATAATAGTTTTAAAATCAGAAAACATTAATAAAAATAATTAGCATAACCCCTAATAGTTAAAAAAAAAAAGTCATCAGTTCTCCTTCTGTGATTCTGTCCTGTTTCTCAATAATAATTCACAACAAAACCCAAACTAAATAAAACGAGTTGTGTCAGGCCCTTTCATTAACAACCAGGAGAATTATTATAAGCACAGAGACCTAGGGCCTGAAAAAAAATTAGTCTGCAAATGAATATGAATTAAGAATGAAACTCAGGACTTGATCTTTAGCACAGATGTTGAAATCAAAACTTTTAGGACCTCGTGAGCAGATGGCAAGTCTTTTAAATTGTTAGCCAAGAAGAATAATCTCAAGATCAGGGAATGGCTCAACAGAGTACCCTGTGTGAAGCAGAGAGCAGAGATAGGGTGCATATTTCCTATTCTAGCAAGGCACTGTTTCTCTGTTGGGAAGGCATCTTCAATGGCCCTCTGGAGAGTCAGGCATAGAGCAGCGAGGCAGCAAGCAGTCCCCCATGCCACAGCCACCCTTGGTGATCAGTGTGGATAGGAGTAAGATGTCACAGCCACATTGTACACGCCCCCACAAGGGGATGGTTACATTTGCATCACCTGATGGGAGGAGGGGCAGGGGACAGTTACCAGAGATTGAAACCCAAGAAGGAAGGAAGTGGTAGAGGTAGTGGTTAGTGCTCTTCAGACCTGCGGGCAACTTCCACCTCCTGTCACTTGCAGGGTCTGTGGTCAGGGTTGCAGAAGTGGGGACAGAGGAGGCTTTTTTGACCACTCAGTCCCTGTGCATCAGACTTGTAACCACACAGCATTTCACAACCAAGGAAACAGGAAGTGGGGACTTAGAAGGATACACGGGTACAAGGAGCAGTATACTCAAGACTTTAAAGGGCAAGTATTTTTGCCGGTACAGGTTATTCAGTAAGCAAAGTTGCCAGAATTCATTTCCCATGTGGTCTTTTTTTTGTTGTTTTTTTAAATACAGTATTGTTAACCAATTCTGTAACTCAAGACATCTGCATTCTATTGCAAGGCTCTGAAGCCTGAAAATCGGAACAAACCATTTATCTCACAGGCCTATAGCACAGAGCAAGGGTCGATTAGTTACCAAAATTGATATTATTATGGAAAAGAATTTACGACAGAGAAGAGATGGCAAGCCATCTTTATAACTCTGGCAGCACCCTTAGATTGCACAGATAAGGTTAGGAAATTAATCAAGTAGTTGCATCCATCTATCTTCTGGAAAACATGTCTGGTTTTTTTTTCCTTTTGCTTCATTTCATCTATATGTCCATTAGAAGCAGGTTTTTTATTTGCTTTCTCCTTCCTCTCATTTAACTCTTTTAGAAAAAAACTTGAGCAGGGTTTTCCTGAAGAAAGCACCTTTTTCTGCTCAGGGCATCCCCTGATTCCCAAGTGGAAATTCCCAGGTATCAGTAGGAACACCTGCCTGTTTGGCTGTGGTTCCAGAACTGAGGTCAGGAGGCTTGTGCCCAGAGGAGGAAAATAACCGGTTGGATCAGTAGGCAGAGAGGTGAGATCATAAATAGGGCTGAGACAAAAGAAAAGGTGAGCTGCAAGTGGGTCAGGAGATCAGAGTGGGCCAAGTAGGCCCTGGAATGCTCTGCTGAGAAGCCTGCCAGAGAGGATTTCAGTCCCTAACAGCTCCCCACCCCCCTCCAAATCCAGTGGTTGTTGGGGGAGGATAGGATGACTCAGCATTTTGTATTATTACTACTAATAGGGCCAACCCCAGAGGCCCTAGAACCGCTGACTGCTGGTTCATTCTAAGTCTGTATAGCAGTAGGGTGTTCCAGAAGGAATGTATCAGTCATCCCAGTATTTAATGCTGTTTCATTACTTTTTTTAACTTGGGCCAACAGCCTGAACCAGTCAGGCTTTGGGCTGATGCCAGTTTCTTTATATGGGTGCATTGTCACATAATAACAAATAACCTTTTTTGGTAATTGCTAGGTCTAACAGTGTGTGAACTTTACACAGACACCCCCATTTAATTCTCAGAAGTAAGCCACAAGGTAGGTGTTATGTCCATTTGCAGATGAGAAAACTGAGGCTCAAAGATATCAGTGAAATTGCGCAGGACTGAGAATCAAACTCAAGCCTTTCACTTAGAAGTCCACGTGTCCTCTTAACCTGTACTCTCCACTGCCCAGCAGTGATTACAAATGGCCTGTTGAGTTTAAACGGAAGTCGGAAGGTGATTGTATGCAGGAGAACATGAAGAAAATTAAAAGCAAACAGAGGGCCAAGAATGGTTTGAGAAGGGGAGAACAGAAGGAGAGAAGCATGTGCTCCTGTGGAGAATCAAGGTGGTAGAACCACTGGCTCTTTATGGTCATTCAAGGTACTGTATAGAGGCTTGAATACCTAGTAACATCTCTTCAAGATAAACATGGTGTTATCTCCGTTTTCTAAGTATGAGTTCTGTAGATTTATTTTCTAGATTTATGTTCTAGCCACCAGAGAACAGGTATAGATTCAGTGTGACTGTGTGTCCCCTGTGTGTCACACTGTTTCCCTGTCTTCTCCCCTCCCAGAAAATTTTACTGTTAAGTAAACTGGGTAACACAGCAAATGCCAGGCATTGTCTTCAGAAGGTTAGAGTTGAAATGTACATGTTGTCCTCCAAGTCAGATTCCACGGAGGCAAGGATTTTGTCTTGTCCATCTCTATACCCCTAGCTGACAGAATGTAGAGAGTAATCTTTTGTACTGAATAAAGAGTGTGTAACTAAATGAATTGAAGAGGAGGCTGAGTATCCCTCGAAGTCTTTGTTGAAACTCTTGTCTAGGTGATTCATTGACTTTGCAAAGTAGAAAATGGTACTGGGTAACAGGTGATATTTTGGGGGATGGTTGGGTAGGATTAGGGGCAGGAAAGTTTGGGGCTTGGGACTCTGTGGAGGGAGAGCTGGAGAACTGGTGGGTAGGATAAACTTCCCCCTACCTTCCACTTCAGTATCAGTGTCTCCAGACTGACCTCTCATCCCTCCCTCAGCTTCAGGAGAGGAGGCCTTCTGACTCTGCACAGCTGCCATATCCAGGCTTAGGTCTTCTCAAGCATTTGATCCTTATCTCCACTGACAACTTCAGACAAGCATGGGTTATTCCTTCCCCAAGAAAAACAAAACAAAATCTGGTTCAAGTTTTAGTTTTTTCTAGTCATCACCCTATTTCTTTTCTTCAGTTCTCTGTTGAACATGAATAAATGGTCTGTACTTTTTAATCTTCAGTTTCCCAGTACCCAGTAACTCTCAATTCTTTGTAATCTGGCCTTTGCTTCTACTGCTTTACTAAATCATTCTCTTTTCCTCTCTCTCTTGTAGAGAACCAACAGAACAGAACACTTTCCATCTGACCACTAGTCATCCCTGGTATTCCTTTCTCTTTTTCCCTTTTATGGATGAAACTCTTCTGAATTTTAGCTGGGCATATCAATGCCCAACTAGAGACTATATTTCCCAATATCCTCGCAACTGGGTATGGCTGTTGGGCCAGGAGCTGGGAGCATCTTGCTGCTCTCGTCCTATCCTCCGCTTTTGTTGTCACTCTTGACTAGAAGCAGCCTTAGAAATTGGTGGTCAAGAGGCAGGGCTGGCATGTTGAGGACAGCACTGTTGCTCCACTAGCCATGGACTAATCACCTTTGGGTCTTTACATGAGAGAGAAATAAACTTATACTGTATTTTAACCATTTTATTTTGGGGTCTCTGGGGTTTTTTTTTTAATTAATTAATTTTTGAAATAATTTTAAAAAATTTTATAGACATATAATGTATTATTAGCCCCAGGGATACAGGTCTATGAATAGCTAGGTTTACATACTTCACAGCACTCATCATAGCACATACCCTCCCTCATGTCCATAACCCCGCAACCCTCTCCCTACCCTCAGTTTGTTTTGTGAGATTAAGAGTCTCTTATGGTTTGTCTTCCTCCTGATCCCATGTTGTTTCATTTATTTTTTTCCTACTCCCCTCAAGGCCCCCACATTGCATCTCCACTTCCTCATATCGGGGAGATCATATGATAGTTGTCTTTCTCTGATTGACTTATTTCACTCAGCATAATACCCTCTAGTTCCATTCATGTCGTTGCAAAAGGCAAGATTTCATTTATTTTGATGGCTGCATAGTATTCCATCGTGTGTGTGTGTGTGTGTGTGTGTGTATATCACATCTTCTTTATCCATTCATCTGTTGATGGACATCTAGGTTCTTTCCATAGCTTGGCTATTGTGGACATTGCTGCTATAAACATTCGGGTGCATGTGCCCCTTTGGATCACTACATTTGTATCTTTAGGGTAAATACACAGTACTGCAATTGCTGGGTCATAGGGTAGCTCTATTTTCAACTTTTTGAGGACCCTCCATGATGTTTTCCAGAGTGGTTGCACCAGCTTGCATTCTGGGGTCTCTGTTTTAAGCAGCTTAGCATGTACCCTAATAAACTTGTTTCTTATTTATTAATTTAAAAGATTTTTAAATTTCATTTGTTTGACACAGAGAGAGATCACAAGTAGGCAGAGAGGCAGGCAGAGAGTGGGGGAAAGCAGGCTCCCTGCTGAGCCCGATGTGGGACTCAATCCCAGGACTCTTGAGATCACGACCTGAGCCAAAGACAGAGACTTAACCTACTGAGGCACCCAGGTGCCCCAAACTTATTTCTTATTTAAAAAGTAGTATGCATTCACTGTAGAAACGGTATAACTTAATGATAAATAGAAAGTAAATGACACAATTCCTGTTAATCCTCCTACTTTTCTTTCGTTCTTTTTTTTTTTTTTTTAAAGATTTTATTTATTCATGAGAAAGAGAGAGAGGGAGGGAGGGGCAGGAGGAGAAGCAGGCTCCCCACTGACCAGGGATCCCAATGCAGGACTTGATCCCAGGACCCCAGGATCATGACCTGAGCCGAAGGGAGACGCTTAACTATCTGGGCCACTCAGGGGCCCTCCTTCTACTTTTCTAATTATTCTCAGTAGCCTATGCTTAATTGCCTTCTTTTCTTTCTCTTATCCACAATAATGGGCATAGTCTAGTTCTCTACTCTTTTTGTTTCTATGTCCTTTGTCAGAGAGAATGACTCGTACAGTGATTGATTCAGTCATTAATTTGTTCATTCAAAAATAATCTAATGAGACCTACATTCTGCTAAGTGCTAGGGATACAAACATGAGTCAGACATCGCTCCTACCCCTGAGTTAATGATAGGCTGGAGAGGAGACGAAAAGAGAGAAACAAGTCCTCAGTATAGTGTGTGGAGTACCTTAAGGGAGGTGGAAAGGAGGAAGATGAGGAGAAACAGAGACTCTAAGCTAAGAGGTCAACCAGGAACTGAAAGCCTGGATATGAAAACTTAAAAGGTGTTTACAAAGAAATACAGGCATTATGTTGTTGATACTGTGAAGAGTTGAATGCTGAGGTTGCTGAGGTACAAAGGACAAGGTCATGGAGGCCTTGCTTGTCATGCTAAGGAGGCTTAATGCTTTCTCCTAACTGGGGCTTTAATGAAGGGTACTCAATAGATACGTGAAATCGTAGATTTAATTTTTAGGTAGAGATTAGATAGAGTTCCGAGTGTTAGGGTCAAGGATTTCTGACAAGGGTCAGGAATGGGAACAGGGAACCTGTTAGGAAGCTCTTTGCAGTAGAGTAGGTAAGAGATGCTGTTGGTAGATGTATTGGTATTAAGGATGAAGAAAGAGGGGTGCCTGGGTGGCCCAGTAGGTTAAGTGTCGACTCTTGATCTTGGTTCAGGTTGTGATCTCAGGGTCATGAGATTCAGCCCCACCTTGAGCTCTGTGCTGGGCATGGAACCTGTTTAATTTTCTTTTCCTCTCCCTCTGCCCTTCTCCCTCCTGTTTGCATACTTGCTCTCTCTTTCAAAAAAAAAAAAAAAAAAAAAGAATGAAGAAAGAAATGAATTTGAGAAATAATTAGGAAATGAAATGGTCATGACTTGGTGACTGAAGAGGAAATGCGAGGAAGAGTCAAAGATGACTTCTGGGTCGCCTGGGTGGCTCAGTGAGTTAAACCACTGCTTTCGGCTCAGGTCATGATCTCAGGGTCCTGGGATCGAGCCCTGCATCGGGCTCTCTGCTCAGCAGGGAGCCTGCTTCCTCCTCTCTCTCTGCCTGCCTCTCTTCCTGCTTGTGATTTCTCTCTGTCAAATAGATAAATAAAATCTTAAAAAAAAAAAAAAAAAAGAGGACTTCTGGGTTTCCAGCTTGCGTGGTCAGATAGGGGTTAAACTATCACTTACCCATAAGGTAGCTTATTGTGAAGATACAGAAGTTTAACCTTCAGGCCTCTTTCTTTGTATGGGTCCATTCAAAGTCTCTGGGTATGGCACCAGCAGTTTTATATTCTTAAATATATATTCTTTTTCTTAATAAAAACGACCTACACCCTCTTGGGGCGCCTGGGTGGCTCAGTGGGTTGGGGACTCTGCCTTCGGTTCGGGTCATGGTGTCAGGGTCCTGGGATCGGGCCCTGCATTGGGCTCTTTGCTCGGCGGGGAGCCTGCTTCCCCTTCTCTATTTGCCTGCCTCTCTGCCTACTTGTGATCTCTCTCTGTCAGATGAATAAATAAAATCTTAAAAACAAACAAACAAACCCCAAAACGACCTACACCCTCTTTAAGCTGATAATAGCTTCAGACGCACAGAACCTGAACCCAACCCTGCCCATCCCCTTTCAATTCATTCTTCTGATTAGTAGATTAATCTTATAAGAATCATCAACATCATGTCAGTCCTCTCCTCAGAAGCTATTGTTTTCATGTCAGTAGCCTTTTACCAACCTGGCAGTTTTGCTTCCTCCTTTCTAAAACTTTCTAAAACTGTCTCCCAACAAATGTTTATAGTTTCAGAAAAAATAACTTGACCTGTCTGTCAAAGAGCCTGTACATCATTTACAAATGCCCTTGGAAGACTTATCTACTAAAAGTTGCAATTACTCTGTTGAACTTTTTTGTTTATTACCACTCTTCTTTATCTTTCTTTTCTTTTTTCTTGTTTTTATACTAGTTGTGGCTTTTCTACCTCACACACTTGTCTAATGTCAGACTTGCTGTTCAATGTTAACTGGTGTTTGGAATGTCTCATGGCTATAGAAAGCTTTCTTGCACAAGCCAGCATCACTTTGCATTTTGGCCATGGCGTATGTCTACTCTGTGATTATGCTTTAATATTCTATTTTTGATAATGTTGAATCAAAGATTGTTTGCTCTCCATAATGTTCATTCTGGGCTATAAACCTTTGAACATTAGTTATGCAATAGTTCCAAGATCTGGACTATAATGTTGCTGTCATCTGCAGTGACAGCTATCTAGAACCATTCCCTCATTTGGAAGAAGAGTTGTATTCATTGTTGTTGGCTGCATCACCACTTGATAAATTATTTCTGAGGGGTTTTCCGCTCTCTGAGCAGCCACTGTTCCATGTATGAAATACCTAATTTCACTTCCTAAGCATTTTCCCCATAATGCACCTTCTGCTTCAACAAATTCTCACTCAGACATACTAAAATGGGACTCAAAATAATCAATTTATTATTTTAGCAGCCTTTGTAAACAAGGCAGTCTCACTGTGTTCTTTTTCACTATGTTCTTTTTTCTTTAGGGATAAGGCAGGCCTAGCATTTTTCTGCAAAAGAACATACTGTATGGCCTCATGTTACAAAATTTCAGCTTGGTTAAATTGTAACAGACAGTCCTTCAATTTTTCCTGTGAGAAGATAACTTATTATGGATTAGAAACTGTTACATTAAAAAATCAAGAAAGAATGTTACCATCAGGAGACTGCTGTGAGATGGAGAGTATGGTGCTGATGTTTCACACCCAAACTTTCTCCTCTTCTTTCTTCTCAGGATCTTCCTGCTGCTTCAGTCTCTCCCTCTGTCTCATGTTGGCAGGTACAGATCGGAGGTGTAATGGGCTTGACGGCACCTGCAGGGGCTGAAGGACTTCTCTTGTGTAAACAGATTTAGGTCTGCCTGCCTTAATTCTGTAGAAGGAGTAGTGAACCAAGGAGAGCAAAATATGAGAACACTAGGAAATGTGGAGCAGATGCACCATAGGGCAGGATGAGGACTTGGAGCCCACTTCGTCTTTGGAGAAATACTGTTTTCTGTAGTGTTATGTCCTTTTCGGTCAGCACAGGCCTTCTGATTTTCGTGATGCTTTGAGGGATTCAGGTATGGAAGCAGAGGGGGAAGGCTGGCAGCAGCCCGGGGAGGGTAGTTATGACACAGGGAGCTGTCACCAACTGAGAGCCAAAGGGCAGGCTGGCTCTGGGCTCTGGACTCCTCGATGGGGACAGATAGTGGGCTGCGCAGATATGCAAAGCAGGCCAGTGCTCTGGAAGAATTCTCCCAAGTACCTGGAAGGAGAACCTGGAACAAGAAAAATTTCCTTTTTGTCACACATGACAGGAGCTTTAGCTTTGATCCTTGTTGCCCTTGGAAGACCGGAGAAGTCTTTTAACATCTGGCCTACCCAGAACACACAGTGATGAATGCATGTCCAGAGTGGGGCTAACTCCCCGCCTCCCTCCCACAGACACACCCCTCCCAGCTGCTGCTCGTGCCACTTCTGTCTCTTCCATTTGGAGTTGCCCCAGGGGAAGAGGAAGACTAGAAGACATTTTACGTAAACAGAGCAAGGAGGATGTCAGATGCTGACCACCTGTTTGTAGCTTAGTACCCCCAAAAGTGGCCCTGGGCCCTCCTGAGGTCTAGTGTTTGAAATAGAATGTTGTCTCAGCATCCTGTTTCTTATAGGTCAGCATCATATTCCTTTTTTTTTCCTTTTAATTGACTACACTTGCCATTTTCCCCCCTTTAGCATTTACTTACTTGTTTGTATGTTTATTAAAGATTTTATTCATTTGACAGAGAGCATAAGCAGGGGGAGTAGCAGGCAGAGGTAGAGGGAGAGGCAGGCTCCCCGCTGAGCAGACAGCCTGATGTGAGGCTCAATCCAGGATCCTGGGATCATGTCCTGAGCCAAAGGCAGGCAATTAACCAACTAAGCCACCCAGGCACCCCTAACATATTTCTCAGCCAGTTAATACAAATGCCCCCCAAAGACTGGTGGGGGTGAAGGGCCATTCCTCAGAGCTCCTTTAGCTCAGTGTTTTACATAATTAATCTTTGATATGGCTGGATCTTGTTAGGTTGATTTATTATCTCTTGGCTTTCTTCTTCCTCCCTTCCACCTTCTCTCTACCCTCCCTTCTTTCCTTCTTGCATATTTGGTCCTAGAAAATTTTCTGTTCAAGTAGTGTTACTGCTGCTCCCTATGTCTTGTGTTCCCTGTTGTTGCTCCCTATGTCTTGTGTTCCCTGTTGTGGCCAGAAATCTGCATCCATCATTAAAGGCTTAGAGGGGATACAGGAGGCTGAGGAAGCTTACGGATAGGTCTTGAGGTTACTGCTTAGACTGCCAGGAAAGGCTTGTATGAAGACCTATAGCATTGTTATAACTCTGTGTCTTATTATATTTTGAATTAAGGATATCAATATAAGGATGTATGATGAAATTTAAATTGTTAATTCAGCATGACAGCTCTGGACTTTTTCCTCCTCTTTGATCGATAGTTACTCCAGTATGGCTTATGAACTCTACTTTCCTATCTGTCTTGGTGAACAACAATGACACACATCAGTAAGGAAAATTTAGGTGAGATCACCAGGAAGCCAGGTTACAGATGAGGTATAATCATTTATCTTTAGACTCATGGTTACCTTCCCTCCACCCATTCTTCATTTCTACACAGCCTTCCTTCCCTTGGTGCTGTAATAATGGGAGGGTATATCCAGGGCAGTAGGAACCTCCCTTGTCCTGACCTCCAGAGTCATGGCTCCTATACTCTCTTATTTATGACAAAGATCAGAGGCGCTACCTCCCTCTGTCTAAGTGGGTGGGAGCAGACAGGTCACAGTTATGGAAGTAGTATTTGAAATAAAGAGGAAAGGGCTATCGAGTGTCCTGTATGTTCTCTGTGATTTTTTAAAATCTATTTTACATGGAAACTTGAGTCATCTAAGGCCTCAGAGTCTTGGAAAGCAAGCACCTCCATGTTAGTCCCTGACATAGATGTACTTGTTCATAAATATTTTATCCATTTTGGTATCCTCCACTTCCTAAGTGCTCAGTAAGTATTTACTAAACAAATAAGTGACTCTTGCTGCCTATAATAGTGTTGTGTTGGAGGTATGAGCACATTTTTATGGTAGAATGTATTAGTCATCAAGCCAGCCATTTAGCCATGTCCTCTCTTGCCTATTCCAGTAATTACATGCTAAATACAAGGGTGTGAATGCCCATAGCATTTTTTGTATCCTATTTTTTTTTCATATTTATTTGTTTTGAAAGTCAAAAATTAGTTATTTGTGCCTACTATGTACCAGGCACTGTAACTGTGACTGGCACTTTTATACATTCTTTCTAATTCTCACAATAGTGCTCTAAGGGATTATCTTCATTTTTTATTCATTCAACACCAGCCAGGCTCTGTGTTAGATGCTAAGGACAAACGGTGAATGAGAAAGATAGCATCCTACCTTCATGGTGCTTAGAAGCTTAGGCATCCAGAAGTAACTGGTAGTAAGGCATTATAATAAGTGGCCAAACCTGAATGTGAATCTGCCTGTTGCCAGAATGCTGAAAAATAGTGGCAGTCTGCTACAAAGAACTTGCAAAGTGCCAGTCCTTTCTAACTCAACTCAGTTTTAAACCTTCAGACCAATCCCATGTTACCTCCATTTTCCAAGTAAGGAAATGGGACTCTGGGAGGTTAAATAACTTGCTCACGATCATAGAGCCAGTCGACAGCAGGACCAAGACCTGGATGGAGGTTGGCCTGTCTCCAGAGGCCAATTTGCTTCTACTTGACCATGCTGTTGCCCTACATAGCAGAGAAGACAAAGGTCCACAGGCCCTGCCCTGTAGGATTTTATAGGCAAGAAAAGCAAAATATAATTACAGTGCAAAGCAGAATAGCATAAGGCCACAAGAAGAATATAAACAAGGTGCTTTGAGGTTGAGGAGGAATTATTTTAGTCTAAGGAGTCCTTGAAAACAGAGGACAAGAAAAAGTGCTCTATTTGATAGATCTACAGGGTATCATCTTTCAAGTAGAAAATGACTTATTATTCTGAGTGAAATATAAAAATAGAATTTAGAATTATTTCACTTCCTTAATTTTTTTTTTTTTTTGTGAGTGTGTGTGTATTCGTTTTATAAAATTTATTGAATGGTTGACTGGATATAGCACTGTAAGAAATATCAGTTTCAGAGATGTTAAATAGTTTAAAAATGTGGATCTTAGAATCAAATACAAATACAAATTCTGAGCAAGAATATATAAAACAGTCTTTGTTCAAAGTATTTTCTATAGGAGATGTACGAAAGAGTCCTGGTATATTTTCACTTCCATTGGCACCCAAGTGGGGCTACTGTTTGCAGTTGTATAGTTTGTGTGATACACAAAGGTATCCAGCTGAGGAGGTGCCAAGGGGTTGAAACCCAATCACATTTCCCATACTAAACAATGCTCCCCATTGGAGGACTGCCTCCCTCTCTCCAAGGGGAAGGGCATCTTGGTGACTTTTTAAATTTTGTAGAAGTTAGAAAAGATTCTCTATGCGCTAGCAGTGACCCTGGGTCCTACAGCAGGAATGCTGGTAAGAGCTCTGCAGCAGCTGGAGTTGAAGTGTATTCGTTATTCTGAAATTGAAGAATAATTAACATACAGTATTATATTAGTTTCAGATGTGCAGCATAGTAATTTGATATTTTTATATATTATAAAATGGTCACCTTGATAGGTCTATTTACCCTCTGTACCACGCAAAGTTATTGTGATTTTATTGAGTGCACATTGTCATCCCTGGGACTTATTTATTTCATAACTAGAAGTTTGTACCTCTTAATCCTCTTTACCTATTTCACCTACCCTCCACCCATCCCCCTGTTCCCCCTCCCACCACAACCACCAGTTTGTTCCCTATATCTATAAGTCTGTTTCTCTTCTGTTTGTTCATTTGTTTCTTAGATTCTACATGTAAGTGAAATCATAAGGTATTTGTCTTTCTCTCTCTGAATTACTTTATTAGCACAATGTCTTCTAGATCCATCCATGTTTCATTATTTTATATGGTGAAGTAATATTGGAATATTATGTATATATGTTGGAATATTATGTATATATGTACACACACATAACACATCTTCTCTATTTAATAATCTATCAGTGGACACTTGGGTAACTTCCATATCTTGGCTATTGTAAGTATTGCTGCAGTGAACATAGCAGTATGTATATCTTTTTTTTTTTTTTTGTATATCTTTTTGAATTAGTGCTTTCATTTCCTTCAGATAAATACCCAGAAAGGGAAAAGCTAGTTGTATGGTAGTTCTATTTTTAATTTTTTGAGGAACCTCTATATTGTTTTCTATAGTAGCCTCACCAGTTTACCTTTCTACCAACAGTGCTTGGAGTTCCCTTTTCTCTACGTCCTTGCCAATACTTGTCTTTTTGATAATAGCCATTCTGACAGGTGTGAGGTGTATCTTGTGGTTTTGATTTGCATTTCCCTGATGATTAGTGATGTTGAACGTTTCATGTGCTTTTTGCCCATATGTATGTCTTCTCTGCCCGTTTTTTTTTTTTTTACCAGGTTTTTGTTGTTGTTGTTGTTGTTGTTACCGAGTTGTATGAGTTCTTTATGTATTTTGGGTATGAACCCCTACCAGATAAATCATGTGCAAATGTCTTCTCCCATTCAGTAGGTTGACTTTCCTTTTGTTAATGGTTTCCTTTGCTGGGCAAAAGTTTTTTAGTTTGTTGTAGTCCTAATTGTTTGTTCTTTATTTTGTTGCTTTTACCAGAGGAGACATATATAAAAGAATGTAGGTAAGATCAATGTCAAAGAACTTACTGCCTGTATTTTCTTACAGAAATTTTATGGCTTCAGGTCTTATATTTAAGTCTTTAATCCATTTTGATTTGATTTTTGCATATGGTGTAAGAGAGTGGTCCAGTTACATTTTTTTGCATATTGTTGTCCAGTTTTCCCAACACCATTTGCTGAAGAGACTGTCTTTTTCATTGTACATTTTTTTTAAAGTTATTTATTTATTTATTTATTTATTTGAGAGAGAGAGAGAGAGAAGGAGACAGAGATGGTGGTGGAGATAGCGAGAGAGAGCATGAGCAGGGAGGAGAGGGAGAAGCAGCTTACCCACTGAGCAGGAAGCCCAATGATACAGGGCTGGATACCAGGACCCTGGGACCATGACCTGAGCAGAACGCAGACACTTAACTGACTAAACCACCTAGGCGCCCCCCTCATTGTACATTCTTGCCTCCTTTGTCATTGATTAATTGACCATATAAATGTGGGTTTATTTGTGGGCTCCCAATTCTATGCTGTTATCTATGGGTCTATTTTTGTGCCTGTACCATACTGTTTTGATTACTATACTTTTGTTTTATAGTTGAAATCAGAGAGCATAATACCTTCAGCTTTGTTTTTTCTCAAGATTGCGTTGCCTCTTGAGGGGGGGGGTCTTTGGTGGTTCCGTAAAGATTTTAGGATTATTTGTTCTAGTTCTATGAATAATGCCATTGGTATTATGATAGGGATTGCAGTGAATGAAGTATACTTAATATGACAATATGTTTTTTTTTTAATGTCTACTAATAGACCTAAAAGGGATATATGACTTTATTAAATCCTAAATTAAACTTAAGATTAAATTAACTAATTATTAATATCACTGTAAAATCTGTTAATGAAAAGTTTTGTTGATTCCATGCTATTACATAAAGACAAATTATAATATGGGATAAAATATAATTTCAGGGAGTCCACAGCGCATCTAAATCCCATTTTTGGACCTCAGATTAGAATACCATAGTACTGTATGGAGTGGTTCAAAAATAATTGAACACTTAACAATATAAACATGGGTTTTAACACTTTCCCTATGGCTAGACAGTTAAAAGGTCACCCACAGTTTAATACATATGTGATTGTACATTACCTGGTTACTGAGTAGTCCACTTTGGAAGGTGTTCAATATTTTTTGAATCATCCTGTATCAGTTTATCAACTTCCTCTGAGAGGTTTTAAGTGCCAATTTGACAGTGTCAGTTTTGGGTGCTCTTGCACCATGAATATATATTTATTATGACTCACTTTGCAAGTTGACATTTATGGGTTGGATTAATGATGAACAGAGTAATTCCTTATTGGATGACAATAATTTTACTCTAGATTTCAATGAGTGATGATGGCATTACCTCCCTACAGCAATACTCAAAATCAGATTGAAAATATAACTTCCCCCAGATCGGATCATCTCTTAAATGTTAAGTTAGAATGCTCATAGTGTTCGTGGAATTGTAAGCTGTTCTACTGTGAGAGAGAATAAAGTTTCCCAGGAAACAAAGTTATTATTAAAACAGAGCCTCTAAATGTTTTCCTCATTAGACCTGCCAGGGTGCAGCTGTGAAACATGCATCTTTGGACAAGATGGTTTCCATCACTCGCTGGAGGCTGTCTTCCACTTCATAGACTGTCTCATGAAACTGTCATGTGAATTGCTTGTTTTTCTGGCCAAATGTTGTCTTTAGGAAATACTGTTTCATTAGAGAGTTTGCTGAGAGGAGACTGGCTTGAGTTTTTTTTTTTTTAAGATTTACTTATTTGAGAGAGAGAGAGTGAGCATATGTGAACAAGAGGAAGGGAGAGGGAGAGAGACAATCCCAAGCAAACTCTATGCCAAGTGCAGTCTGATGTGGAGCTCAATCTCATGACCCTGAGATCGTGGCCTGAGCTGAAACCAAGAGTCCAAGGCTTATCTGACTGAGCTACCAGGTTCCCCTCGCTTAGAATTTTTACCATAATCTAGAGTCTGCAGGTAGAGGGGCTGGGGGACCACACGTTCACAGGTTGAAATGCCACGTGATCTGACTGTAACTATATATACATGAGCTCCATCAGCCAGTATAAATTAAAGTTGATCTTAACAGTAGTGCATTTATCTGGTCAGTTTAGATAATAGCTCTTTGTAAAATTTTAATTTTCTCTTATTAATAAGAACATTCATATGTTAGTGTATCATTTATTTTGAAATGTTTTACTCATTTTACTCTATTGATACTTTTCTTCGTGAAGGCATCAAATAACATTGACTAATTATAAACCACATTTCCTTAATTTTTTCATTTTCAAAACATGCAAATATTCCTTCAAAGAAGACATGTTTTAACCACGAGTTAAAACTGAATATAAGCAATGCAGTATGAAGTCACCAGGGCAGGGTGCCTGGGTGGCTCAGTTGTTAAGTGTCTGCCTTCTGCTCAGGTCATGATCCCAGGGTCCTGGGATTGAGCCCCACATCAGGCTCCCTGCTCAGTGGGGAGCCTGCTTCTCCCTTTCTCACACCCCCTGTTTGTGTCCCCTCTCTATCAAATAAATAAAATCTTAAAAGAAAAGAAGAAGAAGAGGAAGTCATCGTCATCACCAGGGCACATGGCAAGCATTTTACTTCATTTTCAAGGATGCAACAAGGATGAAAGTGATTGCAGGCAGGATTTGTGCGCTAGGGATGTTCATGATCAGTGATTCAGTGGGTGGCAGTTTTCCTTGCCCAACACATAGATGAGCCATAATAGTTGTTGACATTTTTTTATTTGACAAATATTTTCTGCGTGCTTCACCTGTGTCAGTCAAAGTTCAGTGGTTGGGACACAGATCAATAATGCAGGGCCTCTGTGTGTTGCATCCCCGGTAGTCAGCTCACGAAAGAGGCAAAAGATACTGTGGGAGCACAGAGGCGGGAGGGATCAGTTCTAGCTACAGCGTTGCCATGAAGTTTGGAAATGCAGATAGATTATTTTAACCTATAATGTAATAATCCCAACAAAACTATTATGTGTTTGCCTGTGTTTCTGGACTTGGTGGCCAGTTTTAAGATGGTCAGCAAAGACTATAGGAAAAGATACTTGATTTGGGCCTCAGATGTCCAAAGAAATTCACCAGATTAGAAAAGGGCCTGGGAGGACATTCCCAGTTGAAGGAAACGTTTCTTTGGGAAGCTATGAGTGATCATGCTTAGCTGGTATGTAGAAGAGGAAGTGAGACAGATGTATAGGAGGCAGGTATTAGAAGTTTTGTAAACCGTGTTAAAGTGTATGGATTTTATACTAAAGGCAGTCAGGGGCCAATGAAGGGTTACGAGTTAGGCAGTAACACAGACATTCAATCAAAAACTGTTCGTGTAGTGCCTACTACCTTTTAGGCCAGTGCTAGATGCTGAGCTACAAAAATGAATTAGATGCAAGTAACTCAAAAGCCTGGTAAAGAAAAATATAGAGAAGTTGGTGCAATGGAAGCCATAGATTTTCTGTAATCATAATCACAGCATTACTACATTTATGGAATATTTACTATGTGCCTGGCATGTGCTAAGTGCTAACATGCATTGTCTTATTTAATTATGTCAATAATTCTAAAGGCACTATTGATTGGTGCCGCTTTATAGAAGAGGAAACTGAAAGCACAGATTCAGTCTGGTAAAGGGTGGAGCCAGGGTTCAAATCTTAACAGTCTGACTCCAGAAAATGCACTTTTTACCATATCGGAGGGGACAGTCCATTCTGTAGGGACAAAGGTGGGATTTGGAAAGTCTGCATGGGGATAGTGACAGGGTTTGCCTTAAGGAAGATTACTCATTTTTAAAAAAGATTTTATTTATTTATTTGACAGAGAGAGCGAGGGAGCACACAGGCGGGGAAGCAGTAGACAGAGAGAGAAAGAGAAGCCAGCCTGCTGCTGAGCAAGGAGCCTGAGGCAGGTCTTGGTCCCAGGACCTGGGGATCAAGATCCGAGCTGAAGGCACAGGCTTAACCAACTGAGCCACACCCAGGCGCCCCAAGGAAGATCACTCTTAATTAGTGGCAAAGAGGGAGAAAGAAAAGGATACTAGGGGGAAAAGCCCAGAAAGCACTCTCATACAATAATAGTGGGAGTGAAGGAAAGGAAATTCTCCAAATAAAGAGTTTTAACAGGGTGTCCTTGGACAGACTTCTGTGGAGGCGGCATGAAGTGGGCAGTGGCACTATGTTGGTACATTCTAAGTACAAAACAGCAGATGACAGGAGTGAGGATTTCAAAGACATTTTCTTTCTTGGAGCATATGGAATTTTTAGGGTTGTAGGGGAATAGTTGAAGAATTATTTTTATTCAACTCACTTTTAAACACATATAAGAATGTTAGAAATTGCCAAATGCTACCATCATTTTCAAGAGATTGTTAGATATAGCAGTATCAGTCGGGATCCTTTTAGCACCAAGTCACAGAAATCTCCAGTTAAAATTGACTTAAATATTAAGTACTTTTATTATCTCACATGGTGAGTGGTCTAGAGGTGATAGGTGATGCTACATGGTAATTGAGTATCTCAGAAATCTCATCTAGTTTCTGTAATCCTTTTTTCTTACAGTTCCTGGTATGTTAGCTTTGTTTCCTGTCATTGGTCTCAAATGACAATATTCAGAGAAAGAGAAGACCACCTTTTTGTTTGTATTTCTTTTGGAAAAGAGAAGTCTTCATGACAAACCCTCAACTCTCACACTTCGTTGGTTAGAATTATGTTGTGTGTCCAAGACTGAACCAACCATTCATAGGAGGAATCAGTCATGGGATCATTCCTGACCCAGTGATTGGTGCTGGGGTTAGGTCCATCTTTCCCTGAAGCACATGGCCACTCAAAGGGGGTTGGAAATCTGGACAAAATTGCAGTTTTGTGAATGAGGAGAGAGAGCTGGGTAGATTTGGGGTAGGCAATCGATGGTGTCTGTTTTAAATTAACTACGAAAGTCTTTCTTAAATGGAATGACAATATAATTATTAAATGTATCTTATTAATAAAATTTTCAGTCTTATAGCCATGTGTTCAGTAGCCAATTTTCTCTTATTTTTAATAAAATAATTATAATTTTAGAATACCTAATATCAATATTTCAATGCAATAAGCCTGCTAAGGTCAGTTCAGTTTGGTTTAGGTTTTTAAACTAACTCTTCAGAATTCTTTTGGCTGATGATGGTTCATGGTAAATATCACTGATGATGAATGAAATTTGGCAGTTCACTCATTCTCCATAATTTAGGGAAATGCTAAAATACTAACATGCCTCTAAAGTGTTGGAGAATCTGTTCCTACTTCCCACCACCTTTCATTTGAGAGTAGAGGATTAGGCTCTGCAAGTCCTGTTTGCAACTGACTGAATAGTTTCCTGGGTCTCCAAGAAACAATCACTCAAGGAAACAGGGAAGTGCCAAGAAGAAGCTATCAGTTACTCCAGCCTCCAAGAAATAGAAACCGACTAAGCCTAAACCTAGACCTAATTTAAGCCTAAAGAAACGGTTTACTTTAAAAGTTCAGGGATGATCCTGGAACCCAAATTCCGCTGAGTCTTAGGAAGTTCTGTTCTCTGAAAGTGGAAGTACATCGGGAGCTGGGAAGTTTCAACTTCTGTCCCTGCTTCTCACAGTAGTGCTGTTTGGTTCTTTTCTCTCTGCAGACTAACTTTGTTGTTTTTTCAAGTCTGTGGTGGGCAGATGATAGCTAATTTATATTCCTTGATATCACATCCCCTCTGCTCAAAAGACTAGTCCAAACTCTGAATGTCTCTACATTCTAACTCTGAATTTCCCAGGAGAGAGAATCTAATTTACAAATGGATCTGTGGCTTAAATTGAGTATCTTGCACAAGATCACCCAGCTAGTAAGTGGAAGATAAGGCCTTTTGACTCTAGGTCAGTCTGGATCTAAAACCTGATGACTTTCCAACAAAATATGTGGCCACCAATTAGATTTTCAGGAGCAGTGCTGGATGCCTTGTTGATTCAGTCTGGTCTTCTCCTTGCTGGTAAACCTGATTTGGGGTCTTGGTATAGACCAAGGTCTAGGTATTAGACCTAAAGACCTAAAGACCTAAAACCTTGCCTTGCTGACTGGTACCTATAATTCTATCATGAGAAGAGTCATGTTTTTTCTTTGGCTTAACACATGGAATATCTCATCTTTACAGAATATCTGACAGGTTACAAGGATGATATAATGATCTCATTTTATTTTTACAACAATCCAGTGACATAATAGGCAAGGTTATTTACTCCTATTTAGACATAAGGGAATGGAGGTTCACAAAAGGAAGGTAATTTCTTCCAGAAGAGAGGACTGACCTCCCTGGGGAGCCTGTAAACTAGTTGCTTTGAAGAAGCTGAAGCATCTCATTGGTAACATCCCTGCGGAACATTGAAGTATCCCTTCCAAGGGGGTGCAGGATAGCCACAGGCCACTTGGCGCTGAACTGCATAGACTGGGAACTTTGTCAGGACAGACACTATTCTCTACTCCTCTCTTTGTTCTCAGGTTCTAGCATCATATTTTGTACATTGCAGACACTTGATGAATATTTATTGAAGGAATATGGGACTTCTTAAAATGATAACTCTAATATTGGAATGATCTGCCTTGAAAGTTGTGTGATTCTTAGCACTGGCAGAGTTTAAGAAAAGATGGGTAAATATCTCCATCCTAATATTAAAGACTAACATTTATTGAGTGTTTACTCTGTGTTGGGCACTGGGCTGAGTGCTCTACATAGTAATATTTCATATATTCCTCATTACAAGTCAATACAATAGGCTCTGTTATTATTCTCTTTGAAACCAAGGCACAGAGAGGTGAAGTGATTTGCTCAAGAATCCATTCAAGTGGTCAGGATTTGAATCCTGGTAGACTAAGTTAGAGATCAGGATCTCAGTTGTGTTGCCAAAGCATTTCCTAGATGAGACAGGAGTTTAAAGTAGATGACCTCAGGTCTTTTTTTGATTTTAAGATTCTCTGGTTGGTTGGCCAGAAGATTGGTGCTACCAGAGGAACTGGAGAAGGAGAACCAACTGTAGGTTTTAGATTTTTTTTTTTTTGACAGAGAGAGAGAGAGATCACAAGTAGGCAGAGAGGCAGTGGGGGAAGCAGACTCCCTGCTGAGCAGAGAGCCTGATGCCGTGCTTGATCTCAGGACCCTGAAACCATGACCTAAGCCGAAGGCAGAGGCTTAACCCACTGAGCCACCCAGGTGCCCCTGTAGGTTTTAGGATAGAGGGGTCAGCAGAGAACAAATTGATTTTGTATCAGAGGATATCCAAATGAAAGAGTTCAAGCTTCTTTGAAGCTTTTTCTTCAAAGAAAAGAAAATCCATATGTATGCTATTTTCATGAAAAGCCCTTTCAGTACATCGTGTGATAAAGATTACTGTCTGGCCATGTATATTATAGTATTTATGCCTCACAGTCCTCTTCTAATAGAGCCTTATACTGTAGTATTGATAGAACCACAACTTTGTGAGATAAGCAACATTCTCTTTTGAGAGGACAACTGACAATCTTGTTTTTTATTTTTCAGGAATTTCATTAGAGAAAGTGTATGCAATTTCAGAACCAATAAGAGATATGTTTCCTACATAACAAAAAGAAAAAAGGCAAACAAATATATATTTGGAGGCTTAGGAGTTTTAACTAATTTTGCCACTGTATCCCTTCTTATTTTTTTAAAGATTATTTATTTATTTGACAGACAGAGATCACACGTAGGCAGAGAGAGGAAGGGAAGCAGGCTCCCTGCTGAGCAGAGAGCCCGATGTGGGTCATGATCCCAGGACCCTGGGTCCTGGGATCATGACCTGAGCCGAAGGCAGAGGCTTTAACCACTGAGTCTCCCAGACACCCCCTTCTTATTTTTTTTTAAAAGATGTTTGTTTGTTTGTTTATTCATTCATTTATTTATTTGACAGAGAGAGAGAGAGAGAGAGAGAGAGAACACAAACAGGGGGAGTGGGAAAAGGAGAAGCAGGCTTCCTGCTGAGCAGGAAGCCCAATGTGGGGTTCGATCCCAGGACTTCATGACCTGAGCTGAAAGCAGATGCTTAACCACCTGAGCCACCCAGACACCCCACTGTATCCCTTCTTAAAAGAAATAAACAGGGACTGCATATTTATCATGTTGTATTATCATCTTCCCTGGCAATAACACAAAACTTGCAAACAGATAAAGAAAGCAACATACCTAAAACGTAACAAATGATAATCACTTTAAACATTATTTGGTTGAATGACATTGTTATTTAAAAATATAATTCTGCCAGAGTCTTTGAATTATCAGAAACTCTAAATCTGCCAAACAAGCAAACAATCAGTCAACAACAGTAGGCATCTAGGGACACTACAAAAGCAGGGAACAAGACAAGATTCTGCCCACATGGCCTTTTCTAGCAGGACTACATACATAACCCATGACTCTTGGGAAAAAGCGTTCAGATTGCCATGTGGCTGAGGTCAGCCAAGGACAACCTTGGAAACAGATGGGCCTGGGCTTTAATCACAGACATACTATTTACTAATGGTACAACCATGGGAAAGTGACAAAACCTCTCTGAGCCCAGTTCTTCATCCACAAAATGTTACAACTAATCTGTCCCGCATACGGTCATTGTAAGAAGTGTATGAGATATGTGAGGTGAACCTACAATTAAGTGTTCTTATCACACTTACCCACAGGGTAGGAGGAAGTTTTTGGAGGTGATGGATATGTTTATGGCATTGATTATAGTAATGGTCCCACTGGTGTATACTTATTTCTGAACTCACCAGGTTGTATCCATCAAAAAGTAGAGCTTTTTGTATATCAGTCATACTGTAATCAAGTGGTAAAAAAGAGGAAAAAAAACCTATAACAGCACAAGCAGCAGAGGGGACTTCTGATAATTATTAGTATCATCCTTTCCCCCCACTTCAGTTTCTATCTTTAAGAAAACTGCTCTGATTTAGAGGAAATCCACCCCCTCACTGAATTAAACAGTATTATCTATGAGGGCCACTCTGTACAAATGGACAGGTTGTTCCCTGATGAAGGGAGAGAGGGGGCTGAATTCCAGCTCATTATCACCCATCAAGCTGGGTGCCCTGGCTTCTCTTTCTAATTTGCACAAAGATGCTACATGTAAAGCTTAGGTACTTATCAGGCTCTGGTGTCTGATTTAGTAATGATGATCTTGGACTTTGCCCATTTTGTGTCTGATGGGGAAATGGTAATCAAGAATTACAATACATGAAATTAATGCTGTTCTAAGGAGGGCACTATGGGAACATAGAAGAGAGACATTTAAATCTGATGGGCTGGGGGAGGGAGGCCCAGGATCTGTGACTTAAAGGATGAGAGGAATTGGTGGAGTGACGTTCAGTTATTTATCCATCTATCCATTCAGTAAACATGAATATCTACTGAGAGCCAATACTGAAGATAAAACAGTGAATAGAAGGATATCTGTTCTTACCATCATTCTGACATTGTAGTAGGGCCAAGAGAAAATAATGACTGAACCTGAGAAGCATTAGGTGGTGAGATGTGCTTTAGGAGAATAACGTACATAGGGTGGTGGTAAGTGGGGTGAGGGGACCATGTCTGAATGGAGAGTAGGGAGGCTCCTTAGGGAGGCGTCACTTGAGCTGAGAACTGAGTGGCAATTGTGGAAACTCAGGGGTGAGGGACGGCTGTTACAAAAGTCTTAAGGGGGAAAGAACTTTATATTCTGAGATGGCAAAGGACACACTTAGGCAAAGTGTAGTGGGTGAAGAGAGGAGTGGGAGAGGTAGTCAGGCATTGAGCATGATGAGCTGTGATACCTGCCAGGAGTTCCATATGGCAAAACAGAAGATCTCTGGCTAGGGGCTGAGAGGTAAGAGGAAGAACTTCTAACAACACAGTCCCTTCCCTTCTGTCATATATGACTATTGTTAGGTGATGAGAGATGAGTTGGGAGAGACAGGCAGGAATTAGGTTATGGTAAGTCTCAGCTGGATCTGGGAGACATTTAATTTTGCTTAATGCTATGGAAAGAAGCGCAAGGAAGCCATGACTAAAGTCATTCAAAGACAGGCTTTTATGTTTATGCCTTCAGAGGAAGTTTGAATACCAAGTCTTATTTGTGTTAATTAATTGTTCTTGAGCCATATTTCTCAATATACAGATCCCATGAGAGCTTGGAACTCTTCTCAGGTGTGTCCACACATTCAGATTAATGTACAATTTATTTTCACAACAATGAGTTTATTTACGTGATAGTGATGTCTGTTGGAATGTTAAACTGAGTAGGTTGTATTTTATAGGGGGAGGAAACATCTTTTTCCTGCTAAGAGCTGAGATGCAGCACATAATGTCAAGTTGGTAACAAATATATGATATTTATTAGAGCATGGGAAAACTTTGCCTCATAATACATGAAGGAGACCCTGCTAGCTGCTTACCTGACATCCATGATCTCCCCCTTATTCTTATTGACAGAACCTTAGATTTGATTGTCAATAAGCCCAGCTGAAGATACTTGTCTTCTAGACTCCCTTTGGGTCAGGGATCGTTGTGTGACAAAAGTCTGGCCTGTGAGATCTAGGCTGAAGTCACTGGAGAATGAAAAGGCAAATCCTGACAAGGAAAAAGCCCTGTGTCCTCTTCCCCTTTCCTCCTGCTATTTGTAGTCACTTGGTGACTCAGTGTTGTTGGGAGTCTTGTAATTTCTTTAAATATGTTGTAAAGCCAACATGTTGAGTTAAGGACCACTGTCTTATGAGGACTGTGACTAAATCTTTCTGGCACTTGTACTGGTCTGAAGTACTTCTGATAAAGTAGTGAGATGATTTTATCAGAAGTACCTCTCAGAGTTCATAATTTGAGGTATCTTCAGTGTATGTCATGTTTCTTCCTGTTTTTGAACTAGAGAAATATAGTCAACAATTATTTCTTAAACATTCATTTAACATATGCTGAATATCTATAATTATGAAGATAACACTTTTTTATGTGCTGTGAGGAATAGAGATGATGAGACCAAGCTTCTTCTTCTGGGGGAGCCAACAATTTTATTAGATGACAGATGTTCATAAATTAATGTAAAACGTGTATGCATATCCTGTGTAGGCCATGGCTGGGCCTGCCCCAGAAAAGCCTCTAAGTGGACATGAATGTGGATGCAGATAAAAGGAACATGCTCCCAAATGCAGGCAGAGCACATGTTCAAAGCTTGGAGCCTGGACATCCAGCCTGTATGGATGTCAGTGGGCTTACACTGTGGCAAAATTATTGCCTTAAGTGTAGTATTATTTATTTCTGTATGATGGAGAGCCTGGTGTTATAAAAGGTATGGAGTTCTTTGTTCCTCTAACCTGGGTTCGTCTCACTCAGTGTGGCCCAAGGTCGCTAGACTTCAGATGTGTAGTCATGGGAGGGATGATGGAAGGAAATCATGGGAGGTGTGTCCACCAATCTGCATCCTGACCTGGTTTACATGCTCTATGTGGCTTACTTGCTGCCTTAGGATTAAAGAACGTAAAAGCCATCCTGAAATATGGCCCCTTGGAGAGCATCATTGAATGGGCTGTGTGACCTGTAGGGATATAGTAAGTGACAACAGAGCATTACAAAGAGCACTGAGTTGTGAGGAGGAAGAAACAGTTCTGTTTAGGGCTTCCCTAAGGCTTCATTCACATGGCTGAAGAATGGGATGTGTGGGGAAGCACTGAGAGATGGAGCTGGAAAGGGAGTCCAGGCCAAGCTAAGAGGTTTGGCATTGAACATATTGGTAATGAAACCGAGGAATGTTTTTGAGCAACTATTAAACTAGTGAATTAGTAAAACGGGATCATAAATAAACCTGACAGCATTATCATGTGTGATACCTTGGTGAAATGACTGGAAGATCCCTTTAGGTGCCCAGGTTTGAACTGAGGCCATGTGTGACTGGAGAATAGTACATGAATTTAGAGTTTTATCATAAAACTGATTGGGGAACATGAAAGAGAGTGGAGAACCACATAGGAAGTTTGAGTTTTTGAATTTGGACATAGAGGATAGTAGTACTGTGAACACACAAAGGGCACAGGAAGAGGGAAACAGTTCTTGTTTTAGTGATACTGGATTGAGGTGCTGGCAGCACATTCAGGCGGAAATATGCTACAAGCAGCAGAAAATAAGAGAAGGAGCCCAGGAGAGAGGTGGAGTGAGGGATTAGCCACCTACGCTGGGGTGAGTCAGTGAGTTTGGGCATAATACATGAACCTAATGACAGGTCCCAAATACATGACAAATGTAACAGGGAAGACATACCTAAGAGTGCCTTGGAAAATAAAAAACACTGCGATATTGGTATTTATAGTTTATGTTTGTTTTACCAGCTGTTGAATTCTCAGAAACCAACTCTTATCCCAGATTGACCTCCTAACTGGCCGGATTGTCAAAGGACTCATTTTTGTGTAGAAATGTGACTCCTGTGACAGTGAATCACCAGATCTTTCTGGTCTATACTAGGAGAAAGAGACGAACTACACGACTAAAGCACGCCTTTTTTTGGAGGTAGGGGGCACACAGCCCCTCAATTATAGGTAGTGGTGATCACTAAACAAATTCAACAACTAAAATCTTGGAGGTGTTCCCGAGGAGGGGTATGGGTGTGCCTGGACGGAAGCTGCACGGAAGCAGGGGAGAGGTTAAACAGAAGAACGCCACCCGCGGGATAAAGATGAGCTAAGCCAATTGCGTAGCTCCCAGTTGGAAGCTGGCCTTCGTCATCAGGCATACTCGCTTCATTGCTCACCGCCTGGGAACAACTCGGTTTATTCCGAGGCGGGGCCGCTGAGAAGCAGGGGAGGGGACAAGAGTAGGGAGAAAAGAGCGCAGAAAAGCCCGTTGGGCGGAGACAGGAGAACTTCCCCCCGAAGATTTACTACATTTCCCAGAATTCAGTGCGGCAGAGAGGCGTTGATCCATGGTCGCCGCTGGAAGATTTGCGACATGGGATTGGTAGTCAGCATCCATCGGTCGCCGGAGGTAGGACTCCGGTGGGGAGTCTATAGGGATTGGCTAATGAGAGTTCGAGTCCCGCCCACAGATGGTGACGACAGGCGGCGGTCTTGCTACTTAAGGCGTCGTGGCCCAGCCCGCCCCGCCTTAGCTCCCGCGCTAGAGAGAAACATGTATCGTTTCCGCTCGCAGCTCTTCACGGGGATTTCTGCTGCTGCCACCGCCCGCTCGTACCCCCGCCGCTTCTCGCCTCTGTTAGCTGAAGACTCGCCTCTTAGCCGCCCGCCGCACAGACGCACGAGTAAAAAGTGCAGCTCCATCGGCTGATCCTCGCTAAGCTCCGAGTTTAGGCGGCACCGGGCGTCCCACGATGCCGAAGAATAAGAAGCGGAACACTCCCCACCGCGGTGGCAGTGGTGGCAGCGGCACAGGGGCAGCTGCAGCGACGGCGGCGACAGCAGGTAAGGGGGTATCCCCGGCGCCGACATCCCCGTTGCCGGCCGGGCTTGCGAGTCTCAACCTCGGGCGCCGTGGGATTTGTAGTTCCAGTCCTCTGGACATATGTGTCGGCCGGGCTCTTTGCTTGACTGGCGAACTACAATTCCCAGCGTGCCGTGGGGGCAGTACCTCGCGCGATTTGGATCTGGCTTGCGGACCGAACTCTTTGGCACCGGCCTTGGGGGCGGGGAGGGGCGGCGCGAATAGGTTCTAGGGCCTGAGAGTGGATCCGGGTCCGGGGTGACGGATTGTTGGGCGGGAGAGGAACTCTTCTCAGAAGCTGGTGCTTGCTCCTCAGAGCTCACTCTGAGGGAGGGTGGGGCCGGGAGAGGATTTGCGTCTTTCTAGCAGTGGTTGCCTTTGACCCACCGACTCCAACGTGGAGTTCTGGGGAATGCCAAAGGTCCTGCGCGTTTGGCCCGGCTCTTGCGTCACGAGGCCCGCCCTTGCGCTTTGCGGCCCGGGTGACGCAGAGGCGCCGGTGTGGCATCCCATCCCGTTGCCGCCTTGGGCAGCCCGCGTGTCCACCTGGCTGGGCGGAGGCGTGGAGGCTCAGGGCCACTGTCCGAGCCTAGGGTCCATTTCTATTACAAACTGGCATTTCCAGAAGCCCCGCGCCCCCGCTTCGTCTGCGGGGGGTGCTCCAGCGACCTTCTCCGGGGGGGGGGGGGGCAGAAACCGCGTTCTCCTTTGTGCAGCGTTCTATAGGTTCTGTCCCCTCAGGCCGGGGTGGGCGAGGTGGTGGGGGAACTCAGGTTGCAATTGGCCAAAAGTTTAGATTTTTGTTTTGTTTTGTTTTGTTTTTTTTGTTCTCATTGCAAAGTTGAAGCTTTTCCTGGATGGGTAGGTGCTTAAGTGAACTCCTGATTCTCTACTACTAACTATAGGGTTAGGGGAAAAGGACTTTAAAGAAAGTCTTATGAAACACCACTAAACTTAAATCGAGTATTAATGAAATCATCTCATTTAGTAATTTTTTGGTCGAGATTTTGAAGTTAAACATTGGAATTCTCGGACTTTAGCCCATCAGATCTAGTACTGACCATTATGTATTTGTCAACACAATTGCTTTTCGACCCTCGTAATGATACGCCTCTGTTCATTAATGAATAGTCCATTTTCCTTGTTAAAGATGATACGAAACTGGCGTTTAAAACGCTTTCCTGTAGGATTTATAGCAGCATGAAAACTTATGTTCTGTAGTAAACATTTAATAATTGACAATAGAAATCAATTATTATAGTTGCAGTTTTCCCCCTTTTTATGTTGCTCTTTATTTTTATTGTATGCCCTCGATACTCATGAAATTTGTTCTTGATCAAGATGTAAAATACAAAATTAGTTTGTTGTAGCATTTGATTGTTAATGTGAATAGAGGGATCTCTATTCTTTTCTGTATTTTAGCTTTTCCTCCTCTGAAGTCAATTTGAATTGTCTGGGAGGTCCTTATTCATTTTACTCTTCTTTAAGTTTTTACCTTTTGTTGGTGGAGCAGATGATGGTGAAGCAGCAAGCAGTCATTTTAAAAGTTGTAACGGATGTTACTCATGGCTTCCTCGAATCACAAACAAATCTTTATCTCCTCAGAAACTCTGAAATTTTCTTTCTTCCTAGGGCTAAGGAATAATCACAGGTGGTGGTGGGGTATTACTTTTCAAATTTCCCCTCTCCTCTTTGCTCATTTCTCATCAGCCTAATTGCTATTGCTTTTTTTTTTTTTAATTTATTTTCAATAGAAAAGGTAAACTTAAACACTGAATTTTAGCATATTCAAACGAATGGAAAAGAATTCTTCGTTGAGTGTATAAAACTGTACAGGCTTTGAATATTTTTGGAAATTTACACTAGTACTTGTTATCTGTGCTTACCTCTGGTAAGTGGGTTATGCAGTGGGATTTACTTTTTTAACACGTTAATTTGATTCCATGTGGATGTATTACTTTTTAAATGAATAAATAATAACGGAGTAGAAGGGATGGAATGTTGTCACAAACTTGT
Organism: Mustela nivalis; assembly: GCF_964662115.1. Classification (NCBI taxonomy): domain Eukaryota; kingdom Metazoa; phylum Chordata; class Mammalia; order Carnivora; family Mustelidae; genus Mustela; species Mustela nivalis. The sequence goes on along the minus strand of NC_139031.1, from coordinate 35,806,442 downwards.
ACTTACTTAAAAGCCATTTACCTTATTGGTATTTTTAAAATGACATCCAGTAGAGATGGGATTCAAATGGGATTTTAACATGTACAATAAAAAGATAACCATGTTTCTTATCACTTTAATTGATTTTCCATTTAAATTCTTTCTCTTTTAAGTTATGCAGGATTTTAGAAAGCTGATAAAATTGACAAGTATGCTTATTTTTCATTGCACTTAATTTAAAGAGAGCATTTTTTTTTAAAAAATGAAAGAACAAAACCTTGTTAGTAAACCCTGAAGATATAAGGACTTTATGTCTAGAGTGCCACCTAATTAATATTACTTGGGATCACACAGTGGGTGAATTTGATCTAGATATCAGGCATTCATACAGGGTTCTTTTTCTTGATTTGTTGTTGTTTGTTTAACTTCTCTTTCCTGGAGTCTTGGAAACTGAGACTTAGGGAAAGGAGTTGAGTAAGAGGTGTTTAAGGGTACTCTTCTTGGCAGTTTAGAAGTAGACTGAATATGAAAAGTAAAAAATATGAATTGACTTGTGAATGTGTATTAGTAGAAATCAGATGGCTCTTAACTATTCCCATGACTTCAAATCATGGAAGACAATGAAGGTAGATCCAGAAATAGAGTATGATGTCATAGGTCTTGGTTTATTTGTTTATTCCTGCCCTAAGCACTCTGATTAATATGTTATGGTATCCTGGCTTCTTAGCTTATTCTTTATGCCGTCCTACCTTTATTAGCAAAGTTATTCCTTTGGAATAGCAAGCAAATTTGAAGGCTGCTTGTCATCTTGTGTTGATTTAAAAATTAGCCAGGTTGTATTTTGATTTAAAAAAAAAAAAACTTCATTAAAAATATACCCCCCAAATACTAAACTTAGGAAGCTTAAACACAGAGGATTGGAAAAACAAACAAACAAACAACAAACAAACCACCTCTTTTTAAGGGAATAAGTGACATGAATTTCTTGAACAGAGGCACCTGGTGATATTTGGTACAATCTTTGATTTTACTGATAAGGGAACTTGGACTCAAAGGTGAATCAGGTGACTCAAAGTCACTTTTGAGACAGATTTTGGTACGTACTGTAATTCAGTGCTGAATGTAATTCATGACAGAGCAGTACTTTATTATTAAATTCCTGCAAAACAAAATATAACTAAATTTATTTTTTTTTGAAGATTTTACTTATTTATTTGCCAGACAGATCACAAGTAGGCAGAGAGGCAGTCAGAGATAGAGAGGGGGAAGTATCTGAGCAGAGAGCCCGGTTCAGGGCTCGATTCCAGGACCTGAGCCAAAGGCAGAGGCTTAATCCACTGAGCCACCCAGGCACCGTGGATTTATTTTTTAAGTTAATTTGAGGAAAGATTCTAGTTACAAAAAAAGATTATATTTTAGGATGTTTGGGTGGCTCAGTCAGTGGAGCATAGGATTCTTTATCTTGGAGTTGTCAATTCAAGCTCCAAGTTGAGTGTAGAGATTACTCAAAAAATAAAATCTTTAAAAAAAAGATTTTATTTTTTAGTAACAGCCCTGATGTTTTTAAACTGTTGGATATGTTAACCTTTCTTTTAAAAGTGAATCATCTAACAGGCTTTTCTACTATATCAAAAACCAAAATTTCTGTTTTATTCCTTCCCCCACCTTTTTATTTATTTTTTATTTTTATTTTTATTTTTTTAAAGATTTTATTTTTATTTATTTGTCAGAGAGAGAGCACACAGGCAGGCAGAGTGGCAGGCAGAGGCGGAGGGAGAAGCAGGCTCCCAGCCGTGCAAGGATCCCAATATGGGACTCGATCCCAGAAGACTGGGATCATGACCCGAGCCGAAGGCAGCCGCCTAACCGACTGAGCCACCCAGGCGCCCCCCCCACCTTTTAAAATAAAGATGTTATTTATTTATTTGTTTGAGAGAGAGAGACTGCATGTGTGTGTTTGCGTATGTATGTGCAAGGGGAGGGGCAGAGGGAGAGAGAGTCTCAAGAGAACTGCAGACTGTGCTGACCCCAGCATCCAGAGCCCCATATGGGGCTCCTGAGATCATGACCTGAGTCGGATGTTTAATTGACTGAACCACTCAGGTGTCCCCCCCCCTCCCCTTGCTTAATTCAAGCTATCTTTAAAACTACCATCTCTTAATGTCTTATTTCTTCACACAAGGTGTTTAGCTTAAAAATTAATCCATTTACCATGTTTATGTTTACTAGGCTCAGTCATTCTCCTTGAACAATATACTTACTCTTATGACCTATTGTTTCATACTCTATTTCTGGATATATTTTTATTGTCTTTAACGAAGTCATGTTTTGGAAATACTTTTTCAACCATAATACCAGTTTTTGATACATTTCTGAAGTTGATGTATATTGTAAAACAGTAGTCTGAAAAACAGGTGAATTGACTTTTTTTTAGAATATTTAAATATGTTTATTTGTAGCATAATCATCCCTTTTAAATAAGGTTGGATTTTCATTACCAAAATTCTCCTAAGTAGATTTAAAAATTCCCAAGTGAGCTTTTTGAGCATATGGCAGCACAGTCATCTACTTCCATCCTCTTTTGCTTACTAGGTGGCCAGCATCGGAATGTTCAACCTTTTAGTGATGAGGATGCATCCATTGAAACCATGAGCCATTGCAGTGGTTACAGCGATCCTTCCAGTTTTGCTGAAGATGGTATGAGTTTTAAATTTAAATTTGCAACTTTAGATAAAAAGATGTTTTAGGTAGAAGAATTCTTATAGCTAAGGCACACTATTGCTGTTTCCTGTCTGCTTTTTTCCTACTTAAATTAACTATGGTAAGTTTATATTATTCCTTAGGACCAGAAGTCCTTGATGAGGAAGGAACTCAAGAAGACTTAGAGTACAAATTGAAGGGATTCATTGATTTGACCCTGGATAAAAGGTAGGAGATACTGGAAACTTTGTTCTGTGTGATTCTGATCAGCCACTATGTATATTATATGCAGTTCTGTGATTTAGCAATATACTTTTCTAAAGCCTGATTTGTTTACTTTGGATCTTTAAATGTTTCTTGTTCCTTCGGACTTTTAACATAGATAGGAACATGCCACTAGAATTTAGATTGTCTTAGATTAGTCATTATTCTAGCATAATAAATAGCATATAACTGTATTTGTTTGCAATTGAAATGGGTTTGTTGGACTAAAAGTTACTCTTCAGCTGGAAAGAACAGCTAAACTTTGCTTTAAGCCTCTTGCCCACTAATTTTATTGCAGATGTGAAAAATAGCAAAGCTAAATTTTCTTATTTCATAGTAGTTCTAGAGCTGACTTAAACAGAAGTAAAGAGCCCTAAAGATGCAAATGCGAAGTCCAGACTTTTGCAGTATCAAAAAATTGTGAGTTTGCTTAAATATGTAATATGGGAGAATTGTGGATTCACCTTATTACACTGAAAAATGATTAAGAGCTTGATAACAATTCTATAGAAAGAAAGAATCTACAAATGTATAAAGAGAAATGGAGAGGGAAATAGTGTAGTTTTTATGTTATTGTTGACCTATGGTACACACCAAATTGATCTTCTGATTTGTTTTAAATAGTGCGAAGACAAGGCAGGCAGCTCTTGAAGGCATTAAAAATGCACTGGCTTCAAAAATGCTTTATGAATTTATTCTGGAAAGAAGAATGACTTTGACTGACAGCATTGAACGCTGCCTGAAAAAAGGTAATATACTTATTTTTGAGTAAGAGGCACAGAACTAAAAAGGAATTTGCCACCTTCTTTGCAGTAATATTTATTAATGGAAATGGAAGATTGGCTCACTCTTAACTTTACGGTTGTCAAGGAATACACTATGCTTATTCAATTCAGAATGAGACTTGTTAGAAGCTTTGTTTTTTGTTTATGTAAAAACAGCTTGAAACTAGGATTGTGATGGATTGTCATCCATGTTTATATTGGAACAGGTGATTGCCATTTTCATGTATAAGAAAATCTTGAAAGCTTGTGTCAGATTTTAACAAAGGTATTAAAAAAGCCATCCTACTTCATTTTCCTAACTTAAAAAGTATTATAATTACATAGCTCATTTTCCCTTGCACTTACTAAAAACCTCAGTCATACCTGTGGATGACATCATATTCAGGATATCCCTTGAAATGTTTAAATTCTAGAACTTTGTAATGGAGATTCTGGAAGTCATATTATAGTCATAGAACTTTTAAGAATGAAGAGAGACCTTGAAGATTAAGTCTAATATTAACAAACTTCACTTTTAGGAATCACTAAAATTACAAGGGTCTGGGGCTGCCAGCTTAATTATTTTGTCAAGTAAGAACATTATGAGAATAATGACCTTATCATAAAGACCTATCATTAGGTCTTTATTAACAAAATATTTCTAGCACCAGAAATGTGGGAAGCACACCTGCTCTTTTTAAATTGAATGAGCTTATTACCTTTATCTTCTTGTTTTTCTCATTTTACCTCAGGTGAAAGCTTTGCAATAGAATGCCAACCATTCCATCTCTCTCATTGTACAGAATAAAGGTCTAGGAAATATGAGATTGGTCTAAGGTTATATAACTTCTTGGTGGTATAGTTGATAGCAGAGCCAACTTTTTTGAGACTGTTTCCTATTAATGGTAGTTGGATTAGATGTCCTTTAAAAATTCCATTCCAATCTGCTTTTTTAATAGATTTTTAATTTGTCAGGTAATAATTTGGTATCTGCAGTTTTTGTATGGTTTTAAAGAATCTTTCTTTCTTTCTAAAGATTTTATTTGAAAGATCATGCGTGTGTAAGCAGAATGGGGAGGGGCAAGCAGACTCCCCTCTGATTGTGGAGCTGGATTCGGGGCTGGATCTCAGTACCCTGAGATCATGAGCTGAAATGAAATCAAGGGTTGGATGCTTATCGAGCAGGACCACCCAGGCGCCCCAAGAATCCTTTATTTTTAATCCCTTACTTGTTTAAAAAAAAATTGGTGAAGGAGAAACCTTGAAGGTTTAGTTTACTTCATGGACTGCATCCATCTGAAATGGTTGAGAAACTAATTCAGAGTCTACCTGAGCACTGTTCTATGAGTACATAAAAGATCTCGAAGATCAGGTCAGCTTGAAGCACGTCATTTTGCTGAATTGTTACAGTGCTCCCTTAAGACAGATGTTAATCTCCATTTCACTGCTGAAGAAATACGTTTTGAGAATAAGAGTTGTAAGTCATTTATTTGGCTAATAAGTGGTGGTTGTAGGGTGAGGTTGGTTTCCAGAGTTTGAGGTCACTAGGTTTGCAGCTCATGTAGCATATTATGGGGTTATATGAACGGTAAATAATATTTTGGTGAATTGTACAAATGTGGGAAATTGTTGTCTTAATAAGTTCTCTCAGAACAATTTTTCATGGTTGTACCTTTGCTTTTTTCCTAGGTAAGAGTGATGAGCAGCGTGCGGCTGCAGCATTAGCATCTGTTCTTTGTGTTCAGTTGGGCCCTGGAATTGAAAGTGAAGAGGTTTTAAAAACTCTTGGACCAGTCTTAAAGAAAATAATTTGTGATGGAACAGCTAGTATCCAGGCTAGGCAAACTGTAAGTATATGATTTTTTACTTTATAAGTCTGTCCAGGCATGACATCCAGATACTCTGATGAATGGTCTAGGAAGGTTACATTTTTAAAATAATAGGTTTTTTTTTTTTTTTTTAAAGATTTTATTTATTTATTTGTCAGAGAGAGAGTGAGTGAGAGCGAGCATAGGCAGACAGAGTGGAAGGCAGAGGCAGAGGGAGAAGCAGGCTCCCTGCGGAGGGCAAGGAGCCCGATGTGGGACTTGATCCCAGGACGCTGGGATCATGACCTGAGCCGAAGGCAGCTGCTTAACCAACTGAGCCACCCAGGCGTCCCTAAAATAATAGGTTTTTAATTAACATTTTATTTGCATTTATCTTTTACTTTGAGCAGACTTAATAGTATTGACAATTGTTTCCTTAAATTTTCTGAGATACCATAGAACATCCCAGATAGAACACATCTCGACGTCTTCGAAATCAAAGGTCATAAGCTGATAGGAAATACTATCTTATCTTGAGTTCTTCAGGATGATTGAAGAATAATTTTTGTTGTAACTTAAATGATATAGAAAGTGCTTATTGGGTGGTCATTTTTTATTCTAAGAAATGTAATAGGTATTTTTAAAAAACCTTGGCTGTTGTGGCCTAGAAGTCCTTAGGAAAAAGCTGAAAGCTTTATTTCGTAGGAATCTGTAACTTGTGAGATACTCTAGTCATGTCATGGGGTTTGAAAGACCATGTTTCATTCTCTGATTATTCGATACTCATTACTCATGACAGTTGACTTTAGATTGTGGATTTTGTTTGTTTGCTTTTGGAGTGCTCAGGTAATTATCAGAAGCATCTTTGTGGGTTTGGAAAGTGGATTTGAATCATAAGGGATCTTAAGAATTTAATCTTAGTAGATTTGATTGTTAAGCTGTTTTGTTTTTTTTTTTTTTTTAAACAAGAAACAGGTTCAACTTCGAGACTTTCTATTAGTTTTAATAGTGACTTTTCACATTAGCTTTCTCTTTAGTATTACTGACTATTTAGTATTATATTTAGATGACATTGATCTTTCTATCAGATAAACCCTGAAATCTTAGGGACTTAATAAAAATTTATTTCTTGCTCATATGACTGTGTAAGTTGGCAGAGTCCCTGGGTGTCCGTCTACATCTCTGTGTCCTACCTTTAGGTCCTTGTGGCAGCTATGGTGGCAAGGTGGGGAAAGAAAAAAGACAGGTGCTCAGGCCAGAATGCATCACTTTAGTGGCTGGTTCCTTGGTTTACAAACTATATGGAGGCTGGGAGTAGTTAAGCTGTTTCCCCAGAGGCAAAAAAAAGTAGAATTTTGGTGACTTCATAGGAATCTCTTGCCCTCTAGCAGTTCATAGTCCCAAAAATAGCTAATTAAGCTTTTGCTGTTTATATTTTTATCCCCCTTTTTTGGGTTTTCATGAAACTTTTAAATCATGCAGGACTATAGGGGTATTTTTGAAATGTTTGACAGAAAACACTGTTGCGTGGATACTTGTAGTAAACCCTTAATTTTCCTTGCATGTGTGTTCGTTGTCATTTTTAAAATAATATGTTTGATGCTCGCTGTGAATTTAAAAAAGTACTTGGCAATCCTCATATTAGCAGAAGGGATGAAGGCAGTTCTAGTTTTTAAGCTATCTTTTCTCTCTTAGAGGCATCAAAAGGAGAGATGTGGCTTTGCCTCTGCTGCTTGTTTAGGATGAGGGATTACAGATTCAAAGTTTCTGTTATCGAGAATAATGCCTCGACTACTTTTTAATTTTAGCAGTATCCAGTTTTACGAGGCTGAAATAATGAAAATGAAATAGTGACACCGAGCAGATGAATCTGCAGATGTCCTCATGATACCAGGAACTTGGCTGTATGAATGGTGACTTAAAGACTTCACGCTTTAGTGGCACTTAGAACAACACGAGAGGATTTTAGTGAAAATGTAGCAAAAAGGGAAATGGAGAATACAGAAATCTCACAAATTATAAGTTGTTTTCCTATGATTTATTTGTTTAGAGCAGTGTTCTGAAAACTAATGGTTCCCGTTTATGTTGCAAGCAGATTGTATATAAATTTTGTATTCTGAGCTCCATTTTATTAGGAAACTTAAACCATGGTAGTCCTGTAATGTCATCATTTGTCTAACCTCTTTTTTCCCCTAACAAAAGGGAATTATAGGATTCCTGACTGGTTTTCAACATAGGCAGAAAAAAGTGGAATTTGAATGAATGAGACCCCTTTTGAGGTGGCAAGTTTGAGGATAGTTAATTAAATTTTAGATTTCTGCTATTTCTTGGAAACTGATTTCTTTTAGAAGTTTTCATAGTAGAGTATAAAAAGAGATGAATGAATATAAATGGTTTTAAATGCTTAAAAGCTTATAACAAACTTTGTGTTTAAAGGTTTTTTAAGAAGAGTAGGCTTCTTTATCTCCCAATGTGCAAACTTCATCTCTGTCTTTGAGTTGGAGTTGGAAGTTTAAAAAGGATCTGCTGGATTAAAGAAGGAAGACCCAGGAGAAATTGAGTAACTTTCCTAAAGTCGCATTGTTGATTTGGTAGCATAGCTTGGGCTAAAATCCACTTCCGTTAACTCTTGATCTTGTATTCTTTATCTCTTCATATTCTTTTTTTGAAAAAGATTTTTATTTATTTGAGAGCGAGGGAGAGTATGAGCAGAGAGGGGGCTGTGCAGAGGGAGAGGCAGAAGCAGACTCTCTATGCCAGGACCCCGGCAGACACTTAACCCATGAGCCACCCAGGCACCCCTCTCTTTTTATTCTGTGCTCGGGAGCAGTGTCATCATGTAGTTGAGAAAATTTTCACACTGAATTATAAAAGCAGGAAAATACGGAAATAATAAGAAAATTACCAACATTAATGTCTATTTTTTTCTTTTTAGTGTGCAACTTGCTTTGGTGTTTGCTGTTTTATTGCTACAGAAGACATTACTGTAAGTAGAACACCCTTTACTCTTGCACATTTCAAATTTAATTAATTAATATACTTGCATATTTCAAATTTAAAGTGGTTACCTTACTTCATGTTCTGATGCATTAGGAGCTGTATTCAACTCTGGAATGTTTGGAAAGTATCTTCACCAAGTCCTATCTCAAAGACAAAGACACTAATGTTATTTGCAGCACCCCTAATACAGTGCTTCATATCAGCGCTCTTCTCGCATGGACATTATTATTGACTATATGCCCAATCAGTGAAGTGAAGAAAAAGCTTGAGATGTATGTACTCTTAGTTTCATATTTTATAAAAACAGCATTTATTGATAGGATTGGTTATGTTCACACAGTAATGACTAACTGTTTTTTAGGCATTTCCATAAACTTCCAAGCCTCCTCTCTTCTGATGATGTCAACATGAGAATAGCTGCTGGTGAATCGTTGGCACTTATGTTTGAATTGGCCAGAGGGATGGAGAGTGTAAGTGTCTGATGAACAGAGGGAAAAGATTGTGTCTCAAGGACCATTATTCTACCATTATATTCATAATTAAGAATTGGATGATAACTTTGGAGTATGGCCAGCTTGAGAATCAAGTGACTGATTGCTCTGCTTCTTGGCAGTGGTGGTATAAAAATTTTAAGAGTATAAACCGGTAGGGGTTGGTAGATCAACATTTAAGTGTAGTTTATTACATGTAACTCTTGTTGTCTGTAGAACTCAAGTTTAGGGACACTGTTACTTGTGGAGAGAGTTGTCTATGACAGTCTGTGTAGCTCTGCTTGGATGTCTCAGACACAGGGCATATTAAGGTGATTCAGGCATGAGTGTTTTATAATAAATGTCAGACAAATGGATGACATACTTAGGTGACATAGGTTTGAGATCTAATGAGTTTAGTCACTGTTGTTTAACCTCTCTAAGCCAAAGCTGAAAGCCAACATCACCCTTTAGACTGGGCATTATGTGCTTTGCAGTTCCTTACCTATTGTCCGTCCATGGATGTTTATTACCTCAATTTGGCTCTCAAAAATATTTGAGTTTGTGATAGCTGACCAACTTTACCGGTTCGCCTGTTCTGTTGCGGGGTTAGCACTGAAAGTTCTGTGTTCCAGGAAACCTTTCCTCTCAAGCTAACTGAAACATTTGGTCACCCTGGTTTGTATCCTCCTTTGTGAACCTTGGCTTACTTATTAGCTGCTTTTTAATGTAAGAACAAAGATTATATTTCTGGAATGAAACCTTTTCAGGAATTCAATATGTTATTTAACAATGAATAATTCCATTCTAGTCCTGTGTTTAAAAATATCTGGGAAGTGTCTTTTTTAGGCTTACCCCGGCCTCTCTCTTTTTCTTTGAAGGATAGCAGGGTGGGAATGAAAAGAAGTTATTAATGCTTTCAGTAGCGAATGAATCTACTTATGTGAGAAATTGGCCTCAAGTTTAGCAATCAATTTAATTTTATTGCGCTAGTTAATGCCTCCCTAACCTCAAGGCATAGAAGCCAGATGTCCCACTTTTTTAATCTTCTGTTCTTCTGCAGGCCAGAAATGGTAATTTCTTTTTCTTTTTCCTTTAAAGTGTATTTTAAAAGTAAAGTAATAAGGCAGTTCAAGTTATTCATGTTGAATTTTTTAAAAAATTTGTAAATACACTTTTATTGTTGCCCACATAGCTTATATTCTCTGGGTATAATATGAGAGAGCTAGGAGAACTCAGATAAAATTGAACAAGTTTGGGTAACTATTTGTTTAAGGACAGAAGTGACCTTGGTTACAAAACAGAACCTAGTGTTTTGTTTGCTATTTTTGTTAAGTAAACTTTTTGAAAGGAGTGAGTGTGTGGCTGTGGTGGGGGTAGTTAAGGAGTGTTCAAAAAATTAAACCATGTGTTGATGAATATATAGGCTGATTTAAATTAGGGTTTTGGAAGCAAATTCATGGCATTGAAATATTCAGAGCCTTTTGCTAACATAATTATAAGTTGACATGAAGAACTAGGAATTGTTTGTGAGAGCTCTCTGTGGTTTATTATGCATGTTTGCTTTACAACCAAATGGGTAAGAGTGCACTCTACGCTCCTAAGTTCAGATCTCTTTTCCACCCTTATTAGTTGGATAATGTTGGGTGACTTTTCTATGCCTCAGTATCAGTATCTTTAAAATGGAGAATAAAGTAGTAACTACCTCATGGGGTTGTTGAGAACATAGATACAGTGTAAGTGGTAGCTATTATGGTAACTGTTCATTAAAGTGAGGATTACATCCCCCTCCTGGTGGTGATCTTTTGGTAGTGGCCTTTTAGGGGCTCTCTGGGATAACCTATAATAAAACAAAGACTGTTTACTGGGCAGAGTTACAGGTCTTGGGAGCCACATAATGTGCTGACTCAGGAAACTATACCAAAATATAATATAGACAGATCTTCCCCAGTTCTTCCTTTTTTGTCCCCACCTAACCTGACATGGGAAGTACTGCAAGAACAAGGCAGACAGATAGACACAACATACACACACACATACCCTTCTGTGATAATGATTATGCTGTTTTCTTTTTATTACTGATAGGAGTTGAGGTGTTTATTTGTATCTCCAAGAGCTCATTTGTCCCTGGGTGTATAGTTTTACTGTAGAGTTACCCTAAACTCTAGTAAATTGGCTTTTGGAAGCTATTTATGGACTTTTTTAATGTCTTAAATTTACTTTCTTTTTAATGCCCCAACATGTTATGGATATGTTTCCCTATAATATTAGTATTTAATTTTTCCAAGTTAATACTGTATTGAACTCATTGACTCAGACTGTAAAGTAGATTGAGTTTTACTTATGGCAGAGGTCAATTATAGTGGGATTTCTCAATCTCTACACTGTTGATATATTACTGGGCTGGATAATTTTTTGCTGGAGGGGAGTCATATCAAGGTAATAGCAAACAGTAATACATTTTGTGGCTTCCCTTCAAAAGGGATTAAAATATCTTCTTAGCTTGAGTAATTTAATTACTTAAGTTGTGCACCAGATTTAAATTGTATTGCTTTTTTGAAATATGGCCAGTATATTAGAAGTTAGGTGCTTTAGGCATTACTGATAGTTTGTACTTTTGGAATAAGAATATTTGGAATTCTGGGATTGTGTGCTTTGGGGACTGAAGAGCCAAAGGATAGAAGCTATGTTGGTATTTGGGGTATTCAGTTTCACTGAACTACTTTGAAATCCTAGGAATGTCTTGAGTATGGTAGGAGCGCACTAAATATTTATTGAATGTATCTGGATATACTTGGAGGGGGAATGTTAATTGTTTAGTGGTAGTATATCATCTTGTAGTCAGCATTTCTGGATTAAAACTTCTGCATGATATTATAAATGCATTAATGTATTCCTGTGCGCCAAGATCTCTAAAGAGCTCGGAGATTTGTGGTGCTGTTTTTACCCCTGCTGGGTATTTTCCAAAGTAGAGTGTTTTCTTTTAGCACTAGGAAAGGTTGGGGGGGAAGACGCAATAATGAACTAAACAAAATTGTTTTTCCTGACCAGGACTTCTTTTACGAAGACATGGACTCTTTGACCCAGATGCTTAGGGCTTTGGCTACGGATGGAAACAAGCACCGTGCCAAAGTGGACAAGAGAAAGCAGCGGTCGGTATTCAGAGACATCCTGAGGGCAGTGGAGGTAGGTCTTTTAATGCTATAATGGCTACTTTCATTTACTTATTTATTTATAAAATATTTGAAAGAGACACAGCGAGAGAGGAAACACAAGCAGGGGGAGTGGGAGAGGGAGAAGCAGGCTCCTCACTGAACAGGGAGCCTGATTTGGGGCTTGATCACAGGATCTGGGGATCATGACCTGAGCTTAACCACTGAACTACCCAGGTGCCCCTCCTTCCTACTTTTTTTTTTTTTTTAAAGTAGATTCGATGCACCCACCATGGGGCTTGAACTCATAACCCCGAGATCAAGAGTTGTATGCTCCACCAACTGAGCCAGCCAGGCATATGCTATTTGTTTTGAGATGAGATTGGTTTAGGCTAAACTGGACAGTTGTGGGTCATTTTTTGATTGAACTTCAGTTTTGGGCAAAACGGTTTCCTCCGTTTAAGCAAGGTTTTTAACTACATACATAGAGATGACTTTTTTTTTTTTTAAACAAAGGAAAATTTAGTTCTGATGCATAAAGGTACTTTTTTTTTTAGGTTAAAAAATATGACAATTTCATAGTTTAAAAAGTGTGTTTCACTTTGTTGTACTTGCCATCATTTAAGCAAAGGTGCACATAGATATTTAGTATGGTATTTTTTGTGAATGGTAAATTATTGCCTACCCTTCAGTACTTTAAACAAAGATCTTTGTCTGGGAAACCTGAGTGCTAAAAACGGAAATAACGAAATCCAGCCTTTACACTAGATCTTAGCCAAAAGGCTAAGAAATGATGAAATCCAGCCTTTAAATAAGGGTTTAAAATCATCTGATGCTTGAGTATCTTCTATAGTCTTCTAACCTGTTTTAATCTATCTGGCAAATAAATTGATTTAGAAACTTTCAGGGATTTGGATAGAATGCATGGTTAAAAGGAACTGCAGGATAAAAGCAGTTTTACTGTGGATAATACCAAAGTGTTTGTTTTGTTTTTTTGTTTTTCTTTTTCTTAGCTAGATAAGAATGATTTCTTGGATATAAGAATAAATATCTCAGATACTTGCTATCTGATAGGGCAGTTCATTTAAGAATTAGTATGTCACCAAAGAGTCATCAGCCTGACATGTATATGAAAACTTAGAATGGGAATTAAAAAAATAAAGATGCTAAGACCCCATTCAGGTCCAGTTTTGAAATGTTGCAATGATTCTCATACATAGGCTACTTAAGAACTACTTTCTTCATTTTATTTTATTATTTATTTATTTTAAATAAAGATTTTGTTTATTTATTTGACAGAGAGAGAGAGAAAGATCACAAGTAGGCAGAGAGGCAGGCAGAGAGAGGTGGGGGTTAGGGAAGCAGGCTCCCTGCTGAGCAGAGAGCCCGATGTGGGGCTCGATCCCAGGACCCTGGGATCATGACCTGAGCTGAAGGCAGAGGCTTAACCCACTGAGCCACCCAGGTTCCCTACTTTCTTCATTTTAATCTAAGTAAAACCTAGGGTATAGGTATAGAGGTCTTCTGGGACCTGAACATTTTGTTAATGCTAACTCTAATTAGAATAGTAGTTTATGTTTACTCTGGTTTTTATAATCTAAAACACAGAGTAAAATTCCCGAACTTGAGCAGAAATCTGTATTAACAATTGATCCTTTTGGTCTTAAAATTTTAGTGTGGTGGTATCCTCAAATTGAGCCATTTTCTTGAATGACTGCAACCTACTCACCTGGGTGGGTCAGTCAGTAAAGCATCTGCCTTTGGCTCAGGTCATGATCCCAGGGTTCTTGGATTGAGCCCCTCATTGGTCTCCCCGCTTGGCGCAAGCCTGCTTCTCCCTCTACCCCTCAACTTGCTCGTGCGTGCGCGCGCTCTCTCTCTCTCTCTCAAATAAATAAGTAAAATCTTTAAGCAGCCTTAACAGGTCTTTTGTGTGCCCGTCACTCTTGCCCAGCAGTACAAAAAGTAAAAGCCATTTCTTTGCCTCATAATTCTGACCTGTGGTGCTCTCCCTCCCAGACCTTAAACACCCTCTCCTCTCCATCTCAGGATTTCTCTTCCTTCCATTCCCTTTGACCAGCTTTGCTGTGCTCCAGCTCTGCTTCAGTGTACCCACCAAAGAAAGGTCTGGCCTTCCAGCCTTGTTGAGTGTTGCGGTTTCTTTGCTTTTACTGGAAGCCAGTTTTCTCTGAAGGACCCTGCTTCCTGGATGGATGGAGGTTGTTAAACTGCTATAGAGGAGAATTCTCCATTTTAGGCATAGTTATTGCTGCCTGTCATTTCTTTTCATTCAGGAGTCTTTCTTTTAAGACCATGTGTTTATCAAGTTAGCAAGCATTTAATAGGTTAGGTACCTTGACATACAGTTTTCTTATTTTAATTCCTTTATAACTTAAGCAACAGAATTAACTTTTTAAGGAAAAAGGAGTTTACTAAAGACATAAAGAACAGTAAGTAGGAAAGCTGGAATTTGAACTCACTGCACTGTGCTATCTTTCATCAGGGCCAAGAACTGCAGATGGGCAAGTGAGAGAGAGTCAAAGTGTCCATTGGATTTGTCAGTTAGGTCATTGGTGGGTGACCTTTACAAGTGCAGCTTCAGTAGAATGATGGCAGGAAAGCTTAATGGGGATTGATTGAAAAGAGAATGGGAAGTGAAGAAGTGGAGATGGGGTGTCTTGACTGTTTTTTTAAAAAATACGACTGTAATTGGAAGGGGAAGAGAGTTGACCACTGGACTGTGGGAGTGTGTGTTACTGTGTCTTGTTTAAGATGCTGGATGCATTTTATGGGAGAAGAAAGCCATGGAGAAGGGAGCATTTTAAAATATAAATGAAAGGTTGAGAGTATGATGTAAACAGTATGATTTGCCTTGAACTAGAGAGATTTAGGAGAAGAGTAGGTAAGGATGCAGTTGAGTTTAGAGGGAGTTCTTTCCTGGTGTCTCATGTTTTCTGAAATAAGGAAGGCTGAAATAGTAGAACCCTCGTGGTTTTTTTGAGCTGTTGTAACAGATCAGCTACTGTATGTGCTTCACACACAGACTTTGTCTTAACACTGGTTAATGACTGGTAGGGGGAGGAAAGCCCCACTTGACAAGCAAGGGAACAGACCCAAAGGGGTTAAATTACTTGGCAAAATGACAACCCAATGAGTAGCATACTTGTGTAAGTCTGGAGTTGGCATTCTGTTCTTCCATGTTATATGCTGTGTCTGCTGGGAAAGAAGGGGGCTACGTAGGTGTGGGGAAGACAATTGGAGTGATTAAGTTCCGTCTCTTTATCCTGTCTCCGGTGACCCGCTGTTCTCTTCCTGGTTGCTCTTTCATAGTCATGATTCATCAAACAATGGAGTGGCCAGTGTTTTTCCTCCCCAAGTTTTGCCCCTAGTCTGTGTGACTCCTCTGTGCATTTGGAAAACCCTATCCTGTATTTGTTCATGATCTTTACTTCCATTTCCTTTATTTTCATTCACTTGATTCTCTCTCAGGGTTATACTTTATAAAATTGTCTTCTGGCAAAATTATTCCATCTCTGAAGTCTTAAACTCACCTATTCCTTCTCATTTTCTCTTTCTTTCTTTTTTTTTTTTTCTTAAGATTTTATTTATTTGACAGAGTGCACAAGTAGGGGCAAGAGGCAGAGGGAGCCCGATGTGGGGCTCCATCCCAGGGCCCTGGATTCATGACCTGAGCCGAAGGCAGATGCTTAACCAACCGAGCCACCCAGGCGTACCTGCTCTCATTTTCTTAATAAGCCTGGTCTTAAACCCTTGGAACCCCCTGGTTGCTGGTCCCCTTCTTTTTGGTTGGTCTGTTAACCCCGTTTGTCTTCTCTTTAGTGGAAGTGGAGATGGGGTGTCTTGACTGTTTTTTTAAAAAATACGACTGTAATTGGAAGGGGAAGAGAGTTGACCACTGGACTGTGGGAGTGTGTGTTACCTTGTCTTGTTTAAGATGCTGGATGCATTTTATGGGAGAAGAAAGCCATGGAGAAGGGAGCATTTTAAAATATAAATGAAAGGTTGAGAGTATGATGTAAACAGTATGATTTGCTTCCCCTCGGTTTCACCACTGGCGTGTGGGGGCATCTTATCTTTGATACCACCTCCTCTTCCCTCCCCACTTCACCTCCCATTTGTAGACCGGTAGAGATAACTTTTTTTCCTTCAAGTTTTCTTTTAAATTAACATATGATGCATTATTTGTTTCAGGGGTACAGGTTTGTGATTCATCAGTCTTACACAATTCACAGCACTCGCCACAGCACATACCCTCCCCAATGGCCATCACCCAGCCACCCCATCCTTCCCACTCTGCCAACTCCAGCAACCCTCAGTTTGTTTCCTGAGGTTTCTTGAGTGCTACTGAAATTTAAAGACATTCGCAACAATGTGGTTTGCCAGTAAGATTTATTTGAACTCAGTTGTGCCAAGTCTATGACAACTAGATTAAGTTCTACACCCTTATTAGGATAGTAATTTCTAGTCTATTCACATCTCAGGGATGGCAGTATCAGTTAAAACCATATTGTTTTCTTACCTCAGCACGTAAATGTGTCTATTTAGAAATTGTGTTTATGTAGGATCTCTTTAAGTCCTCTTAATTTCTCTTAAAATTTTGGTTCTTCTGTTTTCTAGGAACGGGATTTTCCAGCAGAAACTGTTAAATTTGGCCCTGAACGAATGTATATTGATTGCTGGGTCAAAAAACATACCTATGACACCTTTAAGGAAGTTCTTGGATCAGGGATGCAGTATCATTTGCAGGTGAGTGAGTGACCTCTTTTCTGTGTGTTTGCTTTTAAATTAGGGAGCAGTTTTTTTTTTTTTTTTTTTTTTTTTTTTTTTTTTTTTTTTTAAAGATTTTATTTATTTATTTGACAGAGAGAGATTACAAGTAGGCAGAGAGGCAGGCAGAGATAGAGAGGAGGAAGCAGGCTCCCTGCTGAGCAGAGAGCCCGATGCGGGACTTGATCCCAGGACCCTGAGATCATGACCTGAGCCGAAGGCAGCGGCTTAACCCACTGAGCCACCCAGGCGCCCCAGGGAGCAGTTTTGAATGTAGTTCACTGAATGGGCTTTTGAAGTTAGCGGGATATGCAGAATGCATTTAGCATGATACAAAACTACATTTTATTAATTAATTTTACATTTATATTTTAAAGTAAAATTCAATAAGTATGAAACTCTTCCGTTTGTATTGTATAAATCTGGTGGAACATCTATAAATTCTGTAGAGCGCTGTTGCTCTTCTCATAACTTTCAAGGCATTTGAAACAATTTAGTCTTACAAAGAGAAACAAAATAAGCGACCTGTGTTCTTATTTATAAGCTTCACATTACTTCTGTTAATCATTTCACTTTGTATAAAAAAGAGCTGATGTTTAATAATGAACTTTATTCCTTTCTATTTTACTGAAGTCAAATGAATTCCTTCGTAATGTATTTGAACTTGGACCCCCGGTGATGCTTGATGCCGCAACACTTAAAACGATGAAGATTTCTCGTTTTGAAAGGGTAGGTTTTGTTTTTGTTCTCATCAGAACCAAATGCATTGAAGAGAAGCAGAGCTGATGCTTCGATTCTACCAGGCAATAGGTGTTGAGTGGAGTCTGTGGGCCTTGAGTGCCTCATGCTGTTTCAGACACAACAGCTGTATTAAAATTGTAGAAACTTCATTGCAGTTAGAGTCCAGAGGGGTTGTATTGAATAATTTTATTCTTAATCCCATTAATAAAGAAATTTTCCTTTTTTGTTTTCCTTTATTCTGTTAACTTCTATGAAAGAATAAATATTACATAGTGCTTCTCTTGTATCAGATAACTAAACCTACTTAATAAGTACCAGATTCATTTGCAAATTAAGGAAACAGGCTTAGAGAGTTTGTGACATTACTTATAATTTCACTTAACCTTTCAAAAAATCCTTAAATTATAATTATTCTTATGTTTTTACTGAGGTGAAATTCACATAACAAACTTTTCAGTCGTATAATTCAGGACATTTAGTACAGTCACAATGTTGTACAGCTATCTGTCTAGTTTCCGGATATTTTCATCTCCTCAGAAGGAAGCTTATACCTTTAAGCATTCAATTCCCATTCCCTCTCCCTTCCCTCCCCCCACAGCTACTGGCAACCACTTGTCTGCTTTCTGTCTCTGCATTTACCTATTCTGGATATTTTGTATAAATAGACTCAACATGTGACTTCTTGTGTGGTTTTTTTCATTCAGCATTATGTTGCCAAGGGTCATCCGTGTTCTAGCGCATACCAGTACTTCGGTCCTTTTTGGGCTGAATAATACTCCATTGTGTGGAGTATTATTGATTATCCAGTCATCCTTTGATGGACATTTAGCTTGTTTACACTTTTTGGCCATTGTGAATAATGTTGCTATGAACATTTGTAAGTTTTCATTAGAGCACTTGTTCTTAATTCTTTTAGGTATAGGAATGGAGTTGCTGGGTCATATGGTAGTTATATGTTTAATATTTTAGGGAACTGCCAAACCATTTTCTGTAGGTCCTGAACCATTTTACATTCCTACCAGCAGTGTATGATAATTTCAACTTCTGTATCCTTATCAACACTTGTTATTTTAGCTTTTTTGTTTTTGTTTTGTTTTAAATTATAACCATACTAGTGGGTGTGAAGTGCTCAATCATATATATATATATGTTTGTAAATATATATGTTTATCTCATATATATGTTTATATATATATTTCTTACGTAAATATGCTTTTTAAAGATTTTATTTGGGGAGAGAGAACGCGTAAGTGTGCAATTTGGGGGAGGGGCAGAGCAGAAAATCTCAAGCAGATTTCATGCTGAGCGCAGAACCCAATGTGGGGCTCAGTCCCACCACCCTGAGATCACGATCTGAGCCGAAACCAAGAGTTGGAGCTTAACCAACTCTGCCACCCAGGTGCCCCTGAAGTGTTTAATTATATTTCTATAGACTCTCTATAGTTAATCATTGTTATGGTCATATAATTGATGAGTATTTTAATATTAGCATCTTTACATATATTTCTCCTTTGAATTTTTTTCTCAGAAGAAATCTGTACATGGGAATACAGAGTCAATTCTGACTTTTTCCATATGTACTGCCAAATTACCTTCTAAAGTTATTCTGTCATTTTTAATTATTTCTAGCAATGAATGAAGGCACATAGCCATTACATATTTGACAGCATTGAATTTTAGGATTTAAAACATTTGTTAGTTTAATTGGCATTAAGATGGAGCCTAATTTTTTTTCCTTGCTATTTTAATTAATTGGATATTTTGGGTATTTTGTTCACTTTATTCATGAATTGTTTTTTTCTTTGATCAGATTAAATGTTGATGCATTTTTTTAAAACTTTTTGTTAGAATTTGGTATTTTACATATTTGAATAATACTTTTTCTTAATACAAAATATCATCTGTTATGTGTTAATTTTCCCCCTTGTTCTTTGTGTGTTTTATAAACTTTTAAAATTGATAAGGTTGAGTTAGCTCATTTCTTTGCTTTGCGATTTTTAATTCATCCTTTATCAGAGTATCTTAAATTTTAGTGATCCACATTGTGTTTTTCTTTCCTTCATTTCAGCACCTGTATAACTCTGCAGCCTTCAAAGCTCGAACAAAAGCTCGAAGCAAATGTCGAGATAAGAGAGCAGATGTTGGAGAATTCTTCTAGCTTTTTAGCATTTGGAAGACCACTTTCTAAATTTTTTTTCCCCCTTTGGTAATTCCTAATGTATTTAAACTAGGGATAGTTTTTATCTAGGGTCAGCATAGTTAGCTTTTGTAGCAGGGGTTATATTATAATTTAATGTACAGTATTACAAATGGTGAGTTCTGATTACTGAATATTCTCTGTAAACATAAATATAAATAAAGTGTAATGTTTGGTCATTTTCTGTTTATGAGGAGAGCAAAAATATGATATTTCATTTGATTTCATAATGAGGAAAATTATTACCCAAGGTTAAATTTCCTATACTGTGGTTGTCCAAAAATATTGATTATAATGTTGTAAATATACATGGTATTTAAGTTAAGATGTTAAACAGGTGAGTTCTGGATACAGTTTTGGGAGCTAGTACAGGTGAGTTCTGGATACAGTTTTGGGAGCTAGTTCTTCTGGAAAAGCTGCTATATTTTAATTTTTAAATGGAACCTAATTTAATTTTGTCACTGGGATCAACATAGAGAATTTATACCTTACAGAATAGACCTTACAGATGTACTTAAAGGTTATTCATTCCAACTGTGAACAATTAGCATATGCCAGAAAGGCTGCTAACCTTGACCTCTGAGGGTACTAACACATTTTATTTGCTATATTCTTGTATTTTGAAATAAAGATCTTTTCACATAAAAAAGTGCTTCTTTTCTAATAGAAGAAACATTTCTGGGTCTGAAGTAGAGTTCAAAATGACCAAGCTAGTAGGGAAAGAGTGAGAAGAAAACTTACTCTGTATATTTGGACAACATGAAAGTAAATGAAAAAAAAAGTAGCAGTGTCACTGGGAAAATTAGAATAATATTGTAGCATATCATTGGGATTTTAGTTACTGATTTCTTTGGTATTAGTGCAGAGAACAGTAGTAAGAAGCAGGAGGGGTGGGGAAGCACGTACAGTGTAGAGAAGAACCAAAATCAGTGAACGTACTTCCGAAACTAGCGTTCTTCCTCTCCTGCATTTTCCACATCTCTGGGAGGTCTGATGGGGCCCCTCGGCTGCACTCGGCTGGCCTGTGGGGATGCTCTTGGTTGCTGTGAGTGTGCAGCCCATCCTTCAGATCCGGTGCAGAGGAAGACCACCTTGGAATCCAGAATTTGAGTTTGCATGCTGTCACCTCCTTGTGCTCCCAAGTAGCTGAGAATTGTGGAAAAGAGATTGCAAGTAGTGTTTTCCCCCCTAAATTTTCAATTTCCTGTATGTATACATATCTTTAAATAATGAATTTTTATTAAAGCAATCTATATACATAGCTTAATAGTACCGCAAGGATTGTAAGGAAAAGTGTTAGCTCCTGGCACCATCCTTTTCCATTTCTTAGGGGGCATTTCAGCCTTGAGGTTTTTCCTAGCACCTAGCATATTTCTGAGTGGGGCTTATACTGCTTATTTTTTAATTTGCTATGTTTAGAAACATCTGACAGTATCCTATTTGATAGATGAAGTTTTCTGCCTTTTTACTTTTTTCTCATTCTCCCAGAATTTTTTCATTAAATTGGCATCATTGTATTACATAGTGACCATATTTTTCTGTGTTCATTCCCGAACTAGTTCGCTGTGCTTCTGTTTCCATTCTCAACATTTTGTCTTGGTTTTACATACACATCACTACTTCTTCCAAAACCGTCCCAAATAGGTAAAACTTTAAATCTATTTTTGACATGGTCAAAGCTCTACTGTGTACTTGTTTCAGTGTAAACTAAATTCTTTCTTACCCATGTATACAGCTGTTTCCTGAGACTTCATCATCCTGGTATTTGTTTTTCTCTCTGATTGGAGTTTGTATTTCCTGGACCCTGTGTCTTGGTTATTAGATTACTTAATTGTTGAAGTGGAACACTTCCTTCAGTAACTTCAGGAATGGGTGCATGGGAGGTTGATTACTTTGAGAGTACTACATGTCTGAAAGGTAGTATGAATTGGTATATAAGACTTGACGTAGATCAAGAGTTTCAAAGGCATTGCTCTATTCTAATTAAAGTGTTGTGATGCACAGTATTTATTTCTGATTTCTTTGTTTTTTTGTTAGAGGTTTTTTAGTGTTATAAAATTGTGTGATACTGTGCTTTGGTGGCCCCTGGCAATCTGGAAAATAAAATTTGTAGGTTCTTGACCCTGCCCTGCACTACACCTTCCCCAAGCCAAAAATCCCAACTGCACGCACACACATATACACTTTTCTTTGTGTCCAAACCCCATGACATAACTAAAGGCTGCTGGATTCCTTATTTTTCATTTATTTTTCTTTCTGGGAGATTTCTATAATGTAGTTTTCCAATGTTCATGAAATGACCTGCTTGTGTTTAGCTTCATACTAAGTGTTGCCGCCAATTATTGAGCCCGCCTGGACTCTGCAGTTTCCCTTACTCATCAGTGATCGTCCTCTGGAGGCCTGTGAAGGCAGGCTAACAACCACGGTCTCTTGCATATTTAATACATTTGTTAAAATATTGTTCAGTATTGTTTCTTCCAATTTTCTTTCTTGTGGTTTTGAAATCTTTATATCTATTCTGCCTTTTAGCTGGAGTTTTAGGAGGAAGAAGAGATGAGTGTTTATCTGCTTCTTAGGCTTATAGGTGGATACATTTTCATGAAATTTATGGATGTTTGCTCAACAAGGATTAATGGGGATTCAGTGTATACAAATCTTTGAGTTTTCTTGAAAGTAGTAAAATGGTATAAGACAGACAAGTTCATTCCTTGATTCTTCGTTAATCTTGCTGGTTTTAAAGGAATTTTAAAATGGCCCCTGCCTACTAAGTTCTTTGAGGCTCAAGCATTAATTTTGGAACAACCAGCATTCCATGATTCAAGTGGCATCCACTGAATTTTCTGGGAATTGAATCTAGATAGAATAAATTACTTGAAATAAAAATCAAATACTTAAAAATGCCCCCAGATTAAACAATTCAGGTGAGAATACCCATTTTCTTCTTGTGGCTTTGAACTATTCCTAATGTGTTCTTTCAAGTATGTAATAGATAAAATGAGGTGTGTCCTCTTGCTTTGCTCTTAATGTAGTTCTCCAGAATTGGGAGACAATTGGTCATAAGCTATAAAAACTTTCGGCCCCTTCACTGGTTTAAAAATTCAGAGGCACCTAGGTGGCTCAGTTGGTTAAATGTCTGCCTTCAGCTCAGGTCATGGTCCCAGGGTCCTGGGATCGAGTCCTGCTTCGGGCTCCCTGCTCAGCAGGGAGCCTTTCTCTCCCTCTTCCCACTTATGCTTTCTTGCTATCTCTGTCTCTCTCAAAAACAAGAAAATCTTAAAAAAAAAAAAATGGTTTTACTCAGATTTTGGTGTAAGGAATTGCTTAGGCTCCATTTTCCTCATCCCTGGAGGGAATTGATAATTCACAGGCTTGTAAGACTATAGGAGAGAGAAAAACAGTAAATGCTCAAAATGAGGCCATTCTATTATTTTTTCAAAGATTTGATGGTTTAAGACAGATCAGGTTGTCAGGGGAGTATTTAAAAAACAGGCTGGGGAGTATTTAAAAAACAGGCTGATAATTAACAGCAAACATTTTCATTTTTCATGGAATTTGGCATAGGTTTTTAAAGTACAATATAGTTCTGAGAAGGCAGTTATGAGTTATGTCTTCTGCATCAATTGGTCCGCTGGTACAGATGAAGCCTAAGAAAATGGCTTTCCTTTCCCCTAAAAGTAGGGTGAGGTCTGTACTGAATGTAAAATGTAAAGGAAGTTCTGTGAAGCCAATATTTTCTCACTGACATACAAAATGTTTCAAGGACAAATAATGTCTGTCTTAGATGGGGCAGTGGAAGGTGGGATTAGAAATGACTGCGTATTCCTTTAGTACCCAGCCCTCAGCATCCCGCTGGGAGAGTCTGTCCCTGTGGCCTTCAAATGGGGCTCACAGGGACCTCAGGACTCACTGTAGCTCCTTTTATGTACAGCAGAGGGCAGAAGCTCCTTGGCGTGTTCGTGAGGGAGCCACACAAGAGAAAGCCTGACATTCCTGAGAAAGGAGGATGCCTAAAAAAACTCCGAGTGAATAAAGCTTTCCGGTAGACAGGGAGGCGGATGAGACAAAGTGCTTCCCTCTCCTGCGGTGGGTCTGGAGCCACAAAATCTCCCCTTCCCAATCCTGTTTCCTAGTGACTGGACGCCCTAGGGACTCTCTGACGTGCCATGCCCCTAGTTAATATCACAACCTTGTTCTGTCTTTGCTGATTGCCATCCTCTGCCTGGTCTGGAGTCCTGTGCGAGGTAGTTGTCAGGATGGCAGCTCCAGTCTGCTAGGGGACATTTATATACGGGCGCATACCGTGGCCGAGGCGCTAGAAATGTGTCTGCTTACACACACACACCAGCCAAATAAGGACATTTAACTTTGGTCCAATAAGGACCTCATCAGTTACCAACTGAATCAAAGCATGGTGGCTTTTTATTTTCAAAGCATGGTTTCAGCAATATATTCACAAAAAGCTCAGACATTTTGAAAAAAGTATTTGGCATCTTACATTGCTTGGCTAAATGAACACTAAATATAGACCGACATCAAGCTGGGGTTTCTGGGCCTTGTAGGAACACCTGTGCGCTGAAGGAAGGCAAACAAAGAACCACAGAATTTGTAAAGTTTTGTTGCAGTTGCTTCTGATTAGTTTTTTTTTTTTTTTTTTTTTTTCCCCCCTGGCCGCCTAGCAGTCAAAGCTCACATTTTTGTAAGTAATTTGCATGTTATTACTCTGCCGACCTCATTATGATTCTTGAGCCTGGGATTTTTTTGTTGCATGCACTCTGCTTTTAACTTTTGATAGAAATGATTTAAACTTGATTTAAAAAATTAATTCCTGAATATGAAGAGGCACTGACTCTGAAATGGAATTAAAGAACAAATTACCATGACTCACTCAATAAAGCTTCCTGTTAGCTTCGAGTTATGCCCGATTATAACAATTCTGATCCTGTGGCAAGCAATATCGGTGTGTTACTTCCGAGCTTTGAGACCGAGCACCTTTGGTTAAAAAATAAAGAGCAAAGCCATTTTTCATAGACAACTATTCTGTCAGAATATTTGTAGGTAGTGAAAGAGTCCTTAAATGACTCTTTTTTAAAAAAAGAATCAGTTTTGAGCATTGATCTAAGCTGGAGGAAAATGAAATTACTTACATGTTTTAGTGCCAGGTATCAGAAAGGGCTCCATTAAAAGGATACTACTTTGGTCAACCTTAATGAGCAGATTTGCACACCAGGATTAGGGAGGAAGGCTGAGCCGGGGTGATGCAGAATTTAGTAACCAGCCCTGCTGATTGTTTCCCTTCTACGGAGGAGCCACAGATAGCAACAACTGGATGCCAACAGCCGTGGGTCCTCATTTTAGGGCCATGTGATCCTGTATCCATTTTCTTATCGAGTCATTGGTGAGCACTTGGTGGCCGTGAACCACAGACGCCCAACTCTGTTTTCTTGGACAGTTCTTTATTTTCCATTTGCATGTTGTAGTTAATTTTAAAAATACATGAAAATGGCATCTCTTTATATTGTGACTTAATCCTGAATAAGAAATTTACTTTCAGGGCCCTTCATAGCTTAAGTTGCTGCCTTAGTGCTTTTGGACTCCATGTTGCCCTGAGTCACCTTTGTAGTCAGCAGTAGCAAGGCTAATGATTTGGAGATTTAATTAACTGCATGGCTCTTGGGTTAGCTTTCGTGGCTGTGATTTTCTATTTGGCCCTCCACTTTGTAAACGTCAATTAAGCTTCAGTCTGAGATTTGAGCAATACGAATTCCATTCCTAAAGGGGAAGCTAAGGCTCAAGGACATTAAGTCAGAGATCCAAAAATGAACCACGCGTCAGTCACCAAGCCTAAAATAGGAGCCATGGCTGGAATGATGATCTTATGATGTGAAACATATAACCTTTAGTCTTCATCAAATTTTAGTATCGGGGAGAGTAGAATATACGAGATGATAACACATAGAATATCTCTGGAAGAAGAGAAATCTGTGACCATGCCTCAGTCACGGTTTTACCTGTGAGAGGATAAGATTTGATTGAGCTCTAGGGCTCCTTTATTTTATATGCTGCTGCTGCTTTTTAAAAAAATGACCACTCCATGTCATTCCCTTATGAATGCTCCATGGGTCTATTTGGAATTCAGTATCTAAGGTGTGCTTCAGTAGTAGCTAAACTACCCAGAGAATTATGTATATTTTTGTTAATTAAAATTTCAAGGTAACTGAAACACCTTGTTCAGTCTTTAACTTTGGTTGAGCAAAAGTTTAATGAGTCCATGGCATTTTTTAAAAAGATCTATTTATTCATTTTAGAAAGAGAGAGCATATGTGGTGGGAGGGACAGAGGGAGGGTGAGAGACTCCTAAGCAGACTTCCCGCTGAGCATGGAGTGGGATGAGGGGCTCGATCCCACAATGCTGAGACCATGAGCCGAAATCAAGAGGTGGCCTCTCAACTGACTGAGCCCCCCCAGGCGCCCCAGGTCATTCTGAGCTTGCTGTTTTTCTTTTTTTTTTCTTTCTTTTTTTTTTTTAAGATTTTATTTATTTATTTGACAGAGAGAAATCACAAGTAGATGGAGAGGCAGCCAGAGAGAGAGAGGGAAGCAGGCTCCCCGCTGAGCAGAGAGCCCGATGCGGGACTCGATTCCAGGACCCCGAGATCATGACCTGAGCCGAAGGCAGCGGCTTAACCCACTGAGCCACCCAGGTGCCCCGCTCGCTGTTTTTCTTAGGACTTCAGGAGCATATTTTTTTTCATAAATCCTAGTGGGTTTCAGGTATCACTGGAAAATTCCTGTTTTTTTAATATTTTAGAATATAATTTAATCTGCTTAGTAAATGGCTGATTCTTTTTTCAGATCTTCTACAGGTGTTCACATCTTCCCCCCCACCCCCGAATTTGGTTTCTCCTATTTTTCTTCATTCTGTAACGGCTATTGAAGGAAAATTGTAAAATGTTTATGGAACGTAGTGTGTTGCTTCCTATCAGCAGGCACAAAGCTTATTGAGTTTACCAGAGGCCAGTTAGATATCACATGAGGATTTTTACACTCAGTTTTATTTCCATTAGTGTATTTATTATTAACTGCCTTAAATTCTTTTGAAAATGGTGAGCTTCAGCTCTTGAATAAAATATGTTAATTACTCTCACTTAAGTCACTGGCTTATACATTCGACACTGGGCACTTGGGAGAATTCGGTGCTGACCCTCAGAAAACTGACAGTTTTCTGTCAGTTGGGAAAGTCAAAGATGGGAGCAATAAATGTTGTAAAACAGGGTCAGTGTTCTGGTGGAAGAAGGCAACTGCATCCAGCACAAGCACAGAGGAGAAGCAGGTTGGTTCTTAGAGGAGGGGAGAGGTTTGAGCTGAGGTATGAACGAGGGTTAGGGAGGGATGCGGAGAAGAGAGGGACGACGCAGGCAGCTCTGAAGCGAGAGGCCCGCTTCCAGCTCCGCAACTCACTAAATGGATGATCTCGGGCATTCCCCAGCTCAGCTTCGATATCCTCACTGAGGAAAGGATGGGGACCAGACCAGAGCATGTCCACCATCCCCTTCAGATCAAAAAGCCCGGGATCACTATCAGACTCATTTTATGAAAAGAGAGAACTGTGAAAGAGACAGCTTTGATAGTAATTTGAGTTTGTCTTCCTAGAGCTCTGTATTTCATGTAGTTAAAGGGCCGTCATTTCTCTGTTGTGCTGGACAGACAGCTTAAAATAGACCTTTTTAATCCATTCAGGCTTTTCGGGGTTGTCTGAAGTGGTGCTGTCATTAGAAAATGGAAGTCTCGCTTTTGAAATTCTGTATTATGTAAGTGACCTTGATCTAAGGAAACTCAGAAGGAAGAGACCTCAGATGTCCCAGAGTCTGGTCTCCAGCTCGCCATAGGGTTCCTGTCTATAGCTTCTAAGCTTGTGAAGATTTCGTCTTGAGGACTCCCAGCCAGCAGCTCAGGGCTAAAGGGTACATTTAAGGTAGAAACTCATATGCCATATTGAGGGAGAATATAAAATACAAAAATGGCAGTTTTGTGCCATTGGTTGAGCATCTGCCTCTCAATTTCAGCTCTGGTCATGATCTCAGGGTCATGGGATCGAGCTCCGTGTCGGGCTCTGTGCTCACTGTGGCGTCTGCTTGAGATTCTCTCTGCCGGTCTGCCTCTGCCCCATTCCCCGCTCTCAAAAAAATATATATAAATAAATAATAAATACTAAAAAGGAATTAAATAAATAATGTATTTAAAAAATAAAGAGTTAAAAGAAAATTGCAGTTTTGTTTTACAGCTGCATGCAGTTAGGACAGTTCATCCTAATACTCTCTTCTCCCCTCAGAATCTTTGGGCCCGAGGCTGACTAGCTTAGTTTTGTTTTTCTATATGTTTATACATACTTTTCTTGGGCAAAGGATTTGAGGCATTTCACCAGAATATAAACAATGTAATAAAAGAAAAAATATTTTAAAATAACTTAGAAAATAAAAAAAGGAGGCCCGGGGAAGAGAGACCTGAGGAATCAGCGGAGGAGGGGAAGGATATTCAGAGAAGCAAGGTATAAAGGGCTCGGACTGGGCCACACACTTGAGTCTGAGCTTCCTGGCAAGCCAGGCAAAAAGAGTAGATACGAAGTTGTCCCCACAAGGAAAAAAAATTTCCTTCTGGACAAGCATAGCTCTTCCAGACCTTTGGCTGAAAGGAATGCGTGTGGAGGGTTCTTTATGTGCCTGTGGCCTGTGGTTCTTGTGACCGGGGCTCCTGGGCCCAGCCTTCTGCTTCACGTCACTCTTTTCTTCCAGGAACAATGAATCATTCCCAGGACACGGGCCCTGGAGGCATGCTTGAAGACAGAAAACTTTATATGGTGGATTCCATAAACGACTTAAACAAACTTAACCTCTGTCCTACGGGATCACAGCACCTGTTCCGTATGTGCCTCCTCCCAGGCTTGAGGGCCCTTCCTGGCTTCCAGGCCGCCTAAAAATAGCAAATGCTAATCTGGACCTGGGTGTGTGTGTGAGGGGGGCAGGGTGGGCATTAGGAACAGCTCAATGTCGGAAGGGCTATTTATTATTAGGCAATTCTTGTTTTTGTTCTTTTAATACTTGCCAGGGGTAGGGGCTTTCTTGGCTCCTAAGCAAGATTTGGAATCCGTCTTCAAGGGTTCTGAGACTTTCCTGTGGAGTGTCTCTCCCAGGAAAGGGTTGGAGGCTGCAGGTCTTCCAAGAGGTTTGCTCCTCCCTCTGGGCATCTGTTGCACCTGCTGGGGACCCCATCCACATCACCAGTGGGGCCCACTTCCCTAGAGAGCTCTGACTTCATAGTGCATTCCTGGAAAATGCTCCACACATTCCTCCAGCTCTTAAAAAGTCATTAGAATTTTATTGGGCAAAGAAATCAACTTAATTTTCTTCTTACAGATTACAAATGGCCCCAACTAAAGGCTTAAGAAAGGAGGGGAAAAGCAAAACAAAAATATGCTAAATACTAAATGTAGACTTTATTCCCTAAATATTGTAAACAAGCTCGATCAGATCATTCTGAGCCCCATTTTTCCAGCTTAAACTGTGACATTCAAACACAGGCCTTAATTTTCCACCGGCCATTTGTTCCATTCCCGTTCTAAACTCTGACTGTCCCAAATTTACACCTATTTTATACCCCTTTTCCATCCTTCCTGAGGTCTTGCTTGTTTCTTCATTTTAATGCGTTTGGGTTTTCACCTGCTTTTACTGGGTCAGTCTCAATAGACGCAGGTGTTTCGATGCCAACTTATGCCATCGCTTTGATTAGGAAGCAAAGGTTGTTGTAGGGTGACTTGGCTCAGGACACAAGGCACTCACCCAGCCACAATCAAGTAGCACTCTGTGTGGGACCGATGCCAAGGAGGAGAGAATACAGAAAGGAAGTCATTAGTCTTTCCAAGTCTCTCTATTTCTTAATGAATTTACTTTGGGTGTCACTAGGCACACGGGCCTTACAAAATGATGGCCACATGCAGACGCTTCATGCTCTGGCTGACCCAAGCTGCCTTAAAAGCATGGTTGCAGTCTCAATTTAACTTCAGAACATTTGAAAGAACCTTGTTTCCAGAGCAGCTTGATTGCAAAGATGCTTCTAAGAGACGAAAATACATTGGAGCCATTTTTCTGCTTAAATGGATGTGGGCTTCACTGATGACCCCCATGATGCAAGGAGACATCTCTGTCTTTGGGTGACTTCCCAGAGTAGTCAGCCTTCTGCTTAGAAGAGGTGTCCCAGCCAGCTGTGTTTTTACTCCTGGGTCACATTGGCGGAAGACGAGACAGAGCCTCCAACATTCTGAGCCTTTGATGTATGTAGCTTCCTCTACCCAGCCCAGGAAAAGCCCCGGTCCGGCTCCTTTAGTGTTAAAACCATCTTCAAAGAACTTTCCAAGGAGATTCCTTGTTTTTTGAATACCGGTGTTGAAGAAGGTAAAAAATTCACAAAGAGCACCAGCCCAAAGGCATTCTTAAAACCTAAGTCACTCTCCAGGGCGATCACTTGGGGAAGACAGGTGTATCCCTTACACTCTAATCATGGGGACAGTTCAGGTCTGGGGACAGTTCAGGTCTGTGGACAAGCCATCTGGGAGGAGTTTTTGTCATTGTTTTTGTTTGTTTCCTATCAGCCCTCGAGGAGAAAATCCCAGATGTTGGCACTAACTCAGGAAACGGAAGTCATAGTTTGTTTTTTATGGGGTTGATAATTGTGCTGATTGTCAGCCTGGCACTGGTTTCCTTCGTGATTTTTCTAATAGGTAAGTACCACCGACATGTTCTCATTACTCAAAGGCTCTTACTTTGCGGCTGGTTGTTTAACTTTGTTCTGGGAGGAGACGTGCTTTTTGGCACTCACAGCTATGCTGAAAGAGGGCGTGCGGTGGCCCTGAGTGAGCCCTACGGCTCCAGGAGGATCGTGGGGACACAAGCCCATGGTGCCCAAAGTTCACAAACACCTCCTAGGACTTTACTCTCTTACTTGAAGTCCCTAGCTGTCAAATGGCTGGCGGCTTATCCTTGGTGACTGTCGGTTTTCTTGGTCCAGTGTAAAACGGTTCTATTCCTTCAGGTCTGTAGCAGAGTCATGCTGAGGCTTCCAATTCCTTTCCAGGTTTTCTCACTTCCCAGGAATCAGCTGGTAGCCTGAGGGCTCTGCACGCCTCCTGCCCCCCTTCCCTCTCAGGCAGTGTTAGGAAGGCTAGGAAGGCGGTAAGACCACTTCTTTCCTGTTTGACGGTGCTTGGGCTCTCCTCGCTGCCCTGCCTGCTCTTGGCCTGGGCCTGACCTCTCCCTTGGGGACGGCTGTCCCACACAGCTCCACAGCCAAAAGACCCCCCCCCCCCCCCCCCCGGTCCTCAAGCCCACCAGTGTTCTCTCTCAGCTAACCCCTGTGGGCCATCATCCAGGACTCTCTTCAGCTTCCTCCCAGCCCCGAGAGAAGCGTGAGAGAAGCCCGAGTGGCCTTTGACACCCTTTCCCCCTGCAGGGATCCACCACACTGTCATTCCTTCTGCCCTTTCCTACTTTGCAGGCCGGGTAGCCTTTGAAAATCGGCACTGAGAAGTGGAGCCCATGTCTTTGGAATGCCCTTAATTTAAATTCATTCAGGATTAGAGGTAGTGCTGGTGGATGGGCGGGGGGTAGGGGGGCAGAGGACGTGACTCTTTGATAGCTTCCCACCTTTTTCCCCCCCCAAACTCCCTCGTTCCAGCTAAAAGGTTTTTAGCCAG
Organism: Mustela nivalis; assembly: GCF_964662115.1. Classification (NCBI taxonomy): domain Eukaryota; kingdom Metazoa; phylum Chordata; class Mammalia; order Carnivora; family Mustelidae; genus Mustela; species Mustela nivalis. Next base: position 35,774,836 of record NC_139031.1, on the reverse strand, counting down.
CCTGTGGGTGGAGGCAGGTGGGGAGGCATCACGTTTCATCGCTTCTCTCTCACCCAGTCCTTGCCTTCTTGCACTTAGAAGCTGCAAGGGCAACTTTCCCGACCAGGTGCCCTTGTATCTGACTGTCGGCTGGATGTGGTTTGTTCCTGAACCTTCAGGACCATAGAGAGCCTATGGATTACCTTCTGACATGTTACACCAACCAAAATGAATGCTCCAAATATCATTCTGCCACCCCCATCGGGGACAGTGACTGAGTTAAACTACCGTGCCCAAGGTCCACAGCTCATAAGTGCCCAAAGACTCTCCCGCCCTACCTCAAAGAACATGACTTTATCAGCATCCTTATAAATATGGTTTATTTAATATTTGCTGCTGGTGTTTTATATTGAGGGCAAAGTCATATTAACAAGTGGAAGAAGACATGAATAAAGGATGTCTTTATTGGGCAGTTGCTCTGTGCCAGACACATAAATTCATTATCGTAATTTTTACGGCTTGAGGTAGTATTTAATATTTCTGTTTCATCAGTGCAAGACTAAGGTCCAGAGAGTTTACCTCTCCATGTTTACCCTGCTAATCAGAGGCAGAACCAGGATCCAAACCCTCATCTGTCCTGCTCCAGAGCTCCCCTGCCCTTCATTTCCTGCGTTGAAGTAATAAAGTAAGGACTTCCTCTGGTTTTCAGTCAAAACTTAACTCAAACTAAGACCAGAGTTGGCACAGGCATCTAGAAATGAAGTTGGCCTGTGCTGCTCTTTAACAAGGAAATCTTTTTGCTCTCAGTGGGATTGAGTGCAGATTTGTAACCTTTCTCTGAAGTGGAGGAACCTGTGTTCTTTAAAACTCTGGTCTTTTTACATGAGAGAGAAGGCTTATTTTATGATGATTACTTTCTTATTAAACCATGCGGCTCTGGTCATGATCCCAGGGTCCTGGGATCGAGTCCTAGGTTGGGCTCCTTGCTCAGCAGGGCGTCTGGTTCTCTTTTCCCTCCCAGCTTGTGCTCTTTCTCACAATCTCTGTCTCTCTCTTTCTCAAATAATATAAATAAAAATCTTAGAAAAAATAAAACCCGAACAACAGGCCTTAGGTTTTTGTCACAATCCCTCTCCTAAAAAGGAATAATAGACAGCAAGGGTAGATAACTATGGATGCCCCTGGTAGCAGTTTCTAGTGGCCAGGCAGTGTGTTCCTGAGAATACTGGGCACATAGGATATTATTAAGTGTTGCCTGAAGAAAAAAAGGAGCCTATGGTCAAATGCACCTGAGAATTGCTGAGTTAGATAATGCTCTTTTTTTTTTTAACCTTCCTCTGAGTTTCCAAGAGGCAAGTCAGTATATAATTTTTCTGTAACTTTCTTGCACCTGCAACCCCCCCCTTTTTTTTTTAATTTAATTTGGAATCAGTGTATTGTGGAACACAGTTTAGCCAACATGGCTGCTGCTTCCTTCTCTTTGTGACTAATGTTCTAGGAGGTTCCTAAGAGGGAAAAGTATTTAATGTGTTAGGAATTTAGTTTCACATTTTTCCCCAGAAGCAAGTGGTATTCCATCTTGCTCTACAGCAAATCTCAAATAAGATCCTTCCTTCAAGTTTTGGACCATAATTCATCCAGTATAATTTTTCAAACATGGGGAAGAAGCAGCTTCTGAACAATAATTTGTCCCAAACCTGGAAGGGGAAGCTCTAATTTCTAGTTTTCTTTCCCATATTAGTTTATTCACTAAGCCTCATGGCATGTTACCACCATTAGTTCCTGACAGATAGCTTGGGGAAAACTTGCCTAAAATGGAAATCAAGCAGCTCAAATATTAAGTGTGGATTTTGTGTTGCATTTCCTGGAAATTTTAACTCTCATCAGCAGACCTCAAAGTGTTCCATTCTGTACCTGACTTTATCACCAGGAGTTTGGTTTATTTTGAAAATATTGTCTCGGTTCTCAGGATGGTCTGAGGGGAACTCTTACATATTCATTTATGGGCTGGTAATCCAGAACCAGTAGAGCTATGTCAAAAGAGACCAAAACCCAGGGGTGCCTGGGTGGCTCAGTGGGTTAAAGCCTCTGCCTTCAGATTAGGTCATGGTCCCAGGGTCCTGGGATCAACACAACCCCCCCCCCCCCCCCCCCCCCCCCCCCCCCCCCCCCCCCCCCCCGCCACTGGGCTCCTGCTCAGCGGGGAGCCTGCTTCCTCCTCTCTCTCTGCCTGCCTCTCTGCCTACTTGTGATCTCTGTATGTCAAATAAATAAATAAAATCTTAAAAAAAAAAAAGGCCATAAACCAGAAAACCTCATTTCCTGATGAGAAGCCAAAAACCTTCTGAAAAAGACAAAGTAACAATCACTTCCCTGATGTGCTCATAACGAGACAAGCCGGTGGTTTCCCTTGGTTGCTCACGGTGATATTTCTCGACCAAAATCTGTGCGGAGCTTCCAAAGGTAGTCTAGGCTGGCCCCAACAAATTGTAAAAATAATCCACTTGGTAGATAACTTTAGTTTTAAGCAATTCCTCTCCCGGGCATCTGGGCTGCCTGGGAGACCGGAGCAGGGGACTGGCCACGGGGTCCTTTCAGCACTCAGCTAACATGGCACTAACCAGTCCTGACGGAACAGCCTGGAAACCAGTGTAACCCAGTCTGTTTTCTATTTTGAAGTCCAAACTGGAAACAAGATGGATGACGTGTCAAGAAGACTAACAGCTGAGGCAAAGGACATAGACGATCTTAAGAGAATCAACAGCCTGATTGTAAAGCGACTCAATCAACTGGACGCTGAACAAAACTAAAGAAATGAACATCTAAAAGCAGCTGCTAACCCCGGAGCTTACACTTGACTGGGCGCGCGCAGGGTTATGACCTGAGCTTGCGCATTTCTGCAGGCAACAGACTATCTGATTCGGGATCCCAACCCTGGGGCCCACTTTCTGCTGCAGGGATGGGAGCGACTCCAACGCCAAGCGCCATGGGGGTACTAGGCAGAAAAGGGCTCATTTTATGGTAGGGTCCTTCTGCTTCATTGGGGTTAAGGGTGGCTGACGTGAAGGAGAACAAAGGTTAGCAAGAGAATTCGGCTCCGCACCTATACCTTCTCTTACAAAAGGAGCTTTGCCATCAGAATAAGTTCACTGAGCCGGTGAGGTTCATGGCACCTCAAGCACACTTATGAATTCCTGTGACAGCTTGATGAATCCAGTGAATTATCTGTATTCAAGGGAACCAGGTGATGACACTTCTCAATAAAATAAATTCTGCTCAGGTGATTAAACTCTGACTCTTACTTCCCCAGGGACAGGGGCTGGGCTGACTTCAGAGCCAGTTGCCTTCTGGTATTTGCTAGTAGTACTGGTATGTGTATGGTAGGGTGGGAGTCAAAAGAGAGAGCCTGAGTTATTTAACCAATGTTTATTGAGCTCTTTGTGCAAACCGTCTATCTACTTTAGAAGAGTTCACGTTCAACTGGGGAACAAAGGAAATGTATGGTTATATATATATGTTACATAAGCTTTGTTGGCTTCCTTTCTCATGCAAAAAACCCTCAGTGTTCTGCTGATTAATTTTGAAGAAATCTGATAAGTTTGTGGTCTTTACTAAACTACAGGAGGAAATTGTATATTTGGAATATCTGGAACCTGCCCTGTTTTAGCTCAAAAGGTCAGGTACACAGTTTGTGTTACGATATGCTGTGGTATAAATGAGCTTAAAACGCATGTGAGTCTTAGAAAATCTTTTATGTAATGCAAATATATTGTGCAAGTTTATTGAAGAATGCATTGCAATTCTCTCATTTTAGGCTGATGAAAACCCTGTCCTTAACTATTAAACACAAACACACACATTTACATTTTACAACACTAGTTGATGAAATAAACACAAGACATTTTACTTACCTATTTTTGCGCTCAAAAGCATTTGTCCTGCATACTCGCTTCTTAAAATTGATAGATATCATATAGAATATTTTAATATAAAATTTGTGTGTACTGAAAATTCTTATTGAACCGTTGTTGGGTTGTGGCAAAATAAATTATCAGGAAGGAGAGAGATGCAGGGCTCAATCCCAGGACCGTGAGATCATGACCTGCCAAAATCAACAGTTGGATGTCCAACTGACCAAGCCACTCAGGCGCCCCTTTCCTTTCTTTTAAAATAGCTTTCTTGAGCTGTCATTGACATATAAAAATCGTATATATTTAAGGTATACAACTTGATGTTTTGATATACATATTGTTGGATGAGCACCACAATTAAAATAATTAATATATGCATCATTTTTATAGTTACCATTTGTGTTTGGGGGATTTAGAGGTAAGAATATTGAAGAGCTCTCCTCTTAACACATTTCAGGTATACAGTACGGTGTTGTTAACTGTCATCACCATGCTGGACACGAGGTCTTGAGAACGAATTCTTCTTGCATTACTGAATCTTTGTACTCTTTGCCCACATAGCAGTCTAATATGGCGGCTGAGACATGGGCTGGGGAACCCAATTTCCTGGTTTGGATGCTGCTGCCACTGTTTACTGTCAGTTTTGGAAAAATAACTTCAGTGAAACTGGGTAATTATTAACTCTATTTCTTAATATTGTTGGGAGGCTTAACAGAGCCTTCAGTGCTTAATAAAGCACTGAAAACTAGCAGAAACAAAGTAAGTATGAGTTGGTATTGTAATTATTATTTTTAAAAGTAATAAGTATGGTATGGTGGAAATAACCCACTGCATTTAAACCTCTGCATTAAGTCTTTGGGACTTAAAGCCAAAATATTTTTTTCTACTGCAGTGTTTAAGACCTTAGTATCCTGATCTCATCCGGCCAAGATTGATAGGGCGAGGGGCTTTGCAGCAAAAAATTTACTGTGCTCTAGGAGATGATCAATAAATGCAGGAGGGTTTTATTGTTTACCAAATAATCTAGTCTGATGAACATCAGGGTCCACCTTTGCCTACCTGAGATGGAGCCAGGAATCTGTCTGACTGTCCAGCACTAATAACATGCCACAGGGTTCAGTGGAAAGAGGGAGCAAGCAGAGGAGAAAAAGAAATAGAAAAGACAGCTGACCCGAGACATATCCTGATAAGAAAAGAAAAGAACATTTGCATCATTCTTTGGACTCTGTATGTGTTCACAAGGGGCTTAGAGAGAGAGGTTTTTTTTTCTGGCAATGGGCTCCACTGAGATAGAAGGATTACACACACCTTCTGCCTCCAGGTCCCAGGCCATGCCCTTTATTTATTTTAAAGATTTTATTTATTTATTTGAGAGAGAGAGAAAGAAAGCATAAGCGGGGGTAGGGGGCAGGCAGAGAGAGAAGCAGGCCTGATACTTCTTTGCAGAGAGAGAAGCCCCTGATGCGGGGCTTGATCCCAGGACCCGGGACCACCGACCCAAGCCCAGGGCCGACCCTTAACGACTGAGCCACCCAGGTGCCCTACCCATGTACTTTCTATTCCACCTTCTTCTAGCCCCTCAGAGTTCTGCCTTGGCAACCGCCTGCAGGTGAGCCTAGCCCAGCCCTTCCTCCCACGCTCTGCGGTTGACGCGTGGAGGCACGTGGGGGCATGCCGCGCTGGAGCACACTGGGGCACGCAGCAGCCTGAACTAGGAGGCCCCAGCTTCCCAGCGTGGCGGCTGAGCTCCAGTTTAGGGGACACACATTACTCATTTCTCCAGAAAAGACCAAGGCCCTCTGTCTAGGGACTGCCGGTGGATGGATGCCAATCTGCAAAGCAAGGCTTTTGGCTAAGAACAGAGCAAACCTGGAGAGTTAAAAATAATAAAAACAATTGCTTATTTTACTAGTGACAGCCCGTGGGAAACGGAAGTGTTGTGGTGTGCATGTCTTAGAAGTACAGCACGAGGGGCGCCTGGGTGGCTCAGTGGGTTAAGCCGCTGCCTTCGGCTTGGGTCATGATCTCAGGGTCCTGGGATTGAGTCCCGCATCGGGCTCTCTGCTCAGCAGGGAGCCTGCTTCCTTCTCTCTCTCTCTGCCTGCCTCTCTGCCTGCTTGTGATTTCTCTCTGTCAAACAAATAAATAAAATCTTAAAAAAAAAAAAAGAAGTACAGCACGGACCATTGGGATCTAGCCCATTTTTATTGCTTAGCAAGGTAATTTCAGTGAAAACAAGATTTCTCTGAGTTAGGGTGTATAAAATAATTTTATTCCAGCTTGACATAATGACCCCATTTAAATTCAGACGGGGATGAGGGAAAGAGAGATCGTCAGAAAAGACTGGTAATCTATTCCCTTTGTAAATGAGTTTGCGCAGAAGAAGCTGTGAAAGGGAGTCAGGGCCATGAGCTATCTTTTCACAGAGTCCGGATGTGTATCATTTTTTAAAAAAGAGGAAAAATGAAATTATTCTTATTGGAACCTGTGTGCCCCCTTATTCTTACTTGGTGAAGATAAAAGCTTCTTAGTCAAAATTTTTATGGGGAAAACATTGTAGAAATACCATTCTTCTTACTGTGAAGGTGAAAAGGATTTTTAAAGATGTGATGAAAAAGCAAGTCAGAACAAGCTTAATTCTCTATAACGAGTGAGATTGGAGCGTCTCTGCTGCACTTGCTGGTGTGGGCTGTGCTGGGCTTCCCTGAGCCCGCGCTGCAGAGGATCCCAGAGAAGGCTACGGTGTGGTCCTCCCTCCAAGTGGGCTTCTGATCTATGTCATCTGGTATGTTAGTAAGAAATTATTTTCCAAACTGGGAAGATAGGTGGGACATTACTTTTGGTTGGGGATGGACAGCGTTTTGATAAGCGTATAGATCTTATGAGAACAGCTGATCAAACACATCCACGTCAATTACTTATAATGGTAATACTTCCAGCACCTGATAATAATATGCTCTCTCAATGTCTTACTCGGAGAGGCCTTGATGTTTAAGATTTTTTTCAAACGAAATTTTGTTCCTCAAACCAAAAGATTTGGTTAACACCCCCATAGTTCTTGCTTTTAAAGTATGGAGAGCCAGAGAAAACAGACAGAAGCATTTAATGTGTTGTGTGGCTAAACTCCTGGCTCTGTGAGGGATCCTTTATATAATTTTTTAAATCACAAGAACCTGTGAAGTTTCTTAAAAATAGATGATGTGGGGCGCCTGGGTGGCTCAGTCACTGACTCATCTGCCTTCAGATTGGGTCATGATCCTGGGGTCCTGGGATCTGTCCTGCAGGGGGGTCTGTGATTAGTGGGGAGCCTCCTGCTCCCTCTCCTGCCTTTCCCTGCACCACCCCATCCCGTGCTCTCTCTCTCTCTGCTCTCTTTTTCTCAAATAAATAACTTTAAAAAAATGGATTAGATGATGACTTCAGCCTGAAAAAAAAAACTTTTGTTTTCAGTTCGGTTCTACAGAACAAGTGAATTGCCATCATTGGAAATGGGGGTGTGTGTGGGGGGAGAATGTTTGTGCAAATAAGACATGAGAAAGTGGTATTGGCCTGCAACCACAAACAGGAGATGGCAGTTTCCAGCGTGCTCACTGAGGGGATCACCAGGAAGACTTAAAAAAACAACAACAACCTGGGGCGCCTGGGTGGCTCAGTGGGTTAAGCTGCTGCCTTCGGCTCAGGTCATGATCTCAGGGTCCTTGGATCAAGCCCTGCATTGGGCTCTCTGCTCAGCGGGGAGCCTGCTTCCTCCTCTCTCTCTGCCTGCCTGTGATCTCCATCTGTCAAATAAATAAATAAAACAAAACAAAGAAACAACAACCCTGAGTTCTGATCCTCCTCTCAGACATTCTGAGCTGGCAGGCAGGGGCTGGTGTTGGGAGTTCATGTTTTTAAAAAGTTGCTGTGATGATTCTGGTGCTCTGTTTGACCAGTGACTATACAGATCACGGATTTGGAGTAAACTTGGGATTGGATTCTGGTACTATGCATGAATAAGAGTGTAGCCTTGACCTCTTTTCATGTTGTCAGCTTCCCTGACTTTTTTTTTTTTTTTTTTTTATCTGACAGAGATCACAAGTAGGCAGAGAGGCAAGCAGAGAGAGAGGAGGAAGCAGGCTCCCTGCAGAGCAGAGAGCCCAATGCGGGGCTCGATCCCAGGACCCTGGGATTATGACCCGAGCCGAAGGCAGAAGCTTAACCCACTGAGCCACCCAGGTGCCCCAGCTTCCCTGACTTTTAGGTTGTTCCTTGGTAACACAGGAGGGTATTGCTTCTGGTAAAAACTGAGGAATTTGATAGAAAGTTCTTCAGGTTCTGTAGTGTTTATAAGTCACTAATGAGTTGTACATTAAAAAAGGGAGCCATCTGATCATTTATGGATGTGATTCTTAATTTCCAAGGAACATTCATGATCTCTTGTCAAAGACCTATTAATGTCTTGAGAAGAACATTCCAATTTCTACTTTTTATTTCCCTCCCTTCCCCCATAGCCAGACCTTCTCAACTGTACTTGGCTTAAGTTCCAATTGAAGGGGCTACTTCACTTTTCTGAAGAGCCATTGAGAGCTGTTCCGAGAGCGGATGTGAGTGAGAAACCAGGAACCCTGAAAGGTAAGGGTCCCGAAGAAAAGCCAGACAGGGAGTCCTGCCCCAGGAGAACAAAGAAGGATTATTCCTGAAGTGGTAGCTTTGGGATACCATGATGTGTGGGCTTACAAATATGAGACACACAAAGCTGACCAGACAGGTAGACAGTCCAACAGTTGGTCTTTTCATGTACGTTGGAAAGTGGTATCTTTGACCTTGATCTAAAGACACAAAGGATTCAGATTTTAGATTTCTGGTTGAGATACAGGTAGTTCTGCTCCAGGTGCCGCTTAAGGGAGCATCCTGGCTGGACATGAGAATGACCTGCCCTTGCCCCATCCCCGCTAATTATGACAGAATCCGCCTTGTTTTTATTTTGAATGAAAACCTCCTGTCTTTGACATCTTCTGCTGAATACATTTTATAGGTCCTTTGACAGACTATTGACATTCCCTAGTGATTAAAAATGCTGTTGAGGAATGGTCAGATGTCCCTCCCCTTTGACGTAACAGTTACAAGGGACTTAGAAATAACTCTACCAGGTGGTGAGATAAAGAAATAGAATCGATACCAAAATACTCCACAGTCAGCTGAGACCAGTGACAATCATGGAGATGATGTGAGGCAAATGATGAATTCAGTCCTCAGCACGGAGGAGCAAAAAAATAGAATTGAAATGAGCTGTGACTCTGTTGATACAGTGTGATGGAACTCTTCAAAGTGTCAAGAGATGAAAATTGGGCTTACATGTGGAACTTTCTGCCGTTGCTAGCGTTAATTGGGGGCAAAGCTTATGTCGCCCCTGAATTTCCCTCACTATCTAAAAGAAATCAAAATGGACTTATAGGAAGTCACATAATTGGTCAGAAGGAAATTGGAGGAAGATTTTACCTTTGTTTTATTTCTTCTTTCTTTTTTTCCTTCAAAGTTGGTCTTGCCAATAAAATAATAAGGATTTTTCTGTAGACATTTTCTCTCACGCCAGGAATGTGAGGAGTAGGATGTGAAGGGGATGAGGGCAGAGAAAGCAGCCGTGGTGTGAAACAGACTGCCCACGGGCAAGGCTGCAGCGTTTGAAATCCTTGCAGATGGAGGAAGACATGGGCCATTCTGTGTCCGCCCAGATAGATGAAGAAGTCATGGGCTGTAGGAAAGGAAGCCATGACCGAACTTTTCCTTGTTTTTTGGTTTCCTCTGACTCTCAAGTCCCTTTCTAAATTTCAAAACATGATGCATTATTCATGCCTGAGTAACAGGCATGTAACAAGCTTGTTCCATCAGGAATATTCCTCCTGATTGTGGAGTGCTACTGCCACAGAGCATTTATTGTCTGATGAACAAAGGGATTAGGCCAAGCAATTGAAAAACCAGTTAATAATTTAATTATGGCATCTTAAATGCCAAAAAATGTCTACTTTTCCAATGCCCTAAAGTCATTTTAAATATTCTGTTCCACATCCTCACTCCCCCAAACTCCTTTAATATTAATGAGCTGGGGTCAACATCTGAATCACACTTAAGGTCTCAGAAACAGTTTCTTACAGATGCAGAAAATAAACAAGGAAGGAAAAAGACATTAGGTCGCCTTTGAGGTACAATCTGGGACCTATTTTTAAACCTTCATTCAGTATGGATGATAGAAAACCCAAGTTCTTTCCATATTTACTTGTAGAAGTCACAAAGGACTTCTAATCATCACATTCCATAATCATTACCCCCAACAGTTTGATGCCATCTATTCCTCCTGTCAACTAGAACTTGATTTGAAGCTCTCTGATTTTGCCTTGTCCTTGTGTGCTTGTGTTGTACCCTTTGCATTGCTCTCTCATCTGGGTGTCCTATGGGTATAGTATGTTGCTCGATAATGTGAATTTGTGTAATTGAATTAAGCTAGGAAGGCTTTCCAGTTTGCTTGCATTGCCCTCTGATTTGCAATTAGAACAAAGTGGTGCTCACTAATAGGAGAGGAGGGACACCTGGTGGCAGTTGGTTATTTCAGAGGAAGGAGGTCACTTTGAAAGGAAGAAAGAAGGCAAGAGTTAAAATAAAATTTGAGATATCCATGAGAGAGTGAAAGGTTGCTTCAGACATATGATAGCTCGGGGTTTATGTCTGGGGTAAAGGCTCTTAGGCTAGAAGGTCACCTAGATAGTGATGAAGACTGTGTGTTTTAGAGTTGAGGGACCTACTTTTGAATCTCTTTCTGTGCTCATTAAATGTGTGACCTTGGCTATTTACCTTTTCTGAGTGTTGGTCATCTTACTATAAAATGGGAGTGATCCTACCTAATAAGGTTGCTGTAATAATTGAACAAAGTGATACCTAGTACCTGGTAAGCACTTAAGGAAAGTGGCTGTGATATTTCTTATTCACAGCAAAATGCTGAGAGTGGGGTTTGATGCCAAGGAGTGGTTTTCTGATCGTTCTGGTGGGAACTTCATAATTTTTTTGAATTTTGGGAAAGTCCAAAATTAGACTTTCCCAAAGTCTAAAGAGGCCATAGAGGTGGCCTCTTTGATCCCCCTTTTATGAAGGTCTTCACAAGGTAACCTTGTTTCAGGTCTGCTGGAAATGATCTCACAATGAAGCAGAGGAATTTATGCAGCTCCTGAAGTGTCTTTTCACCACGCAGACATTCCACCCTTATGGAGCTTACCCCTAAGTGGGAAGATGAGATCATCACACAATGGCAAAGCAAGAAATAAGGCATAACCATTTGGGGGCATAACTCCAATTTTATGACCCAGAGAAAAAGAGGGAAGGCATGTCCCTGAGCCCACAATAGGCTGACCAGTTGTTCTGCAAAAGCCTCTGTCCCCAGCAAACCGGGATTTTTGTTCACTCTACCTTCAGAGTGAATACCAAAGCCATCAGGAGGGTTTCTCTGAGTGGCCATCTTTTCTTTCTACAGACCTACCTACAACCCTCCCCCCAACTGTGGCTTTTCCTTAAGACTCATGTCAATGTGCACCACCTTCTGTCTTTGATCTTAGTCTCTTTTTCTAACCTGGTACTATGATTTCTCTATTATGTCTGTTCTTTTACACTAGCTCCTTGATACCCATGTAAGTCTCTCCTACCCTAATAAATCATTCTCCTGCTATCTCCTCTAGCCATTTCTTTTATTCTTACTTCTTCCTGCCTAGAGTTCTCAAAATGGTGGGCTATACCCATTGTCTCTTATAGTTGAAACTCCCATCCATTCCTCACTACCTGCTGCAATTGGACATTCACCCCAGCTGCCTGTGGAAACTGTCCTTGCTGAGGTAATAGAATTTATGACGTCATTGCTAGATCCAATGCCCATTACCCAAACTTTTTCTTAGTGAACTTTTTTGTTGGATTTAACCTTTTTATATTTTTTAACAACATATAATGTATTATTTGCTTCAGGTGTACAAGTCTGTGAATCATCAGTCTTAAGCAATTTACAGCACTCACCATAGTACATACTCTCCCCAACATCCATAACCTAGCCACCCCATCCCTCCCCACCCATTTCCCAGCAACCCTCAGTTTGTTTCCTGAGATTAAGAGTCTCTTATGGTTTGTCTCCTTCCCCGGTCCCATCTTGCTTCATTTTTTCCCTCCTTACTTCCCATGGCCTCCTGTCCTGCCTCTCAAACTCCTCATATCAGAGAGATCATATGATAATTGTCTTCCTCTGATTGACTTACTTCTCTTCGCACAATACCCTCTACTTCCATCCGTGTCATTACAAATGGCAAGATTTCATTTTTTTTGATCGGTGCATAGTATTCCATTGTATATATATATACCACATCCTTTTTATCCATTCATCTGTTGATAGAAAGGTTCTTTCTAGGTTCTTTCCATAGTTTGGCTATTGTGGGCATTGCTACTATAAACATTCAGTTGCACATGCCCCTTCAGATCACTACATTTGTATCTTTAGGGTAAATACCCAGTACTACAATTGCTGGGTCATAGGGTATCTCTATTTTCAACTTTTTGAGGAATCTCCATGCTGTTTTCCAGAGTGGCTACACCAGCTTGCACTGGTGTAGAGGGTTCCCCTTTTTCCACATCCTTGCCAATGTTTGTTGTTTCCTGACTTGTTAATTTTAGCTATTCTGACTGGTGCGAGGTGGTATCTCACTGTGGTTTTGTTTTGTATTTCCCTGATGTCGAGTGATGTTGAGTACTTTTCATGTGTTGACTGGCCATTTGGATGTCTTCTTTGCAGATATGTCTGTTCATGTCTTCTGTCCTTTTCTTGGCTGGATGATTTTTTCTTTGGGTGTTTTCTTTGGGTGTTGAGTTTGATAAGGTCTTTATAGATTTTGGATATTAGCCCTTTATCTGATATTGTAATTTGTGAATATCTTCTCCCATTCTGTCAGTTGTCTTTTGGTTTTGTTGACTGTTTCCTTTGCTGTGCAAAAGGTTTTGATCTTTATGAAGTCCCAATGGTTCATTTTTGCCCTTGTTTCCCTTGCCTTTGGCAATGCTATTATAAAGAAGTGGCTGGGGCTAAGGTCGAAGAGTTGCTGCCTATGTTCTCCTCAAGGATTTTGATGGATTCCTGTCTCATATTGAGGTCTTTCATCCATTTTGAGTGTATTTTTGTGTGTGGTGTAAGGAAACGGTCCAATTTCATTCTTTTGCATGTGGGTGTCCAGTTTTCCCAACACCATTTGTTGAAGAGACTGTCTTTTTTCCATTGGACATTCTTTCCTGCTTTGTCGAAGATTAGTTGACCATAGAGTTGAGGGTCCATTTCCGGGCTCTCTATTCTGTTCCGTTGATCTATGTGTCCGTTTTTGTGCCAGTACCATATTGTGTTGATGATGAAAGCTTTGTAATAGAGAGTGCCGAATCCTAACCACTAGACCACCAGGGAGAAAGCTTTGTAATAGAGCTTGAAGTCTGGAATTGTGATGCCACCAACTTTGGCTTTCTTTTTCAACATTCCTCTGGCTATTCGGGGTCTTTTCTGGTTCCATATAAATTTTAGGATTATTTGTTCCATTTCATTGAAAAACATTGATAGTATTTTGATATGGATTGCATTGACTGTGTAGATTGCTTTAGGTAGCATAGACATCTTCACAATATTTGTTCTTCCAGCCCATGAGCATGGAGCATTTTTCCATTTCTTTTTGTCTTCCTCAGTTTCTTTCATGAGTACTTTGTAGTTTTCTGAGTACAGATTCGTTGCCTCTTTGATTAGGTTTCTTCCAGGTATCTTATGGTTTCGGGTGCAATTGTAAATGGGATCAACTCCTTAATTTCTCTTTCTTCTGTCTTGATGTTGGTATATAGAAATGCAACCGATTTCTGTGCTTGATTTTATATCCTGACACTTACTAAATTCTTATATGAGTCCTCGCAGTTTTGGAGTAGAGTCTTTTGGGTTTTCCACATAAAGTATCATATCATCTGCAAAAAGTGAGAGTTTGACTTCTTTGCCAATTTGAATGCATTTTATTTCTTTTGTTGTCTGATTGTTGAGGCTAAGACTTCTAGTATTGTGTTGAATAGCAGTGGTGATAGGGGACATCCCTGCTGTGTTCCTGACCTTAGGGGAAAAACACTCAATTTTTCCCCATTGAGGATGATATTTGCTGTGGGTTTTTCATACATAACCTTGCTGATATTGTTTTATGTACCCTCTATCCCAACACTGAAGAGTTTTCATCAAGAAAGGATGTTGTACTTTGTCAAATGGTTTTTCAGCATCTATTGAGAGCATTATATGGTTTCAATGTATTGTATCACATTGATTGATTTGCACATGTTGAACCAAAATTGCAGCCCAAGAATAAATCTCACTTGGTCATGGTGAATAATCCTTTTAATGTACTGTTGGATACTCTTGGCTAATATTTTGGCGATAATTTTTGCATCGATGTTCATCAAGGATATTGGTCTGTAATTCTCCTTTTTGATGGGGTCTTTGATTTTGGGATCAAGGTAACGCTGGTCTCATAAAATGAGTTTGGAAGTTTTCCTTCCATTTCTATTTTTTGGAACAGTTTCAGGAGAATTGGAATTAATTCTTCTTTAAATGTTTGGTAGATTCCTCTGGGAAGCTGTCTGGCCCTGGGCTCTTGTTTTCTGGGAGATTTTTGGTGACTGCTTCAATTTCCTTACTGGCTATGTGTCTGTTCAGGTTTTTTATTTCTTCCTGGTTCAGTTTTGGTGCTTTATTTGTCTCTAGGAATGCATCCATTTCTTCCAGACTGTCAAATTTGCTGGCATATTGTTGCTCATGATATGTTCTTATAATTGTTTGTATTTCCTTGGTGTTGGTTGTGATATGTCCTCTTTCTTTCATGATTTTATTAATTTGGGTCCTCTCTTTTCTTTTTGATGAGTCTAGCCAGGGGTTTATCAATCTTATTAATTCTGTCAAAGAACCAGCTCCTAGTTTCATTGATTTGTTCTACTGTTCTTTTGGCTTCTATTTCATTGATTTCTGCTCTGATCTTTATTATTTTTCTTCTCTTGCTGGTTTTAGGCTTTCTTTGCTATTCTTTCTCTAGCTTCTTTAGGTGTAGGGTTAAGTTATGTACTTGAGACCTTTCTTGTTTCTTGAGAAAGGCTTGTATAGCTATGTACTTTACTCTCAGGGATGCCTTTGCTGTGTCCCAAAGATTTTGAACAGTTGTGCTTTCTTTTTCATGAATTTTTTCAATTTTTCTTTAATTTCCTGGTTGACCCATTCATTCTTTAGTAGGATGCTCTTTAGCCTCTATGTATTTGAGTTCTTTCCAACTTTCTTATTGTGGTTGAGTTCTAGTTTCAAAGCATTGTAGTCTGAAAATAAGCAGGGTATGGTCCCAATCTTTTGGTACCAGTTGAGACCTGATTTGTGATCCAGGATGTGATCTATTCTGGAGAATGTTCCATGTGCCCTAGAGAACAATGTGTATTCTATTACTTTGGGATGGAATGTTCTGAATATATCTGTGATGTCCATTGGTCCAGTGTGTCATTTAAACCCTTTATTTCCTTGTTGAGATTTTGCTTAGATGATCTGTCCATTTCAGTGAGGGGTGTTAAAGTCCCCTACTATTATTGTCTTACTGTTGATGTGTTTCTTTGGTTTTGTTATTAATTCATGGATATAATTGGCTGCTCCATGTTAGGGATATAGATACTCAAATTGTTAGATCTTCTTGTTGCATAGACCTTTTAAGTATGATATAAGATCCTTCCTCATCTCTTATTATAGTCCTTATTTATCTGACATAAGGATTTCCATCCCAGCTTTCTTTTGATGTCCATTAGCATGGTGATGTTTTCCACTTCCTCACTTTAAATCTGGAGGTGTCTTTGGGTCTAAAATGAGATTCTTGCAGACAGCATATCAATGGGTCTTATTTTTTATTTATTCTGATACCCTGTATCTTTTGATTGGGTCATTTAGTCCATTTACATTCAGAGCAACTATTGAAAGATATGAAATTAGTGCCATTGTATTGCCTGTAAGGTGACTGTTGCTGTATATTGTCTCTGCTCCTTTCTGGTCTGTTACTTTTAGGCCCTCTCTCTGCTTAGAGGACCCCTTTCAATATTTCCCGTAGGCTGGTTTGGCGTTTGCAAATTCTTTTAATTTTTGTTCTAATAGAAGTCTCCCAAAGATCCCTGCTCCTCCAGCACAGGCCCCGAGATTAGCAAACAAATCCCCCCAACTCTTCTAGCCTCCCCCCACCATACACTCCATGTGTCTTTCAATTTGCTGCTTCCATGCTGTATCTCAGCAGGACTGTTTGTTGTGCTGTCTCTTTGAGGGCAATTATTCAGTGTTCCATCACCCTCCAGATTTCCTAGAGCCAAGCCCACTGATCATTAAAGTTCCAGGTGTTTAAGTCCCCTAATCGTTAGAGCTGAAGAAGTTAAGCCCCTTTGGTTTACAAAGTCAAATGATTGGGGAATCATCAGCGCAGTGCAGGTTCTCATTGCCTGGGGTGCCTGGGGTAGGGTGTGATCCTCCCCTCTCTGTACCTTCAGTATCCCTTTGTCCTTTGGCCATGCCTTTCGGTCAGTTTGGCTCCCGATTTCATCTCTTCCACTGATGTTGTTGTTCTCTAGGTGTATCTGTGGGACAAGGTGAGCTTGGGATCCTCCTACAATACCCTCTTCCCCTGAAGTCTGGATGCCCATTTTCTTTTTTTTTTTTTTTTTTTTTTTTTTAAGATTTTATTTATTTATTTGACAGAGAGAAATCACAAGTAGATGGAGAGGCAGGCAGAGAGAGAGACAGGGAAGCAGGCTCCCTGCTGAGCAGAGAGCCCGATGCGGGACTCAATCCCAGGACCCTGAGATCATGACCTGAGCCGAAGGCAGTGGCCTAACCCACTGAGCCACCCAGGCACCCCTGGATGCCCATTTTCAAATGCCAGCTCCATCTTTAGGGGCACCTGGGTGGCTCAGTGGGTTAAGTCTCTGCCTTTGGCTCAAGTCTCAGGGTCCTGGGATTGAGCCTCACATCAGGCTCTCTACTCAGCTGGGAGCCTGCTTCCCTCTCTCTCTCTGCCTGCCTCTCTGCCGACTTGTGATCTCTGTCAATTAAATAAATAAAATCTTAAAAAAAAATTAACCTTGAAAGACTAAAGAATCATGGGAAAATATCATGAATTCTATATTCTGTATTCCCATATTTCTGAGGTTTTGTAGTTCTCATTGATTGGTGAACTTGGTCCTGGCTGGATGTTCTTATTGATCTTCTAGGGGAGGGGCCTCTTGCATTGGTTCTCAAATGTTTTTTCCTGAGGTGGAATTGCACCACCCTTGCCAGGGGTCAGGCTAAGTAATCTGCTTGGTTTTGCTCTTGGTAGCTTTTGTTCCCTGAACGCTTTCTGTACAGCTTTGGAGGACAGGAATGAAGATGGTGGCCTCCCAATCTCTGGCCCCCTAAGAGGTGAGAACCTGGGGCCCTACTCCTCAGTGCGCTCTCAGAGAGAAGCGGTCAGTCACTCCCCTTGCCCTGGTCTCCAGCAGTGTTCCGAGCTCACTTGGCCTGTGACCGAGTGTTTCTATCTCTGGCGCACGGCCCTGTTTGGGGTCTCCAAACCCATTAGATTCCTGCAGCACACTCCCATGCTGGAGTAAACAGGGGAGGAGAAGGGGGAGTCTCCCTGGATCTGCCACTTGTGGAGTCCCTGCTTGAAGAGCAGTTGCCCGACCGCGTCTCTGATCACCGTTAAGGTAACGAGCTGAGAGCACACTCCTCGGTTCCATCTCCACAGCTGGCTTCCCTGCCCTGATACATGGGAGCTCTGCCACACTCAGCCATAACTGGTCTTTTTGTGACCCCACCTGTCCTGAGACCACATTGTCCCCACGAGGGCTCCATCCCCCACTTAGGCTCTGGAATGATGTCCCTCAGTGGAGCAGACTTCTAGAAGTTCTGATTTTGTGCTCCACTGCTCTATTGCTTGCTGAGGGCTCTCCCCATGGTCTATCATCCTATGGCTTCAGATGCACCTCTCTGCGAATCCTGCCTTCTGAAAAGTGGTTGGTTTTCTGTTCCTAGGATTGCTACTCTTCTTCTCTTCAATCTGTTGAATATGTAGGTGTTCAGAATGGTTTGGTAACTATCTAGCTGAACTCCTGGGACCAATGATATTAGGTCTCTTACTCCTCCACCATCTTGCATCTCCTCCTGGATTTGACCTTATTGAACATTTCTTTCATAAGACTTTTCACTCTCTTGGCCTCTGGGTCAGCACTCTCCTGGTTTCCCTTCTATACTCCTGGGGTTTCCATTATATTTCCTGCTGGGGCCCCTCTGGCTCTGCCTCCTTCCTCAATGTTGCCATTCCCTGGGGTTTTGCCCACTGTTCTGTCTCTACACACTATTTATGGGTTTATCTTATGGTTTTAAATACCACTTATATATAGATAATTTCCATATCTGTTTCTTCAGTCCACATCTTTCTACTGTGCTTCAGATAAAGAACGAATTCTGGACTGAGACAAATGGAACATGTTAATATGACTGGACCATAACCACCATGAGGTAGAAGCTATGCTCTGTTCCATCATAGAGTCCTCAGTACCTGACAGTGCCTGGCCAGAGGGGGACTTTTTAGCGTATATGAATAAAAGGTTGTAAATATTAGAATATATAACATACATGTGTATTTCCTCCAACTTCTTGATTATTAATATTACTCAGGATAAGAAATTCCTAATTCTCTTAGGCCTTTTAGGCCTACACTCCTTTCTGCTAATGTAGCCTTTTACTCACCAAGGACAGATTGTGGAATCTGCAAGAAGAAAGGTGATTTAATCTGGAAAGATTAAAGATGTTGCTTGACCAGAAAAAGACTTTATTACTATGGAGTGATCTCTCTGGAGGAACTCATTGTTCTATGGACTCTTTTGATGCAGCTCAAGCTGTCAAAGCACATTCTCATTAACCTTATGCTTATTGTCCTGGGGAAGGAAGACTGGGGAAAGCCAGTCCACAGGTATGACGGTGGCAGGGGTGGGGGTGGTCTTGCAGAGAAGGGGGGAGTTTCTTGCAGAGAGGTGAATGGATGGTCCTCGCTCTTGCCTTACTCTCACTCTAGATTTATCCATTATCTTAGATGTGAGGGAAAAAGACATTTTGTGAATAGTGGTAAAATTCTTCATAGTCTCGGGTTTATTGCAGGATCACCTATCTAATTTATGGGATCTAGTATAAAATGAAATTACAGGCCCTTTGTAAATTATTAATTTCATGATGATGATAGGAAAGCATTAGGCCAAACACAGGGTACAGTGTGTCTGCATGGATTGATTGCCCACCTTGAAACTGCCCTGGTTTGGAGATTGTAATTGTGTTGGAGAAAAGAAAATCTTTGTTTTGCTGCCTTTTAGTCAGTGTTCTGTTCAATTTCTGACCCATGAAGTTTAGAAAAAGAAATACCTGGTCAGCAAGTCCTCTCTCCATAAAGCTGGCTTGTGTTCTCTGTAATTCACACCAGTTGTTTGTTTGTTAAACTCCAAAGTTCCTTGAATTATAAGTTTTTCCAGGTTTGATTCTTTTGTCCTCCAGTTCTCATCCTGCTCTTTTCCTGTTAAGATTTTTGTACTGTTTTTGTAACTAAATTTCATCTGTGCACCTTCTTTGTTTTTACTGTCTTTCAACCAGATTTCCTATCTTTAATTAACTTAGATTGTCCTTAAAAAAAAAAAAAAAGTCTGCTCTTCTATGATCACTTTTAGTTTTTCTTGGGTTCTTTCCAATTTTCATTTGTTCCTCAGCAAATAAAATGCTTAAAATGGAGTGTGGTGTTTGAGGAGCCATGGATGTGTAGGCAGGACTTGGCTGCCTTATCTTAGGAAACTTAGCTTATCTGTGGTTGGCTCACCAGCCCCCATCTATTGTTATGGTCCAAATTATATCCATACTCTTTTCTCATAATTGGCTCCTGTTATACAATATATTTGGCATTTCCTCTTTTTAATCTTTTTGAACATCTGTTCAGTATCAGTTTCTTAGGTACAGTTTCACTTCCATATTCTTTTAGTTAGCACTACTCACCTTTAGTTGAATCGTAATTGATTTTTTTTTTTGTCTATTTCTTGGCTTTCCTTGGCTCCATATCAACTTATTCTTTGGCCTTAATGGTTGTATTAAGGTAAGGAGGACCACCCATATTAGATCAGATCAGAGATTTATTTGGTTTAGAATTCTGTCTGTGGCACTCAAGGATATTTTATGGGTAAATATGGTGGCTCTCCATAGCTCCTCTGAATGATTCAAAATTGAAAACACATTATGGGGTCCCTGGGTGGCTCAGTGGGTTAAGCCACTGCCTTCGGCTCAGGTCATGATCTCAGGGTTCTGGGATCGAGCCCCGCATTGGGCTCTCTGCTCAGCAGGGAGCCTGTTTCCTCCTCTCTCTGCCTGCCTCTCTGCCTACTTGTGATCTCTCTCTGTCAAGTAAATAAATAAAATCTTTAATAAAAAAAAAATTGAAAACATATTATGGATCTGTATAGCTTATGATACTAAATTGTTTGTAGTTACTTATTTATATATTCTATTTTCATTTTTTACTTCCCAATTTCCCCTGCCAATCTATCACTTGCATCAGAGATGTAAGATGTCCTCTGCCATAAGCTCTCTTGGTCCCTTTTTAGGAATTGAGGTATACATGGGAGGGTGCTAATATTGAATTTTCCCACATAGATTGCCTTGAGTTTTTTCCCAAGATCAAGAGAAGAAAGGGTACCCCCCACCATGAAAATATTTATATATATAGGAGATGAAAATATAGTTTTGGGTGTGCTGTTGTTAGGAAACCCCATGAATTCTACTTGTTCAATGTATCAGATACTGTTGTTTAGGCAAAGAAGAGAATTTTTTTGAAAGACACAGGCTATATATGCTGAAATCCAAGGAAAAGTCAAATATTATGCCTTAGGAAATGGGAGAAGGGATTTCTGCTTCTTATCAAGACAGAGGAACTAGAACTGGATTTACCATTCCCCTGCTCCCAAGATAAATGCAACTATGGCTTCAAGATAATGGGCATCAGGCATTGGAGGACCATTATCTCTAGATATTAGAAACAAACAAGGTAAGCCCTACCATTGTCCCAGTTTACTGCCTTGAATTGTAATCCATATGTTTAAAAAGCTAGAGAAAAGGAAAGTATAAAAGAGACCCAAATTAAAGCATGTGGAATGAAACTATAAGGCATGATGAAAAATGCACTAGATTCATTAATAGCAGATTAGACATTGCTGAAGCATTTTTCAGTGAATTCGATGGCAAAGTAATAAAAATTGAAGCAAAAAGAGAAGCTGGCAGAAGTAAACAGAACTGTTTTACAGAATAGAATTCCTCAATGAGCTGTAGGACCACTTTAAGCAGTCTAAGATTTGTGTGGTTGGAGAGCTCAAAGGACAGAAGGAAAAATATTTGAATAAATAAAGGCTCCAAATTTTCCAAATATGATGGAAACTGAAAATCTCCAGTTCCAAGAATGTCCATGAAACCAAAGCACTAGAAACATGAAGAAAGCATATTGTAATCAAATTGCTCAAAACCCGTAATAAAGAGAAAATCTTAAAAGCAGTCAGAGAAAAAGACACATTAAATACCGAGGTACAGTAATAAGGATGACAGGTTTTTCATGAAAACACTATACATTGATAAGACAGGGAAAACAAGATCTTTAAGTAACCAAAATTGAAACAACTGTCAACCCATAGTTCTCTACCCATCAGAAATAACTTTTAAAACAAGAGAGAAATAGACTTTTTTTTCCAGACATGCAAAAGCTGAAAGAATTCACCACCAACAGATCCACACACTACATGAAGTGTTAAAGCTACTTTTCCAGAAGGAAGTGAGAAGACTTAGGAATGAGGAAGAACAGATGGAATGAGGGTATTTCCTCAGTCTCTTTCCTCTGGAACTATGTGGTTTCTTTTTCTCTGCTTCATTCTTCTTTCTCTGCAGCTCAGTCTTTGCTTTGCTGTGCATCATAGCCTCTAAGTTCATATGCCCTCAGTTCCAGATACAATCTGGCTCTCTTTGAACCCCATTCCAAGTTTCCAGGAGATCTGTGGCTCAGTTTTTACCAGGTGACTATTTCTGGTCCATTCACATATGGCTGTATTGGAGTGTGGGGCCATATTTTGTGAAGAGGGTAGTTCTTAGAGAAAAGGTTTATTATGAACTAGGCATACACTCTAAAAGGTGACCCATCAAGGCTCCAAACTGCCTTATTTTCCATCCATCTATTGAACTTATCCTCAAAACATCTCAATCTGGATTAATTCTAATGTTTATTGAGAAATTGGGATGCCAGGGAGTTATTGATATGGATATTCAATGACCAAACCTGATGGAATAAAGTGAGAAGGAGGAGATGACATTAGTTTGGGCTCAGACTTTTTAGAACAGAAATTCTGAACATGGAGGTGAACTGGTGTTGGTGACTTAAGAGCATGGTATAAAAATGGGAGCTGAAGAGAGAAGAGGATATATTTGACCTCACCTCCTCATTAAAACAAGATAATCTAGAATACATTAAGGTGTCCTTTAAAAACACAGAGAGGGAGTTTTTTGACAGGAGACAGCCAACATTTTCCTTGACTGAGCAGATAGAAGGAAAAGGAATTGATGCAGGGCACTCATACAGGGTAGGAAGCTGATTTGATTTCTAGAGTGTGAAGCATGAAGGTTGAAGATGGTCTGGAGAAGTGGGACACTCTGATTTCATGGTGTAGGAATCCCAAAATGAATGAATCAAATACCAAAAGAGATGTGCAGGCACCTGGATATTCAAACAGATGAGCAGACAAGGCATCACACATGTAAAGTAGGACCATGGACTTCTGGAAGTATTATTTCTGTGTCCCTATTGGCAGGTTTTTTTTTTTTTTTCTTTGCTGTCCAAGGCCAGTGATGGAATGACCTAAAACCAAGATTCCATCTGGAAGAAGGAGTAAAATACGAAAAAGTGCAAAGATCTTCTGGTGTCAACTCATGCAGATTTAGTGCTAGAATGGACTGAAATCTATCAGGAAAACAAACCATTTTCATTCCCTCTCTTCTTCTTCCCTTCTCTGTTGCCTTGGTGGGATCCCCAGTCTATCATCTCTGCATCAGGTTTTGTGCCTTCAACTATTGCCTGTGATGGAGTAGTCAAACTAAATAAAATATTGGAAAATCCTTATCTATGAATACACATAGAATTCTTGTCTAGTCATTGTGAACTGCAACCTCAAAATCTACTGAAAGTGTGGGATCCTGCTTCACTGTCTTGAGGGAAAAGACCTACTTTTTTCTCGATTTGAGTGATTCCCATAGACTGATGTGACTGTTAATTTATCATGCTTATCACATCCAAGAGATTAAAACTGTACCTGATGTCACCCACTTATGCCTATATCTTGATGTTATCAACACTAAATGAATATAAAACTGAAAAAAATCCAAACAGTGGAAGTAGATCTTTGCAAGCTCTAGTAATTATTGCTTTTCTAAAAAATGGAAACATTGCTTAAGTCTCTGAGGCCAAAATTTACAGCATCTTTCATTGATTAAAGCATTTGAACAGTTCATTGCCTTAAAGCAAAATTTTCAAAGTGACCTACATAGGTAGCTCATGGCTAACAGCTAATGTATTCTAAATTCTAAAAAGGATTCAGAGTGAGGGATGGAGAGTTTTTCCACTAGGTGGTAGGATTTTGCCATGGTCATAAGTCTCAAAATATGGCGAGGAGGGAAAGTGACTTAATTAAGAAGAGTTGAACTAAAATAGAAAGTGACTGTAATAATAACACTACATATCGATTGAATAGATTTCTTTTCTTGGTACAAACACAGAAAATTACTCCTAATGCTATTCTTGCTTTAGGTCCAAAATAAAGCATCAGAGAGTCTTAATTTCCAGAATAAAGCCGGGCATTTAAAAAACACTCTTAGAGGGAAACTTAGCTTATACCTTTTATACCTGTGGAATTTCATACCATGTGCATGCTTTACATAGTCAAAGAATTAGTAAATTTTGGACCCCTTCAGGCTTGAGGGAAGAGAAAAGACATGGCTTTTTCTCAGCTTGAGTGATTCCCATAGACAAAGGTGGATGTGAATTTTTAAAGAATCATCTTGGAACCCCAATCCTTTCTGATTATACTACCTTTCAGCAACTGTGCTATTCCAGATTTGTTAGAATGGTTATTTAATTAACCCCTTTCAGAGAATTGAAGAGAGAAAAATGTCAGAATATATAATTATTTACTGTCAAAATAGTTTTTTCAATTGAATTTCCAGTTTTCTTTCTAAGGAAATCTTCCTTCTAGTACCTAAACTCCCTTGACTGATTTATTTACATGCTGTTGAGTTGGCAGGTCATTATTTCACATACATCAAACATGCTTGTAATTCATGATTCCTACTTCTAATTAGGAGATAAGATTAGATAGTATTCTTTATTTTAGCAGGTTTTAATTTGGCCAAGGAATTCCCATGTTTTTATTTCTTTTGAGTTTTCCAGAATAAAACCCTGGCTTCTTAGCCAAACTTTAATTTTTCTTTACTCAGTAAGTGAATCTTCCTGACCCATTCATCATTCCCCAGTGTGACACCCTGGCCCTTTTCCCTAGATCTTTTGAGCACCATAAATGCCTCTGTTGAAATAGGATTCAGCTCAATAGATGTGGGTCAGGATCTAGGATTAATAATTAATTTCAGGCCTTAGATAAAGGTCAGCTAGACATTGTTTCTCTCTCTCAATCCCTTTGTGGTCTAAACTCGCAGTATAATTTGCCATCCAGAATCATAGCCCTGACCTTTGAGCCTTTCTGCTATCTGGGTCTTTCTTCCAGTGCAGAGCTTGTCTTCCGTTCATGAAAAATTCACACCCTGAAAGCTGGTTTTGTAGAGGATTTGGGCTCTTGTCAACCCTCACTGATCTGAGGTGCTTTCCTTCATATAAGAAGATGATACATTTGATTCACTGGGTGTGTGTTCCAGACTTTTTTTCCTGTTGTGTACTGATTTTGGCCAGTTGTCTGGTGTTCATGTGGTGCTACCTTATTGGATATTGGTCAGATAATTATTACTGATTTCCTATTTTTTGCTGGGCATTGAGAGCAGAGCACTGAGGAGTTACAGATCCATAGAGGTAAATGTGGTCTCTGACTTCACAGACTTAATGCCTAGTGTGGAGTAGAGATGAGCAAACTGGCAATGACAATTCAGTATGGCAAAGGTAGGATGAAAAAATACAAGATGGCAGGGAGTCCAGAAATGGAAGCCTAACCCAGACCTCTGGCCAGAAAAGTGTATCAGTTAGTAGTGCTGGGCAACAAATTGGCCCAAAACGTAGTGGCATAACATAACACCACCATTTTACTACACTCACAGAATTTTTTGTGGATCACTCATTTGGGAAGGACACAGTATAATCAGTTCTCTTCTGCTCCATAATGTCTGGGACCCCAGCCAAGAAGACTTGAGTGGTTGGGGGTAATTTGATGGCTAGAATCATCAGTGGTGTCTTCACTCCCATGTCTGCACCTAGCAGAAGCTATGAACTGGAGGACCAACACGTGGCTTCTCATTGTGATCCGGGCTTCATCACAACATGACAGCCTTGGAATAGTCAGGTCCCTTACAAGGTCAGCTCAGGGATCCAAAGAGCATGTGGGGTAAAAGATACCATTGTGGCCATTTTTGGAAAATCCTTCCTAACCCATTCCTACTGAATGCCTCATAAATCACACTGTTAGATAATCTACAATGGCTGAGAGTCCCCAGGTAGGCAAAGACATTCTTATCAGGAAGGCCGGCTGAGGGGCCTAGAGATCACTTTTCAGGAGCCAAGGGCAAAGGATAGACCTCTCTCTGCACGAGGTTAATTCTTTTCTACCCAGTGGGGTTGGCAGTAGGGTTAATGGAGGGAAAGTAAAAAGTAACTTGATGGTTTTGCTGCAGGTGACTGAGACAACAGAGGGGCTATTACCAGAAACAAGGCCAAGAAGTAGACCTGGTTGGGAGGTAAGGAGGACAGGAAGAAAGGAGCATGTTTGTGAATTGAGCTTTTGGGTTTGAGATGATGGTTCAATACCCAAGAATCTTAACTGACTTTGAGGTGGCAGTGGTGGGGCAGTGCTGCATCAGGAGGGTGGCAGGTGGAGGCCAAGGGCACATGGGGGAAAACCCTGAAGAGAGAAGGGAGAGAGACAGTGAATGGGGTTTCCAGGGCACCAGGAACCACCACTTGCTCTGCCAAGCAAGTCTCAGATTAGAAAAATGACCTCTGGGGGCACCTGGGTGGCTCAGTAAATTAAAGCCTCTGCCTTCGGCTCAGGTCATGATCCCAGGGTCCTGGGATTGAGCCCCACATTGGGCTTTCTGCTCAGTGGGAAGCCTGCTTCCTCCTCTCTCTGCCTGCCTCTCTGCCTACTTGTGATCTCTGTCAAATAAATAAATAAAATCTTAAAAAAAAAATGACCTCTGAACAGCCCCCTGCCAGGGACTTGGGGGAATCACTCTACAAATGCCTTCAATCACAAACCTGCCACTTTGGGCCATTCTGTCACACTGTAAAGTTTTAGCTACCATATGGATATGAATTATTATTATCATTATAATTTTAAGATTTATTTATTTATTTGTCAGAGCAAGAGAGCACAAGCAGGGGGAACAGAGGCAGAGAGAATCAGGCTCCCTGCTGAGCAGGGAGCTTGAAGTGGGACTTGATTCCAGGACCCTGGGATCATGACCTGAGCTGAAGGCATTCTTAACTGACTGAGCCACCTAGGCATCCCAGATGTGAATTATTTTTTAATAAAATTAAAAAAAAAATCTTCGAGGCTTATTTCCATTAGGGTATTTTGCCCCCATTTCAATTTTAATTTTTAATGTCCCAGTGCTACCTGCCAGATAATTTAGAGCACACGATATACAGATCTGAGACTGGCTTCTTTTGGTAACTTCCAAATGTTCATTTTCCTAGCATACCCGTAATGTTTTCTGTTTGTAATATCCCTTAGTTAACTCTGGACTAAATTTGCCTTTAATTTTTCTTTGTAAGGATGTTTTGGGGATTAACAGAGCACAAATGCCTCCCCTGGGTATGCTTCTGCTTTCTGTGTTTTCTCCACTAAGCGAACTTTCCCAAGACCCCTGGGCCATCTCATCTACATAGTCCATGAATTGCCATTGCTTTTGCCCAGAGCCTTCCTGATGATGGCAGCCAAACAGCAAGCTATGTAAGGGCGAAGCCAGGGATGTAAATGGGACTTGGCAAAGCTCTAAGCAGATGTTCCTGGAGGCAGAAATCAAACATGCCCAAGCTCTCAGGAAGGTAACAGGATGGGCTGAGGCATGAGACCGGGACTTCTCCTCCCCTTACCTCTGAGCTGGAGGAAGCAATGCATCACATTTTTCATTCTCTTGAAAGATGATAAATCGCCCTTTGTTGACTCCCTTCCTTGCATAGATGCGCTGGCTAAGTGCCTCTTGGATTCTAGAAAGGAGATGAGGCTCCTAAATGTCCTGTTTCTCGGAGTTCCTCATACCCTTGGCAGCGTCTTCAGTGAGGGAGAAGTCTATTGAAGAGGGGTCCTCAAAAGTCAGTTTTTGTCTTACACACTGTTCAGGTAACTGGCTGTTGTTAACGTCCTCACTGTGCTCTGCCAGGTGCCACTACCTTCACACCACCCCTCAGCTCTTCTCCCAGAATTACCTGAGTGGAAATTTTATTTATAGGCCTCGACATAGCAGAGACCAGATGGGTAACGGTGTATCTGTGTCACAAGCCCTGAACTAGAACAGAGATACAGCTGTGTGTGGCATATGGAGTGACAGCCTTCCTCTTCATACCTCCACGTGTGTAACAAGGTACCCTGTAGGGTGCTTTCTTTGAACACTTCTTCTCTTCCCTTTTCTCTATTCTCTCTTTTTTTTTTCATTTCTCTTCCTCCTTCCTTCTTCCTTCCTTCCTTCTTTCTTTCTCTTTCCATCCTTCCTTTCCTCCCTCCTCCTTTCCCCCCTCTTCTTTCCTCCCTACCTTTTTTCTCCTTCCTTCCTTCCTTCTGAAATTGACAGCTATATTCTTTTTTTTTAAACGTTTTTTTTAAAGATTTTATTTATTTATTTGACAGAGGGAGAGATCACAAGTAGGCAGAGAGGCAGGCAGAGAGAGAGAGAGGAGAAAGCAGGTTCCCTGCTGAGCAGAGAGCCCGATGCGGGACTCGATCCCAGGACCCTGAGATCATGACCTGAGCCAAAGGCAGAGGCTTAACCCACTGAGCCACCTAGGCGCCCCGAGAGCTGTATTCTTAATGGAATCACATGGGACCGATCTTTAATTGAAGGTTCAGTGCAGTGGGTCCTCTTATTTGGTTAATGTAAGGTAAGCTGGCCCCTGCCCTGGGCAAAAGGTGTAAGGGGAGTTTCTGTCTAACTTGCAAGAGTCGCCTCTCCCTTGGGGAGGAGATCTGGGGAGAAGATGGATCAGTTAGCATAAGAAGCCATGGGGGTGTACACACACTTCTTCTCCTGAAGATTGAAGACTTTGTGTTAGGAAAAATGGAGGCTTTTGAGTGAGCCTAAGTGGTCCTAATCAAGGCCCAAGGCCTGTAACACTGGGGCTTGCGAGGCTCAGCAACTGAATGTTTCCCAGAGAGAGGCCACCCTTATATCCTGCATCCTTGACAGAGATAGCCTCTGAGTAGCCTACACACCTGGGGGAATGAGGTCAGCAGGATGGTGGCAAAACCATGCAGGGACCATGGGGAAAGTGGCATGGCAGAGGCTGGAGTCTAGGGACAGATCCAACTGATCACTGAGAATGTGTGGGATAGTTTTTGTAGACTCTTCCGGAGTGGTTGTATTCCGGCCTTCATGGGGCTGGAATAGAGAGGATGCCATAGAGTCAACAAACATTGACTTTAAATATCCAGAGGACATCTGCATGGCTGAAGGGGTGACACACATTCTCAGCTTGCCTTCTCAACACTGAGTGGCCTCGTCCCTTTCGGAATCCCCATGTACTCAGCCAGGTTTCACAGTGTCTTAATCTGTTTGGATCATCATAACAAAATACCATACGCTGGGTGCCTTAGCCACAGAAATGTATTTTCTCACAATTTAGGAGGCTAGCAGTTCTAGATCAAGGTGCCAGCCTCGCTGGGTTCTCGTGAGGACTCTCTTCCTGATTTGAGCATGGCCACCTTTTGGCTGTGTCATCATTGGGCTGAGAGAGGAAGCAAGCTCCCAGTCTGTACTTAACAGGGCAGTCTCTACCAATCCTTTCCTGAATATTCCACCCTCCTGATCTCATCTAATCCTACTTACCTCTCAAAGACCCCATTTCCAAATACTGTTACACTGGGGATTAGGGCTTCAAAATACAAACTTTGGTGGGGGACACAATTTAGTCTGTAACACATGGGTTGCTCTGTATTCTTCCAGTAATATCCCAGCCTTCTTGGAAAGGGGAAACCACACTTCCTCTTCTTTTTTCATCTATGACCATAAGCATGTATTTGTATTTATTTTTCAATAGTGAAATGAAAGGATAAACAACCCTAAGTCATCAATTTTTACCAGTTTCTGAACTTGAATTAGATTTTGTGATTAGACCAATTTCTTTGATGTAGTCTCTAAGTTAGTCAAGAATACCATGCTTTAAATGGATGTTAAGTGAAGAAAATGACAAGCACAAAAACTGAAAATAATGGATTTTACCTTTTTTGTTTACATTCATTGCTGGGGGAGAGGACCCACAATATTCCCACTAGAGCAGCAAACTCTGTGAAGGTATTTATGTGTGTGTGTGTGTGTGTGTGTACATATATATCTATATATGTGTGTATGTGTATGTATGTATGCATTTTTAAGTTTTTATTTTAATTCCAGTTAGTTAACATATCATGTAATATTAGTTTCAGCGGTAGAATTTAGTGATTCATCACTTACATATGACACCCTATACTTATCACAAGTGCCCTCTTTAATACTGTCACCCATCTAGCCTATTCCCCACCCATCTCCCCTCTAGCAACTTTTGGTTTGTTCTCTATAGTTAAAAATCTATTTTTAGATTTTGCCTCTTTCTTTTTTCCCCGTGTCCGTCTGTTTCATTTCTTTAATTCCACATATGAGTGAAATCATATGGTATTTGTCTTTCTCTGACTGATTTTGTTTGCCTTGCATAATATATTCTGGCTCTATCTATGTTATTGCAAATGACAAGATTTTATTTTTTTTTTAAATGGCTGAGTAACATATACCACATCTTCCTTATCCATTCATCAATGGATGGATATTTGGGTTCTTTGCATAATTTGGCTATTATTGATAATGCTGCTATAAACATTGGGGTGCTTTATCCCTTTGAGTCAGCATATTTGTATCTTTTGGGTCAATACCTAGCAGTGCAATTGTTGGGTCATAGGGTAGTTCTATTTTCAACTTTTTGAGGAACTTCCATACTGTTTTCCAGAGTGGCTGCAGCAGCTTGCATTCCCACCAATAGTGTAAGAGTGTGCTCCTTTCTCCATTTCCTCTCAACACCTGTTGTTTCCTGTTAATTTCAGTCATCCTGACAGGTGTGAGGTAGTATCTCATTATAGTTTTGATTTGTATTTCCCTGACGATCAGTGATTTTGAGCATCTTTTCATGCAGTGCCATCTTCCTCGGGAGAGAGTCTCATTTTTCTCCAGGACTCTTTCTTCTGAACATTCGTTTACATTGTCCTTGACTTGACTCTTCCAGGTCGATCCTTCAGTCTCCTCCTTATGGCACATACCCAAAGCCTTGCATCCTCCCTTGACACAGGCTAGGGCTGTCACAGTGAAGAAGAATAAAGAGCTCAACTCTTCCCTGCTGCTCTCATCTTCACACCTCAGGGATGAGAAGAGTGTCTTCAGGCCTTGTCTCAATCTCTGTTGAGGTGGAAGTTTGGGAGGAAGCCCCAGCCTACAGGGTTTGGAGGCTGCCTCCGTACAGCCTAGAAAACACTGCTAACCACCCACTCTGTTGGGTCAGAACTTTTACATTAGAAGCAGTGGTGATAAAACATTAGGCAACCAGTAACACAGTCAGAACAGATGCTGACCATTGTAAGACATGGATACTACCATATAGTTGAAAATTCTTCAATGTCATTTTTAGTTGCAAGAGCTAGGACTCTAACTCCAAGTGTATTAAATAAAAAAAGGGGTCCTGCAATCGTTGGTAGGATTGGATAAGTGTATGGTGTGGATGTGGCTTGAAGCGTGACTGGATGCAGGATCTCAAATATTGTTGTTTGGTCTTTGTGCATGTCTCTGTCAATCTCTCACCTCTACCTTTCCTCTGTGGATAGGCCTCTTCTTGCAGACTGGCTCTTAGTGTGGTGAAGATCGCTAATGGAAGTCCCATGGAAACACCCTTTCTGTTTAGCAGCTTCAGTGGGAAAAGGCACTTCTCTGTCCCCAGGTCTATGTGTCACCACAGGGAAGGACTCTGGTCCACCTTGGATCATTCGCCATTAGATTGACTAATCACTGTTGTCAGGGAGATGAGGTCAATTTTGTTACTCTGTGTGTGTGTGTGTGTATGTGTGGTTTTGCTTGATTGCATCATGAGACTCTTATGGAACAGAAAAAAGAACAGTTCCTCAAAAGAAATAGAGAGGTACTGGCAGGGAAAAACCAGATTTATCCACTATCTACTTGTTAATCAATAGCAAGATGTTAGGTAAAGAGTAGAAGGACTTCTCTCACCATAAACTTGTGCACTGCTGCACTTGATGCTGCCTACAGTTGGGATGGTGCCTCTATAACAGGGGCATGGAAATCCCAAAAGGCTGACTCTTGGTGAGTAGCATGGTGGAGGGAAGAGGGGATTGCCTATGTGACTTTGCTTTCCTTTTGTGCATTTGCAGATGAATTATTGGGGGTTCTGCCTCTGTCTTTTTTTTTTTCCCTGGGAGCATTTAG
The DNA here is from genome assembly GCF_964662115.1 of Mustela nivalis. Classification (NCBI taxonomy): domain Eukaryota; kingdom Metazoa; phylum Chordata; class Mammalia; order Carnivora; family Mustelidae; genus Mustela; species Mustela nivalis. The sequence goes on along the minus strand of NC_139031.1, from coordinate 35,742,937 downwards.
TAGACACATATCTAGGGTAGGGAAGGTGAGGGGGCTCAGGGCACCTCCTAGCAGCTTTGTCTCATGAACTGTTGCCCACGCAGATCTCCCAGTATTGTACATGCTGTGTTTCTGTGCAGGGTGTGGAGACAAAGCTCTTCTTGGTTCAATGAAGAGAGGTTGGATTAAACTGATTCATTCTATTTTTCAAAGGTTTATTTTTATCAGTAGTGGGTGGGTTGGGGTTAGAAGGTAGTTGATGATGTTTAGGTGTGAGTGGGAACTTGTCTCCTATTTCCGTTCACTATAATTGGGACGTGGATGGGTTTTTGAGGAGAAGGTGGGATGAGAGGGGGGTAAAGAGAGGAGGGGAGGGCCCATAATAGGAGGTTGCTCCAGGCAGAGCAGCTAGAGAAGATTTATAGCTAGAGGTGGGTGAAGCCAATAGAAAGGGCAAGGAGGAAAGTCATCTTCTCTGAAGGGAAGGCTGTGGGGGATGGGGATGCAGGGAGGGAGGAAGGTGCAGAGAGAGAGGGGCTGATGGAGGATATGATTTGCCAGCTAGGAGTAATCTAGTGAAGCTGAGATAGGGAAAGGAGTTGAGGAGCATTGTGATGTTTGTAGATCAGCCATGTAGATAATTTTAGCTGCCATGGTAGAAAACGCATATCCCAGTTCAAGCAGTGTGCAAAGTAAACCCTAGGAGCAAAAAATTACAGATGGAGGTCCACTGTCACCCACACTTCATGATTCTGCAGCCCTTTACCAGATGCTAGCACACATTCACTGAATGCCTAATGTGTGTTTAATGTATGCCAGGCACAAGGCTAACCATGTGACCAGCATTATCTCACTTAGTCCTCGTAACAACTCTACAGACTGGCACTGTATAAGCAACCCAATTCTATAGGTGGAAGAATAGGTTCAAAGAGCTAGAAAGTTGCCTAAGATCATGGAACTGGTTCTGGACTATGACAGCTGGATTTTAGTGTCAGAAGACTGATCCCTCTCCTATCAGCTCAAAACCTTCTTCCTTGGCCCTGTGAGCTAGTTTCCTAGGCTGCTGTGATAAAGTCGCACAAACTGGGTGGCTTAGAACAACAGAAAGTTGTTTCAGAGTTTTAAGGCCAGAATGTGAAATCAAAGTGTCAGCAGGACCATGGTCCCTATGAAGGCCATTGGAAGGGTCTTTTCAGGTCTCTTCCACAGCTTCTGGTAGCTTCTTGGCTTATAGCAGTACAACTCCTTCTTCACATGGCATTCTTCTGGCCTGGGTCTGTCCCTTCACATAGTGTTCTTTCTACAAAGACAGCTGTCATATTGGACTAGAAGCTCACCCTACTCCAGTGTGACCCTGTCTTAACGGATGACACCTGCAACGTCCTATTTGCAAATAAGGTCACATCCGGAGGCACTGGGCATTAGAACCTCAGGGTATAAATTTGGGGAGTGGATATTCACCCCAACACCCAGGATCCCATGGACAGGGGTCCTGCAGGTTGGCATCCTCTCAGCCCCTTCCCACCTCCAGCTAGGCCTCTGGCAAGGTCCCCTTGGCTGGTGAGGCAGGTGTCCACCTGGCTCCACTGCTGGCTCTGGGGCTCAGCTGGGGCGCATACACTGCAGTGATGGCCTTGGCCTGACAGGCCGGGATAGCTGCCAGGAGCAGGTGTTCATCCCCTACTGCCATGGCCAGCCACATCTTTGTCATCACTACCACGTCCTGCCGACCCACTGAAGAACCTCCTGCTGTTCTTTGTTCCCCATCGCTGGTTGTCCTCTGCAACCTAGACTCCCAGCCTCCATCCCTGTGTTTCTCTGCCTATGGTGCTGGCGGACTATTTAATAAACACTCTTGGAGAATGACTTTGCCCGGACATGAATCTCCACCTCTGCCTGCTAAGACCCCAGAAAGGCAAATGGAAATAGTGTACCTGCTTGGGGGTGTCCCCCTATCTTTGAGAATGAAATCTTCGGCGTCCTTGCTCTTTCTTACAGTGACTTCGAGAGCTGAAGCTTGTGGGACTAATTTCATGGTTGGTTTCCAGGCGGCAGCATATTTGGTAGGGAACCGTGATTTGAGGGATCGTGGTAACTCCCCAGAAAAGCGAGACCCGTTTTTGTCTCTCCTCTTGCTGCTTTGGAAGTCTGTAGAGGACACACACAGTCACATTCCCCTTTACTGTATAATGTTCCAATCAGCAGCGAGCATAATGAAATCCAATTAATGTGTTAGGCTGTTGTGATTCTAAAAATATTTTTACATTCCCCGGAGGGGCTGAGGAAATTGGAGGAATCAAGGTATTACAGCAAACCCGTAATTTGCAGGAAGGTTCTTCAATCATTTTGGAGGTGGTAGATTTGTTCTTGAGAAAACAAAAATAGATCACCTCTCCAAAATGAGGCTGTCCCTGAGATCATTCTGAGGATTCTTTATTCAGATGCTAGGCCTTTTGCGCAAGTCTAACGATCCCTCCGTTCGGATACATATGAATTATTAAGGTCAGTTAATTAACACATTTTTCTTCTGCTGAGGTAATTAGATGAATAGAGCTCTTGCCCTCTTTTCTGGCTTCCCTGGTAGTTGCTCAGGGCTGAGCAGAGGCAGTAAACATATTGCCACACAGATGCTAACCAGAGAAGTAATTTTTCGGTTTCTATTTGATTTCTGAAGTGTCATCCTGCCACTGTAGGCAGCTTTCACTTGGGGACGGGAGGGGGAGGGCAGTGCGAGCTAAAGGAGACAGACGCAGGGCAAGAACCAATAACAAGCCTTCGTCTAAAGCTGCCTAGATGCATCTTCTAGATAACCGATATTCATTTGTCCCTCTGCCTAAATTTAGGCTTTACATCTTACAGTTTTGTGCTCCCTTTGCATAGTCTCTATGTCATTTATATAAAGGTTATCTGAAGTCAATGGTCATTCTGGCTGTTTGTATTAATATTCCAAGGCCATTTCCTTTCTGCCCTCGGTGTGAACACAGATTTTACAGTTGCCAGAAATTAGAATTTGGTATGTTTAAAGTTATCTTTCCATAATTTGTGTTTCCTGATTTTCTAGGTCAGTGATTCCCAGGATTGCCTTTGTATCAGAGTCATCTGGGGGAGCATAACAAAGTACAGATTCTCAGCCTTCCCCTCACATCTGTGGTCTCAGAATCTCTCAAGAGGGACCTGGAAACCTGGATTTAAAATTGTTCCAGGTGTGTGTGATGCTCAGCCAAGGTTTGGGGGCCATCACTCTTGGGAATGACAATGGAAATGCCAATATGCAGCATCTCTCCTTTTCTTTGCTGACAGGCAGTCTGTTAAAACTGTGCCTGTTGGGCTTGATCTTCATCCCAGGGAGGCCTTGCAGATCAGCCCAGGCAGACACACAAAATGGCACTGGTGGCTTGCGTTGTGGGTGTGGTAGGTCTTCATCCACATGGCTTGATGGTCTTATCTCCAGGGCTCTGCTGACAAGAATAACCAGCATTTTATAGAAATTACCTGGCTGGATGAGGACACAATGCCTAGTAGAAGAGAATGATGACGACGTAGGTCCCAACTGTAAGGTAATATATTCAGTGTCCCAGGTAAATTGTAGAGCACTGTGTCATAGAAGGATGATGATGGTGATGATGGTGATAGTGATGATGATTCATGAAAACTCTGGGCAAGGGAGCAGAATGGAGGATTGGAGAAGAGGCAGAAACTGTGGTGTCTTTAAGGTGGGGCAGGTGACCCAGCAGTGCCACCCCTATCCCTGGTGTGCAGACCATAAAATTTCCCTGGCTCACCATTGCCTTGCTGAGGTTTAATGTGTTCTGGTACTTTCCCTCCATCTTCTGCAATTCATGATTACTTTTGCTGATTTTAGTAATATTATCCCTAAAAAATATCATGGCTACAGGGGAAGGTGTCCCATGGTATAATTTACTCCAGTTTCCCACCTTCCAGGGTGGTCTTGCAGACAGGTCTTTGCATGGGAGCAAGAGGGCAGGGTGGGTCTCTGGAACCCATCTTGGAGAATTTTCAAAGAAGACTTGATAGGATTTCCAAGAAGAATAGTGAAATGGGCATTATGATTGGTAGTGGGGCTGATAGTAAAGATGAGAACTCATGGGCGCCTGGGTGGCTCAGTGGGTTAAGGCGCTGCCTTTAGCTCAGCTCATGATCTCAGGGTCCTGGGATCGAGTCCCACATCGGGCTCTCTGCTCAGCAGGGAGTTTGCTTCCTCCTCTCTCTCTCTGCCTGCCTCTCTGCTTACTTGTGACCTCTCTCTGTCAAATAAATAAATAAAATATTTAAAAAAAAAAAGATGAGAATTCATGATCAAAAGCACGAGTGAAGATATAGCTAGCTTTGAGAGCTTTGTTGACATGACAGAGTTGAGGCACCTGGGCTGAGGAACGGGGGGACTGGTTCACATTTGTTGTCATTTGGGATGAATATCAGATTCTAAGTGCTTTTATATGCCTCGCTTATTTAATTCTTACAGAAATTCTGAAGCAAATATTATAATGAGGGGCATAACCCCTTATCTGCAATTCTGAAATCCCCAAAGCTTTGAAAACCTCAAGTTTTTCATAACTCATTTGAATATAGAACTGATGTGACCTGAAATCTTTTGATAGGGAAACAGAACTTGAACTTATGTGAGACTATTTATAGTTTTGCTTTATCCCACTTAGTGTGAATATTCATATGTTTCACTGCAGAAATATATTTTTCCACAGAAAGAATAATGGACTTGACACAGGAGACTGTGTTCAGGCTCGCTAGGTGTGTTACATAATGTGTGGAATGGACAACCCATTACTGTCCGACAGTCCAGACAATCTGAATTCTGGGGACACATCTGACCCCACTCGGAGTTTTGTGATAGGGATTTTCATTTTGTTTCTCCAATTCTGTAGAAAAACTGAAGCTTAAGGAGGTTAAGTAATTTAGCCGGGGTCACAAAGCTGCCAAGTTGGGAGCTGTGGTTCCAATATAGATCCATTTTGAGCTTTTCTGCTAAAAGTTTCTATTTCTTCCTGGGTTTTGAATCATGTCCCCTGAAGCTCTGCCTTTTGTTATCTTGGTTGTATGGCAGACCCTAGGAGGAGGGCTGTGTGTGTGTATGTGTGTGTGTGTGTGTGTGTGTGTGTGTGTGTCTGCATGTGTATGTGTATACGTATGTATGGGGAGCGGGTGTGAGTGTAGGGAGTGGAGAGTCAGGCCTTCCTTCCCTCTTTCTGTCCTCCACTCTGTAAACACTTGGCATTTGTCCTAAAACACAAGTCTGATCATTCCACTCATCTGCTTAAATCCTCCAGTGCTGCCAGAGTCAACTCCAAGGTCCTTAGGATGGGTTATAAAGTCCTCTTTGAACTGGCTCTCCCCTCGCTAGAGCAGCATGGAGTGCTTACACGTGTGGGTTCGGGAGCTGGACTAGAGGGTGACAACACTCCTTCTCTGCTGCTCCCCGTGCTCAAGCATGTCACTTACCTCTGTGCCTCCGGTTTTTTTACTTCTGTAAAAGAAGGGTGGTTGTCATCTTCCTCTTGGGGTTGTAGCGAGGAGTGAAGGAGTTAATGCCATGTAAGCAATTTCGAGAAGGGCACACAGGAAGCACTCAGGTGAGGTTAGCTGTTACTGTTAGGTTTTCCCTAGTATTTTTGCTGGATGCTGAGACTCCTTTCTTTCCCCACCCAAGCCCACACTTTGACCATTTTCCCACAATAAGGAAGATGATCCTAGCCTTCTTGACCTTGATCATGCTTGTCCTTTTGCTGGCCTACCTGTCAGCACCCTGTTTATTTTTTGCAGCTCAAGGGTCCTCTTTTCCTTGAAGGCTTTGCCAACTTGCCCTCCTCCTCTTCGTCTGTCAGAGCTCCACGGTGCTGCATTTGTACTTGTCTTGGCCACCTTTTCTTTGGTTCGCTGATTATTCTCTTCCTGAATCGGAAGGCCCTCACGAATGAGTTCTGCAAGTGTTTGTATCTCCTCTCTGGCAGAGAATCCAAGTCAGATAGTCAATGTGTGTCAGTAAATGCTGTGGAGAGAATTCTTTCCAACTTGGGTAGGAATTTGTATTACAGACACTATTTACAAGCAACAAGAATTCACTCTGGATCATTTGGGCTGAAAAAGAATTTATTAAAGGATATTAAGTAACTCAGGATTTTCAAGAAACCAGAGAATGAGACTTGGATGTTTGATAGCCAGGAATAAGATGTAAGTTATTATCCATGGGTTGCTCCAGTGGAGGCCCTCCTGCCAGGCTGACCCACGACTGGGCTCTCCTTTGCTGACTCTGAGCAGGGGACACTTCTCCTCCCCGCCTCCATTATTGCCGCTGCTGCCTCTGAAAGGTGACTTCTCTTGCCACCCTCCCCCATCCCTGCCAGCATGTCTTCACGTAGTGCCTGGCATTGCCTCATAGTTGAATTGCTTTCTTCCAAATTGAAATCTCCCCTGAGTGGACGCGAGTGGTAGATCCTAGGTCATGTGACCTTGTGTACTCTGCAAGGGAATTTGGGAAACTGACGAGAAAGCATGGGTTCAGGACCTGGGGGGTTCCCAAGCACCAAAGGTGATTTCTGAGGTGCGGAGTGGCCTGGGGGTCTTGTGTGGTGAGGTTGGAGGTGGTGGAGTAGAATGGAGAATACATCGGAAGCCGTAGACTGAAGAGGGTTTCCTGGACAGTAGGTGGAGAACTTTCATGCATCAGCCATGGGAAACCCCTAAGACTCTGTGCAGGAAAATGAAGGGGATTTTTCGAGCTTAAAGTTCTAGACCCCTGACTTTCTTATGTGTGCTCGTCATTATCCACACCGATTCTTCCCTGTGAAGACGGATGTTGTCTGGGAAATGAAGGTCACACTCACACATCTCAGTGGCTCTCCTTTCTACACTGCTGACTGCAAGGTGTTTATGGATAGTGGGGGAAGGAATTATTCATTGTCTAAATCGGGGTTGTTCAACAGATGTTCTTTATCTGCACTACCCACTAGCCACATGTGGATAGCACTGGAAATGTGGCTAATGTGACTCAGGCACTGCGTTTTTAATTTATTTAATGTTAACCAATTTAACTGTAAGTAGCCACATATGGCTAATGGATAACTTACTGTGTAGGGCAGGTCTAGATAATGTGACCAGTTGAAGAAGGTAAAAAGATTACTTTTGTGTGTGTGAAAAAAAAAAGCATACTATATATATGTGTATATATATATGTGTGTGTGTGTGTATATATATATATATATATATATATATATATATATATATATATAAAATATATAACCACACATTGCTTCTTGTCAAATAAAGCCTTTATTTAAATTAATATAAATATTGGGACACCTGGGTGGCTTATCGGGTTAAGCCTACAACTCTTGATTTCAGCTCAGGTCATGATCTCAGGGTGGTGACATGGAGCCCCGTGCCTGGCTCCCCGCTGGGCATGGAGGCTGCCTAAGATATTTTCTCTCCCTCTGGCCCTCTCTTTCTCTCTTAACAACAGCAACAACAACAACAACAAAAGAAATACTGGTGGCATGTTGATTTAACGACAAACAAATAAATGGTGAGATACTGGATTTAATCTTTAATTATAATCCCTCACTTTAAGGTTTGTTAAACCAAGAATCTAAAACTGGAGTTTGCAATATTTTCCAAGTAAAACACATTGGAAAGCACTATTATCGGCCAAAAATAGAAAAAGGGCCAGTGTTTAGGACATTGGTCCTCAAACCACACACGAGTGCCCTTGGCAGGCATGTAATCATGTTGCAGGGTCTGGCTTCCAGAGCTTCTGATTGTCTTCATCTTAGTGGGACTGAGTATTTGCATTTCTACCAGGTTCTCAGGGGATCGTCATGCTACTCATTGGGGGACTATATTTGAGAACCCCTAACTTAGGAAATGCTCTGTTAAATACAGTGAAACTCTGTTAAAGACAGTTAAATACAGTCTGCAAACAGTAGTCTGAAGTTCCTGGAGTAGGGGTTGGGGGGTCACTATGTGTGTGGCATTATCCTACATTGATCTGATCAGAAAACCCTTTTCCACAGGGTATCCCAAGGACTAAAGTTGGAGAAACACAATTCTATGAAATTCTGTTGAGTTAAAACATAAAGCTCAGTTTCTCATTCTTCCACTTCCTCCAACCAGCCACAAAATTGGACTTACCCTCCTGGGGTCTGTTTTTTTTTTTTTTTTTAAGATTTTATTTCTTTGTCAAAGAGAGAGCAAGCATAAGCAGGGGAGTGGCAGACAGAGGGAGAAGCAGGCTCCCCGCTGGGCAAGGAGCCTGATATGGAACTGATCTCAGGTCCCCAAGATCATGACCTGAACTGAAGGCAGACACCTCCCCCACTGTGCCACCAGGCCTCCTGTCCCTCTCCCTCCTTCCCTGCCCTGACCCCGGGGCTCTGTTCTGAGGTGCTTTTTCTTTTATATCTCTCCTCATAGGGGAGCTCATCTAGGGCCATGACTTTAAATGCTGAGGACATCCAGTCTGACATGTCTACCCATCTCTCCTCTGAACACTAAGTGTATCCATCTACTGCCTACATAGCATTTTTATCTCAAATAGAACATGTCCTGGACTGAACTTTTGTTTGCATCTCCCCACTGACCCAGTCTGACTCCTCTCCTGGTTTCTCCTTCTTAATAATGGGCATCACCATTTGCTGCCTGGATTGTCTTCATATCCATCAGCAAGGTCTGATTTCTGGCCAAAGGAGGTATGTATGAGAGCATATGTGTATATACTTCATACACATGAGCTCAACCACAAGACATATGTGTATATATGAACAGCACCAACACACATTTAAAACACACATTCATAAATAGGCCTATGTCTCCTTTTACTCATTGATAAGGCCACATGCTAGTTCAAGGTAGGTGTTATCTCTGATTATATCATCACATTCTTTTAATTCCATTCCATTTAATTCACATTCCATTTCCCTGGGCTATACCATCCTGGAGGTTATAATGCTGTCATAATAGAGGGGAAAAAAGGTGTTTCTCTAGCTCTGCTCCCATCTGTAATTGCAGAGACTCACACAGTTCTCAGATCTTTGCAGCTAGTTCAGGAAGATCCTGAGATGTTTTGCCTGTGCTTGGGAGCTAGCCCTCTGTGTCGACTTGCTTACTCTTCCTTCCCCCACTGTGACAGTGTCATCCGTCACCCAGGGAGGGACTCAGATGCGTAACATTCTCTCCTACATCTCCTCTCTTCCAAAAAGAGGTGGGTCCAACTTCATGGCCAGGCCGCTCTCTCTCTCTCTTCTCTAATGAGCTCCACATACCTCTGAAGTGGGATATGAAGGGATACTGAGCTCTTCTAGATTCTGTTATACAAGCTGTCAGAGTTCCTTTTTAACTTTTTGCAGAGGACTTTTTTTTATGTTCTGATCCTAACTGAAAATTCAGTGAAATATATCTTTTATATTTCATTTCTTTATTTCAGGCTTTTTTACTGGAACTCAGGCAAATAAGTGCCCCTGTATCTCCTTTCCCTTTGCACATGGACCTCATGTTCTTGGATCAAGTTTCTATAACTTTATTCTCCTCTCCTTTAGGAAGGCTTGTAGAAAATGGCTTCTTGTTCCTCATACAAACAGAACTGTGGGAGTTCTGCGCCCAGTGGCCTTCCTTGTTTTCTTCCTGGGACATACCCAATGTCTCACTAACTATGTATCCTGCCCCTCAACAGTGACCTAAATGCTCCTGTCTCTGTGTGTGTGTCTATTATGTAAATGATAAGTCTACCCCTTTCCATCTTAATTGAACCACACCATAAAATCCAGGAGCAAATATTCCGTAGGCTTCTCTTATCCTCTTCCTTTTGAAGTGGCCTGAATTGTTCTTAGTTACCTTCAGAAAACATGTATGAGGGTCAGAGGTAGAGCTTTTATCCTTTGAGCCATGTTGGAAATCTAAAGATCATGAAGCCCCTGAGTATACTTCTTCAGACTTTCTTGACTTTGCTCCCATGAAGAGAAAGATCCAAATTGCAATCTGGGCTTCAGAGGAGAGCCTCGCAGCAAAGCAGAATGATCTCCTTGTCTTTGTCTACCCCTCGCTTCTGCTCTTTCCACCAGAGTCAGCCCTATCACAGCTTGCAGGGCCCAGGGGGGACTGCAGAGGCTGCTGGGAGTCGTGCAGATGGAAGGGGACTTTAGGCATAGCCCAGCATGAGGGCTGCCTTGATTGTTCATCTGAAAGCCACGTGGACAGATGGTGGGTCTTTTCAGTGCTTCACTTATTAGCAGTTTGTCACGTGGCGTAATCCTGCTTAGGCAACTGGGTGCAGTGAGGGCTTATGTAATTGAAAAGATCAATAAAGAAAGAATGAAGGAGTCGTGAATTCAGTGTGTATTTTTTCAAACTCAGAACAGCACCAACATGGTTTTAAAACACCTACTGAAGGGGAAACCATGTCTGTGGTTGTGTCATAGTCCCGAATAAATAATTGAGAGATTCATTTGTCCAGGCCCTCTGCCAGTTTAATCTCAAATCATTCATGTCACTGGATGGATCCAATTTTCAGCAGACAGTTTTCAACAATTAAAACAAAATCGTATAGTACAAAGATAGAAACAGCTTCTCCTGCATGTCTGATGAAAGAGAGATTCTAGGGAGAATCTTAAACCTTAGGAGGGAAGGGATAAGAGTGGGATTTGTGAAACCCAGAGGGCATTTTCTGATGGTTTCCCGAGGATTCTGAAGGCCTGCTATAGACAGAGGACCAATGTGTCCACAATAGCTTTAGTTTTCCTCTCTACAACAGGGGTTTCCAAGCCCGACTACGCAACAGAATCACCGGGGGAGCCTATTAAAAATAGAGATTCTTGCTCCAGTTTGGGCTATTAGATTCAGCAGGTCTAGGGGTGAGGAACTAACCCACCTTCAGAGCAGGTAGCAGCCCCTTGAATTGCTTTGCTTCTGGAATTTTTGCTGAGGAAAATACACAAGCTAAAGATGAGGTGGTTGCGGGTTTTCATTAAAACCTGGGGGCACCTGGGTGGCTCAGTGGGTTAAAGCCTCTGCCTTCAGCTCAGGTCGTGATCCCAGGGTCCTGGGATCGAGCCCCGCATCGGGCTCTCTGCTCGGCGGGGAGACTGCTTCCTCCTCTGTCTATCTCTCTCTTCCTGCCTCTCTGTCTACTTGTGATCTCTGTCAAATAAATAAATAAAATCTTCAAAAAAAAAAAAAAAGATGAGGTGGTTGCAGGTTTTCATTAAAACCTAACCTCCCAGAAGAGCTGCTTCTACTGGGTGAGTCTGGTCCCAGTATGATTTCTTATAAAGTGTTTGGAAGAGCTTTTTATTTCTTTTCCATTTTCTTACAATTCTCTCTTTAAATTAGATTCTTTGTGCAAATTTTTATTGCCTGCCTGGCATATATCTGGTGGGACACCATGTACCTCCCAGATGTCCTCGTTATCATTAGTGACTGTTATTAATTAATTGCTCCCAACACAATCATTCAAAAAGCATTGCTTTTTGGCACGTGCCTTGCATTGATTTCAGAGTTATGCCATTTATTCAAAGATCTATTCATCCAGTTTGCCTGTGATTTATTATCTGGTATTATTTATACAATTTAAATATCAGCACATAGTGAGTTTAATAATCATAGTATTCAAAATGTATATATATATGCATGTTTGCTTGTATTTATATAAGTAGGTAAAATAATCAGCCATTTCTTCACTAGAAGTGACATACAAAGGAAAAATGCAATCAGCTATTAAAAATCAGATGTAAATGAAGCTTTGTACATTATTATAAACATTTCTCTGTTTGAACATTCCGAATCTAAAAATTGTCATTATATCTCCTCAAAAAGTGATGAAAGAAAACAAAATCCTTTGTTTAAGGCAAAAAACATCTTAGTATCTTATTAATTTATTTTCTTGCCACCATAAAGCTAATTTGAATGATCTATTTTTTTAATAGTGTAATAACTTCGATCCAAAATTCATCATTCAAGTAAAGGACCAACATCACTTGTGTACTCACTCAATTTGAAATGGTTGTAATTATGTCTCAACTTCACCTTTCTCCCCTGGTCATTTTCCTTCATTAAGAGACAACTCTTTATCTTTCGTTAGGCTCAGATCCATGCCTCCTGGCCACTGGCAGGAGTGGCTGGTAGCAGCTGATGTTTCTGGAGTCACAGAAATGAATTTCCTAGTGCTGAAATTATTTGCTATCCTTTCCATTTCACACTTGATTTTCTTGTGAACCATTGATTAAATTCCACCCAAATCCTCTGATTAATAGCATTTAAACATCTCTATGTGCTCCCTATCTTTCCCTTTTAAGGAACATTGCTTTTTCCTTTTTTTCTTCAAAGTTAAGTTTCTTCTGAAATTCAGAACTTTCTTGCAGGAGACAATTTTTCTCACAAAAGAACAGTTTTTACCTTCAGGCAGTTCTTGCTGTAGGGAGCACTTTGTACATGAAATAGAGGTAGACTCCTTTTCGGTGTCTGCCCAGCCCACAATAACCACCCCACCCCACACTTTCTTCTGAGAACTATCTCCTGATCCACAGGGGTGACCCCCAGCCTCCAGGTTTATCCTAATAGCCTTGACTACCTCCTTTAATAGTGGGGAGGGGGAACCAGGTGACCCAAAGTGAATCAATCATTATCTCTCTCCTCAGAAAGCCAAGTGGGGATGCAGTTACAGATAGGCTTTGTGGGTGATTATAATTACAGCACGTATCATTTAACTCTGGAAACAATAATACTACAAAACAATCACAAATCCCATGGTTGTAGGCCCTTCAGCATTTGTTGGTACTTATTTTTGGCTGATTTAATGGGCCCAGCTGAGCAGCTCTACTATGTGTGCCTTTCATCCTCCATCTCAGAGCCAGTGGCCTAGGCTGGGCATGTATTCATGGTGCTCTGATCTGAATGTTGTGTTCCCAGCTGTGTTCGTCTGTGGACAATCTCACCCCCAAGGGGATTATGAGGGGGTAGGGCCTATGAGAGGTGAGGAGGTCATGAGCGTGTAGAACAAAGTAGGAAATGGAAGGTCCTGATGATTTTCCTGTTCCTGGTTCTAGGTCCTTTTTGAGTCTTGGCTACATTTCTTTCTTTCTTTTTTTTTTTAATTTATCAGAGAGAGGGCCGGGGGAGAGAGCGAGCACAGGCAGACAGAGTGGCAGCAGAGGCAGAGGGAGAAGCAGGCTCCCTGCTGAGCAAGGAGCCCGATGTGGGACTCGATCCCAGGACGCTGGGATCATGACCTGAGCCGAAGGCAGCTGCTTAACCAACTGAGCCACCCAGGCGTCCCTTGGCTACATTTCTGCCCTTGGTTTCTGTGCATGATCTCTGAATACTTTTAATACATCTATTCTCTGTGTGGACACAAAATGGAGAGTGGAGAGGTCAGAAGGAGCTAGGTAATCACAGCACCAGTGCATGCTCATCTGAGCCATGGCTCTAGGTGTGGCCCAGTAAGCAGGTGGGTAAAGGACACTTCTCCCAAAGGCATTTCTAAGATTATGACTAGATCAGGGGATCTAGATCATCTAGAAATTGGTGATTACCTTCTCTCTCCTCAAAACACTTGTTCCTCTTCCCCTCTTCCCCAGTACAGTATATGGTATTTGCTTTGATCTAATAGGCAGCTTCCCACTTCTCAAGAAGCAGGGTCACTTGGAACAAGCCTGGGATGGTCCCTTAAAAGATGGCTTTGGAGGATCTTCAAACATTGGGAAGACCGAGTAGGAAACTTTATTCTAATGTTGTCATGTTACACATGGTGGATGATCTCCAAATTTGTATCTGCAGTCAGTTCCAGCTCCTACTTTAAGCCCCAGGTTTAGATACCATCCACCTTTTGACATCTCTCTTTAGAAGTCTAGAGTGGCATCTCAAACCTAAGATGTCTTAGGCGAAATTGGTGACTACCTTCTCTTTCCTCAAAACACTTGTTCCTCTTCCCCAGTACAGTATATGGTATTTGCTTTGATCTAATTGTTGAGATCCAACTTTTTAAAGACATCCTTGGGGCTCCTGGGTGGCTAGGTCGTTAGGCATCTGCCTTCTGCTCAGGTCATGGTCCCAGGGTCCTGGGAGCCCCGCATCGGGCTCCCTACTCAGCAGGAAGCCTGCTTCTCCCTCTCCCAGTCCCCCTGCTTGTGTTCCCTCTCTTGCTGTGTGTCTCTCTCTATCAAATTAGATAAGTAAATCTTAAAAAAAAAGAGACATCCTTGTTCCCTCATTTTTCTTCATCTAATCCATCAGCTCTACACTTGATTTTCAAAATATATCTTGATTCTGACCATGTATCACATTCATGCTGTCACATTTCCCTGAGTCATTGTCCTTTTCCCTGGTCTGCCTGTATCCTGTCTTACCACTCTGGATTCCTTCCTTACAGTAGCCGGAGTGACCTTTAAAAAATACTGTCAGTCATTTTGCATTCTTGCTCAAAACTCTGCAATGACTTTCCATTAAACTTTATTTTTAATTTTAGTCTTTTAAAAACATTATTTATTTATTTGTTTGTTTGTTTTTCTTTGTGTGTGCGTGTGTTCCAAAATTCATTGTTTATGCACTAGGCTCCACGCCCAATGTGCAGGTTGAACTCACAACCCCAGGATCAAGAGTTGCATGCTATCCTGACTGAGCTGTTTAGGTACACTTCCATCCAACCTCTAATAAAATCACATTCCTTTTGACTTGTTCCTTCATATCATTCAACTTTTTGCTTAGTTACTATCACTCAGAGAGGTCTTACCTGCTCATCTTCTGTAAAACCACTGACCTGCTTCACCCACCCCCGTCCCTACCAATTTCCTTCACTTTGGTTTTTCCTCGAAGCACTTATTATCTGAAGTTACATATTTACTATTTCTTATAGTCTCCGTGTCCCATGAGAATGTAAATTCCATGAATACAGTGAGTCTGTCATCTATGTCGCTGTATTCTCAGTTTCTAGAACAGAGCCTGGCACATCATAGGTGCTCAATAAAAGTATTTTTTGAATGAAGAATTAAATGAATCCTGAAGCACGGAGTACCCAGGGCCACCGCGTTAAATGACTTCCTGGGACGGCATTCCTTCCCAAGTCACATGTGGCAGTTCAGAATTTGGCGAAAGACAAACCTATATAGCGGATATTTTACAGACACATTATTTCCTAAAATTATTTCTGCCCATTCCTTCTGGAAGTTTGAGGGATCAGAATGGGAACTTCAAGGTAGGTAGCAAGAAGCGGTGTAGGTGAGCCTATTTTTTGTTTTTTTGTAAGATGGAATGAAAGGCATCCTTATATATTTTCTTCGCACTGCATACTTCTCTTTTCACTCAGAATATGTTGGTTTAATTTGCACATAAGAGCTTTTGGTCATTCTGTGAACACTGAGCATAGAAGCAAGACTTTTACATATCAGAGAATAGTTCTACTCAATTAACCCTAAGTACTTTGTCTCACTTAGAGTAGAGGAAAGGTGGACTCCCATAGCAGCCTTTTGAGAGGGAAAGAAAATCCTGAACTGTGGCATCAGGACAGGATGATGATGCATTTCTGGGTCCTTTAGGGGACCCACTTGGCTGTAAAACATTTACATGTGTTAGGTTAATATACGAAAGCCTGCTGCTTGCCCTTATTTTTTTCTTTAATAATGCAGCTTAATGAGGTCACTAAGAGGATTACTTTTACCTTAATTCCCGGATCAATTGCTCTTATTCCTTTAGGCTCCTTACCTGACCCAGAGGCCAACCCTCACAGATGCCCAGAGGGAGCTGGTCCTCTTAGGACCTCTTGACCACCCAGGGCTCTTCTGCTCAGCAGCTTACTGGCAGTGGTCAAGTTCCCCTGCACAGCCCAGCAAAAGTGAAGGACATCGTTGTGGATCGAATGTGTCTTCTTTCCTCATCTCTCCAGCTCACCTCCTGATGGCGGGTCACTGTCCTTGCTTAAGCTTACTCTGGAACCTTCATTTCGTGAAGGCAATTTCCTCTTTGTTTTCCCTTCTGCTTTTCTGACCTTGAAGCCCTTGTTTTCTTGTGTGGGATTGGCCTAATTGGACAAAGTAGAAGTTCATGGAGTTTCTGATATCATCTCCTCTCAGCTGAGGTCAGTGTCCCAGCCAGGCTGTCATGGAGTTGCCTGTTAAGCAGTTCTTGTTTGATACAAGATCTCAAACCCAGATGCGCTAGCTATGGTGCCCTTATTTGGCTGCCCAAGGTGCTCTTAATTTAATCTTCACCTGGGATTTGGGCAGGAATTTTTGTTTGTAAGATTAAACAGAGGCAACAGCAGGTTCTTTTGGAGAGGTCTTATGCAAATTTACTGCATCAAATGTTTAAGCCCAGTTAAAAGAGACTTTCTTTTCCTCTTTCTTTCTTTCTTTCTTTCTTTCTTTCTTTCCACGTACGTACTCTTTGTTTTATATTTTTTCCCTCTTCTGTTCTGGCAACTCATACACAGATAGGTATCTTGACAAGGGAATGTCCACTCTCATTTCTGAAGAGAAACTAATTTTTTTATCCAAAACAGTAATGAACATAGTAGGAGCCAATGGAATTAACAAATTGTCAAATACCCTGAAGCTTCACCATCAGACACACTTAGGGAGCTGTGTTACAGAATTATGTATTCATTACAATATAGTGCAGTGATTTATTTATTTATTTATTTAGAATTAAAATCTGTGGTACAAGATCCGACACTGGTTTTTGTCTTAAAGTGTTCAAGCATTATGGGACTGGGTTATGGTGGCAATTCTCTGGCACCCTTCTTGGGCTTAGGAAATCACTTAAATTGATGGTAGGCTGGTTTATGGAACAGTGACTCGTCTATAGCTTTCTAAGAAGACCAGAGGTGAACTAAAGATGATAGCATTTATTTTAACAGTTTATGTTTTATTGAGGAGATTTAACACTGTTTGTTTTCAGACAATATTTCATTTTTAAAAATATTTTATTTATTTATTTGAGTGAAAGGGGGAGAGTAAGCATGAGAGAGAATGAGAGAGAGAGAGCAAGCACCAGCAGGAGGAGAGGGAGAAGGAGAAGCAGTTTCTCTGCCCACCAAGGAGCCCGATGTGGGGTTTGATCCCAGGTCCCTGGGACCATGACTAGAGTCAAAGGCAACCGCTCAACCAACTGAGCCACCCAGGTACCCCTAGATATCATTTTTATAAAGCATTTTTCTTTGCAATTTTACTACATTTCCACCGTAGGATCATTCACATCGCTAGACCTATTCTCTTGGGAGTTTCTGCTATTATTTTTATTTAGATTGGTTGCCTAGCCTCTCCCAAATTTAGGAGATAATTAAATTTTCCAATATTTTCCTCTGCCTATAGGTCTTGACAAAAATTAATGTAGGGGAGGACAAAAGATTCATGACTTTCTGATGTGGCCTAATTAGCATATCTCTAAGCATTGATCTTAAAATCAAGCATCATAGATATTCCCACCTCTTTGGTTCAGGGGTGGCATGAAGTTTAAGGAAGCCTATTGTATACATTTCTAATTTTTATTTAAAAAAATAGAGAATGCTTATATTTGATAAAGCTGTATCCCCATGACTACATCAAAATGTTCCTCTAAATCAAAACCACAATTGCAAATTGACCCTGCTCTGATATCCTGCTTTTGAAACCACTTCAGATGAGACAACCACATTTAAAAAGTATATAACACATGGGGCACCTGGGTGGCTCAGTTGGTTAAGCAGCTGCCTTCGGCTCAGGTCATGATCCCAGCGTCCTGGGATCGAGTCCCACATCGGGCTCCTTGCTCAGCAGGGAGCCTGCTTCTCCCTCTGCCTCTGCCTGCCATTCTGTCTGCCTGTGCTCGCTCTCTCCCTCTCTCTCTCTGATAAATAAATAAAATCTTAAAAAAAAAAGTTTAAAAAATAAATAAATAAAAAGTATATAACACATGGAGCACCTGGGTGGCTCAGTTGGTTAAGTGTCAACTCTTGGTTTTGGCTCAGGTCCCGATCTCAGGGTTGGGAGATCGAGCCCCACTTGAGATTCTCTCTCCCCCTCCTTATGTTCCCCTGCCCCCCAGTCTCTCTCTAAAATAAATAAATATATTTTTTTTTTTTTAGAGAGAGGGTTTTTTTTTTTTTTTTTTAAAGATTTTGTTTATTTATTTGACAGACAGAGATCACAAGTAGGCAGAGGCAGGCAGAAAGAGAGGAAAGGAAGCAGGCTCCTTGCTGAGAAGAGAGCCCGATGAGCTGAAGGCAAAGGCTTTAACCCACTGAGCCACCCAGGCGCCCCATAAATAAATAAATCTTTAAAAAGCATAGAACACACGACAGTTACAGAACAGAATATAAATCATATCCATTTCCAAAACAGAAATCGGAAAGGTCGCTGTCAGTTGATGGGAGGGGGAAGGGGAAAATGAGGTGGAAATAAGCGTCGAGGTGTGAATATTTTCTTTGTGCAGACTGTGTAGTCAAGGGATGACAATGTAATTATTTAAGATTACGAAGATAAGCCATCGATGACGTGAAGGTAGTCATCTAAACCTCAGAGATGGGGAGGCAGGAGGAGGGGAGGTGGGCAATGGCGTTAGCTGAACCCTTACCGCCTGCGGCAGAAAGCCCATAGACTCACAGGGCCCACAGTTGATAAATCAAGAAATAGCAGCATGTGAACATTCTTGAAAGATATTGAGGTAGTAAGCAAAATAAAATGTTTTCATGGGGCGGTCTCTGTGGAACAGTACTGGGAATCAGAAGGGGTTGGGTGAGAGATGCTCGCTTTTCATGAGAAGTTTAGGGCCTGTTATTTATACCACGTATATAAATTAATTTTAATTTTTAAATAACTAAGTATTTCAGTAGAGGTCTTAAGATCTAAAAGTTATTTTTTCAGAAAGGGAAAAGTGTCAGAGTGTGCTGTAGCATAAGCTGTTGCTCAGTACCTACCAGAGAAATGCCTCAGAGCTGCTGTGGAAACCACAGGAAGGTGAGAGCTAATTAGGGAGCGGGGAAGGCCTGGGCAGCAGGATTGTCATTTTGCCCATGTATAGAGAGAGAGAGGTGTGGGTAGATGAGTATTACTCTTCTGTCCACCCAGGACCACCTGGACGGAGGGCTTGAGCGGGAGTCTTCCTTCGCTCTCGCCTCCCACCAAATGATACCCGTCTCATGCAGCTCCCTCAGGGCCCATGTGCTCTCTGCAGTTTGAGCTGTAATCAGCTAAAGTAATCTCCTGAGTATGATCATGGTGGCTAAATTCTTAATGGGAGAGAATGAGTTCCAAGGCCTTTCTCCCATCTTGGTGCTGCCCTTGAACCAGCTGTCCATATCTTGCTTCACGGAGCTCGGGCTTTCTGGCTCTCTGGCCACTCATTCACTAAGGTCCTGCTGCCACAGTCTGCTTTGCTGGAGGGTGCCTCAGGCCTCGGTCCGAGGGCATCCTCTCCTTCAGTCCATAGCTTCTCATTCATGCCTATGGCTCTAAATACTGGAACAGGATTTCCTGATTTATATGTAGGCCCAGGCTCTATACTTAATTGGCTACTTCATCTCACCATTCAGCACCTCAAATTCCACGTCTCTCTAACTGGACCCCACATCTGTTCCCTTAAAACTGCACCTTTGAATGAGTAAAGGAATGAACTGTGGACTTTGCAGATGAAGCTGTAATCAAGAGAACTGCATCTAATGGTGGAAGTTTTAGGCAAAATTCAGGCTGTTACATGTTGTGAGGTTGTCTGTATCTTATATAAACCTGGTTTGTTAAAACAAATCTCTCTTTCTGTCTCATAGACATGCCAGAGAAAAAGTATAATTCCTTTGTGGCCCCCATCTCCTACTTCCCCAAGAAGGGGAAGTCCTTGGGGAATGAGGGAGTGGGGGGGGGGGTGAACTGTCTTTGTATGTGTGTATTAGAAAGGGCTTTGCAAGGGGAATGTGAAGGAGAACCCAGCCTGGAGATAAACTGAGACAGACTTTTGTGTGTGGGAGGTTGAAAAGTTGAAGTAGGCGGTGGCATCCCATCAACCTGCCCTTCATACAGAGAAGGGAAATGGAAGGTTTCCAGATCAGTCTGAAGGAAATAGCTGGGCCTCTGTGGAAGGACGGTTGCCACCTTGTGAGGTGGCAGGGCTTTGGAAGGTCATGGAAAGCTCTGACTGTGGAGTACTTGGCTCTGTGGATAGTGGTGAAGCTTGACCTGGAGGAGGCGGAATTACTGTTGAAACTAGTTGCCTTCCCATGGCTGGGGACACTACCCACATGGACTGAGAATCTGACTGAAGGATTGAGGACTGAAAATCCTCCTCATTTTTCTAGATCTTGTAAGGTTTACGATTCTGTATGATCCAAAGAGAGAAGATGGGATTCTTAGAAACCCACAAATGCTTAATGTCTTTTCAGTTTTGCTGAGAGCAGAGAAGGGGTGGACTCAAATGAGATCTATTTTGAAATACATCTTTTAGGGAATTGGGAGGGAAGTCATATCTGTAATATTTGTGGTGATATTAAATCACCCCCAGTGACTGTATCCTCTGTGTTTCCAGATTGACCCAGGGTTTATTTCTAATACCTGGAAAGAACCAATGACTTGTTCGTGAAAATAAAAATTGGCCATGAAAAGAACACCTTCAAAAACACTTTTGTGACTCTCTAAAAAGAGTTTTAAATCATGTTTATTAAAAGTAAATATTAGGGGCACCTGGGTGGCTCAGTAGATTAAGCCTCTGCCTTCAGCTCAAGTCATGATTTCAGGGTCCTGGGATCAAGCTCCGCATTGGGCTCTCTGCTCGGAAGGGAGCCTGCTTCCCCCGTCCTCTCTCTGCCTGTCTCTGCCTACTTGTGATCTCTCTCTGTCAAATAAATAAATAAAATCTTTAAATAAATAAATAAATAAAAGCAAATATTATCTTCTCATATTTGTCCCTTAACAAGTCTGTGGGTTTTGTCTGGGAAGATTTTGTTTTGGTTTGTTTGTCTGAAACTGGGAAAATTTGTTGCAAAACTTTTCAGGCATTATATCTATAAATCTGTAATGTGTGGATGGTCTTTTCTGCTAAGTCACTGTGGCATCTAAGAACCACAGTACACATGTGAGAGGTGGGGCAAGGGAGAGAGTATGAGATGACAAAGTTTTGAAGAACTCTATACTAACACTACTGGACCAGAGTAACAGGGGATCCAGAGTGGATTTTTTTTTAAAGATTTTTTTTATTTATTTGACAGAGAGAGCTCACAAGTAGACAGAGAGGCAGGCAGAGAGAAAGTGGGGGAAGCAGGCTCCCCACTGAGCAGAGAGCCCGATGTGGGGCTCAATCCCAGGACCCTGGAATCATGACCTGAGCCGAAGGCAGAGGCTTTAACCCACTGAGCCACCCAGGAGCCCCCAGAGTGGATTTTTAACTCTGCAAAAAGTACTTGAAATACTCTGGAGGAGTTGTAATTCCCATGTTCTTGAACGTAGAAATCTAGCAAAGCAAATTCTCAGCCTAACAGCTTTTATTATTTTTATTTTTTAAAAAAGATTTTATTTATTCATTTTGAGAGAGAGGGAGAGAGAGATAGCAAGAGAGAGCACAAGCAGGGGGGAGAGGGAGAAGCAGACTCTCTGCTGAGCAGGAAGCTCGATGTGGGGCTCCTCCCAGGACCCTGGGATCATGACCCGAACCAAAGGCAGATGATTAACTGACTGAGCCACCCAGGCATTCCAGTCTAACAGCTTTTGGATCAAGAGCCCTGCTGGTACCCACAGTTGGAGTTTGTGGCTCCGCATGAACCCAGAGGACCTAGTGGAATACCTGCAGACTGAGAGTGAGCCCATAGCCCCAGTCGTTTGTGGGAGAAAAGTATTGGAATCTGGGCTGGTTGAAAATAATAGGAAAATCACTCCAGTGGTTAGACGTTTTATTAGATTGTATTACATCTATTTTTGGTCAAAGCTCTTTAGTAAAGTAGGGTAGAGACTGCAAAGAATGTGGAAGAGAGACTAAGAAGATTAAAAGACGTAAAGTACAGTAAGTCCTCATTAACCACAGACCCAGGTCCTTACTTCTGTTTAAAATCTACAAAGTAGAGTACCTCATAGAGTTTGTGTTTCTCTTTAAAGAAACTTTGGCAGTATTGACTTAGCAGTTAGAATAATTACTGCTTTAGTAAGTTGGCTCTTACTAAAGCTAACAAAAGGGATTTATTAAAAATTTTAAGGAAAACCACTAAGTTTTTACACAATTATTTTGCTTTTGCTTTAATATTTCACATAATATCACAGGTGTGTTTAAGTCCCTCACTTCTTTTTTATCTTTCCGAAAGCTAACCCATTATCTTATCTTCCTGCCTAAACTATTATTATTTTGAAAATTTTTATTATAAAGTATAGTTGACCTACCGTGTTATTTTAGTTTTGGGTGTGTAATGGAGTGATTTGATAGTTTTGTACATTATGCCACACTTACTGTTGTAAATGTAGTTGCCAAACAATGTTATTACTGCGTTCTTGACTAGAGTCCCTATGTCATACTTTTCATCTTCGTGACTTACTTATTTTGTGCCTGGAAGTTTGTATCTCTTAATCCCCGTCACCCATTTTTCCCACCCTCCCCCACCCCAACTCCCTGCTCTCTGACAAAGA
The DNA here is from genome assembly GCF_964662115.1 of Mustela nivalis. NCBI lineage: Eukaryota > Metazoa > Chordata > Mammalia > Carnivora > Mustelidae > Mustela > Mustela nivalis. The sequence goes on along the minus strand of NC_139031.1, from coordinate 35,720,375 downwards.
CCTGTTTGTTCTCTGTGTTTATGGATCTGTTTCTGTTTTATGTTTGTTTGTTGATTTGTTTTTTAGATTCCACATATAAATGAAATCATACAGTATTTGTCTTTCTCTGACTCACTTCATTTAGCATAGTACCCTCTGGGTACTTTGTTGTTGCAAATGGCAAGACTTCATTCTTTTTCATGGCCGAGTAATATTCCATTGTATATTTTTATCACAGCCTCTTTATCTATTCATATATCAATGGACACTTAGGTTGCTTTCATATCTTGACTATTGTAAATAGTGCTGCAGTAAATATAAGGGCGGATATATTTTTTTGAATTAGTTTTTTCTTCCCCTTTGGGTAAATACCCGGTAGTGAAATTACTGGATCATATGGTATTTCTACTTTTAGTGTTTTTTTTTTTTTAAGACTTTATTTATTTATTTGACAGACAGAGATCACAAGTAGGCAGAGAGGCAGGCAGAGAGAGAGAATGAGAGGAGGAAGCAGGCTCCCTGCCGAGCAGAGAGCCCGATTCGGGCTTGATCCCAGGACCCTGGGATCATGACAGGAGCTGAAGGCAGAGGCTTAAACCCACTGAGCCAGCCAGGCGCCCCATCTATTTTTAGTTTTTTGAGGAAGCTCCATGTTGTTTTCCATAGTAGTTGCACCAATTTACATTCCCACCAACAGTGCATGAGGGTTCCCTTTTTCTCCACATCCTGTTAACACTTGTTATTTTTATCTTCTTGATACGAGGCATTCTGACTCATGTGAGGTGGTATCTCATTGTGGTTTTGATTCTGCTTTTCCCTGGTAATTGGTGATGTTGCACATCTTCTTCATTTGTCTTTTAGCCATCTTTATATCTTCTTTGAAAAAATGTTTAGATCCTCTGCTCATTTTTAAATTAGATTATTTTTTTTTGTTATTGAGTTATAAAAATTCTTTATGTATTTTGGATATTAAACCTTCATTGGGTACATTATTTGCAAATATCTTCTCCCATTCAGTACGTTGCCTTTTTTTGTTGTTGTTGATGGTTTCCTTTGTTGTGAAAAAGCTTTTTATTTTGATGTAGTCCTATCAGTTTAATTTTGCTTTTGTTTCTCTTGCATATGGAAACTTATCAAGGAAAGTGTTGCTAAGACCCATGTATGTCCAAGAGATTACTGCCTACATTTTCCTTAAGGAGTTTTATGGCTTCAGGTCTCACATTTAGATCTTTAATCCATTTTGAGTTTATTTCTGGGTATGGTGTAAGAAAGTGGTCCTGTTTCATTCCTGTGCATGTAGCTGTCCAGTTTTCCAAACCCTATTTGTTGAAGAGATTGTCTTTTCTGCATTGTATATTCTTGCCTCTGCTGGCATAGATTAATTGACCTTATAATCATGGGTTTATTTCTGGGCCTTCTATCCTGTTTCATTGATCTGTGTCAATTTTTTGCACCAGTACTGTACTGTTTTGATGATTATAGCTTTGTAGTGTTCTTTGAAAAAAACATTAAAATTTTTGTTTTCTGAATTTGTAAACTTTAAATAAATGATGCTATACTATAAATATGTCCTAAATATTATTTAACTTAATAATAGTTCCTTATTAGGAGCCTTATTGAGATAATTCATATACCATACAATTCATCTAATGGAAGTATGCAGTGTAATTTTTTTTGGAAAATCACAGATATATGCAGCCGTCACAGTGATTTTTAGAACATTTTCATCATGTAAGAAAGAAAACTTTTGCCCATTAGCTATCATCAGCCAGTCTTTTCCTTTTTGTCTTACACCTCAATCCTAAGCAACCACTAATATACCTTGTTTCTTAGGTTTCTCTATTATGCATATTTTGTAGGAATGGAATCATGTAATAAATGGTCTTTTGTTATTGATTTCTTTTCCTTAGTGTAATGCTTTCAAGGTTCCTCAATTTTGTAGCATGTATCAGTACTTCATTCCTTTTTATGACCATAAAATTGAATTTGTGTGATGTAATTCCTTTTTATGACCATAGTTGAATTGTATGATTATACTACAGTTTGTTTATCTATTAATTCATTGATGAACATTTGGGGTCTTTCCACCTCCTGACTATTAAAAATAATGCTGCCATAAATATTTATGAATAAATTTTTGTGTGGATATGTGTTTTCATTTCTCATGGGTATATACCTAGGAATAGAATACTGGGTCATATGGCAACTCTGCATTTGAACATTAAAGGAAGAGCCAGACTGTTTCCAAAGTGGCTGTGCCATTTTGCATTTCTATCAGTAATGTATGAGAGTTCTCATTTCTCCACATCCTCACCAACATTTGTTATTATCAGACTCTTTTTTATGTTAGTCATCCTAGCAGGTGTCTCATTGTGGTTTTGATATGCATTTGCCTGATAACCAGTGATGTTGAGAATCTTTTTATGTGTTTAATGGCTATTTTTGTGTCTTCCTTGGAAGAAATGTCTGTTCAGATTTTTTGCCCATTTTTAAATTGGGCTATTTGCCTTTTTATTATTAAGCTGTAAAGGTTATTTGTACATTCTGGATACAAGTCCCTTATGAAATATGTGAATTGCAAAAATTTTCTTTAATTCTGTGTTTTTCTTCACTTTCTTCATGGTATCCTTTACAGAATATTTTAAATTTTGATGAAGTCCAGTTTGTTTGTTCTTTTTTTTCTCTCATGGTTTTGATGTCATATCTAAGAACCTATTGCATAATTCAAGGTCATGATTTATCTCTGCTATTTCCTAAGAATCTATGGTCTCATATTTATATCTTTGATCCATTTGAATTAATTTTTATCTTTGATATGATCTAGGGGTTGACTTCATTCTTTTTTTTTTTTTTTAAGATTTTATTTATTTATTGGGGGGGGGGGAGAGCGAGCACAGGCATACAGAGGGAGGGAGAAGCAGGCTCCCTGCTGAGCAAGGAGCCCAATGTGGGACTCGATCCCAAGACGCTGGGATCATGACCCGAGCCGAAGGCAGCTGCCCAACCAACTAAGCCACCCAGGCGTCCCAGGTTGACTTCATTCTTATACATGTGACTATCCAGGTGTCTCAGCATGATTTGTTGAGAAGATTATTCTTTTCCCATTGAATGGTCTTGGCATCCTTGCCAAAAATCATTTGGTTCTAGAGATATGGATTTATTTGTGGAATCTCAATTCTGTGCCATTGATCTTTAAGTCTATCCTTGTGCCAGTACCATACACTCTTGAGTACTATTGCTTTGTAGTAAGTTCTGTAGTTGAGAAGAATAATTCTATTTGTTCTTCTTTTTAATATTGTTTTGGTTGTTCTAAGTCCCTTACAATTCCATATGCATTTAAAAATCAGCATGTCGATTTCTGTAATGAAGTCAGTTGGGATTCTGCTAAGTATTGAATTTGTATATCAACTTGGGGGTATTGCCATTTCAACCATGTTAAGTCTTCCAATTCATGAACTTGGGATGGTTTCTGTTTATTTAGATCTTCTTTGATTTCTTTCAGCAACATTTTATAGTTTTCAGATTATAAGTTTTACATTCCTTTTGTTAAATTTATTCTTCAGTATTTTCTTCTTTTTGATGCTACTATAAATGAAATTTTGTTAATTTCATTTTTAGATTGTTTATTGTAAGTGTATATAAAAACAATTGATTTTTGTATGTTGATATTTTATCCAGCAGTCCTGCTGAATTTGTTTATTGGTTATACTTGATTTAGTGGATTCTTTAGGATTTCCTGTATACAAGATCATGCCATTTAGGAATAGAGATAATTTTACTTCTTTATTTCCAATCTGGACACTTCTCGGTCTCTCTCTCTCTTCTTTTTTCCCTCTCTCCCTCCCTCTCTCCTCTCTTTCTCTTTTCCTTCCTTCTCGCCTGCTTGCTTAATTCCTTGGGTGGAATCTGCAGTACAGTGTTGAATAGAAGTAGCAAGAGTGCACATCTTGTCTTGTTCCCGATTTTAAAGGGAAAGCGTCTAGTCAATCATGATTAAGTATAGTATTAGCTGTGGTTTTTTCATGGTTTGAAAAAGTTCCCTTTTGTTTTTAGTTAGCTGAATATTTTATTATGTAGAGTCAATAGTATGCTACTAAGTTTTATCTGTACATCGGTTCATTAGCTCTAGTTCATTCATTTAACTGTTGTATGGTATCCAATATAAATATACCACAATTTATAAATTTAAAATTTTCTCTCTCCCCCCCCCTTTTTTTCCTTATTACAAATTATGGTGCAGTGAACATGCTTGCACATACCTTTTGATCAGTGTGGGCTATAATATCTCAAGCATATCTTCCTCCTAATAGAATTGTTGGGTTTTAGGACAAATTCAAATTGTTATAAATGGTTTTGGCAATTTATTCTCCCACTTGCTTATGGGAGTTTCTTATTCCCATATGCTTCCCAAGTTTGTGATTGTCATTTTATTAAATGTTTGTTAATTTCACATGTTTAAATTATATCTCATTTTAAATTTATATTTTTCATATGTTTATTTGTTGATTGGGTTTCATCTGTGATTTACCCATTCCCGTTAATCTTTGCGTTTTACTTTTCTTTTTTGAAGTTTTTATTTCAATTCCACTCATTTAACATAGAGTGTAACATTAGTTTCTGGCATATAATTTAGTGATTCAACACTTAGAAACAACACCCAATGTTCATCACAACAAGTACACTCCTTAATCCCCATCATCTATTTAACCCATCCCCCCACCCCACCTCTTTTCTGGTAATCATCATTTTGTTCTCCACAGTTAAGAGTCTGTTTCTTGGTTTGCCTCTCTCTCTTTTTCCCCTCTGCACGTTGGTTCCACAGATGAGTGAAATTGTATGGCATGTATCTTTCTCTGCTTAGTATAATACTCTCTAGCTCCATCTATATTGTTGCAAATGTTGAGATTTCATTTCTTTTTATGCCCGAGTGATATTCCATTATATATATATACACCACATCTTCTTTACCCATTCATCTGTCATTGGACATTCTGTTTTTAACTGTTTGAGGAAGTTTCCTACTATTTTCCAGAGTGGCTTCAACAGTTTGCATTCTCACCAACAATGCAGGAGGGTTCTCCTTTCTCCACATTCTTGCCAACACCTGTTTTTTTTTCTTGTGTTGTTGATTTTAGCCTTTCTGACAGGCATGAAGTGATATTTTGTTGTAGTTTTAATTTGTATTTCCCTGATGATCAGAGATGTTGGGTAACTTTTCATGTGTTTATTGGCCATCTGCATGTCTTCTTTGGAAAAATGTCTGTTCACATCTTCTGCTCATAATAATCCATTCATGACAAAAACCCTCAACAAAGTAGGTTTAGAAGAACATACCTCAACATAATACAGGTTTTACATGAAAAAACCACAGCTGATATCATCCTCAATGGGGAACTATGAGAGCTTTCCCCCTATAGTCGGGAATAAGACAGGTATGTCTACTCTCACCATTGTTATTAAACATAGTAATGAAAGTTCTAGCCACAGCAATCAAACAACAAACAAATAAAAGGCACCCACTGCCTGTTTTTCAATTGGGATTCCTCTTTATTTGTAGGAGCTCTTTAGATAGCCTGGATACTAGTCTTTTGTTGACTTTCCACAAGTACAAATATCTTCTCTCAGTTTGTGGCTTATCTCTCTTTTGTGGGTTGTGTTATATAAAAGTTTTAGATTTAAATGATGCCATATTTATCAGTTAGTTTCTTTGTAGTTTGTGTGGTTTTTTTTTTTTTAAAGATTTTATTTATTTATTTGTCAGAGAGAGAGCGAGCGAGAGCGAGCACAGGCAGAGTGGAGGCAGAGTCAGAGGGAGAAGCAGGCTCCCTGCAGAGCAAGGAGCCCGATGTGGGACTGGATCCCAGGACGCTGGGATCATGACCTGAGCTGAAGGCAGCTGCTTAACCAACTGAGCCACCCAGGCGTCCCAGTAGTTTGTGTTTTTAATCCTGTTTAAGAAATCCTTCCCTCCCAGTAGTTTGTGTTTTTAATCCTGTTTAAGAAATCCTTCCCTATCCTAAGACCACAAGCACACTTTCCATTTGTTGTTCTAAAATTCAAAATTTTTCTGTTAAATTAAGTGCTTTTAATCCTTCTGGAATTTACCTTTTGTGTATTGTGGGAGTAGGGATCTTTTTCCCCATATAAGGTACCATTTATTGATTTTCCACCCCCCCCTTACTGATTTGTAATTCTACCTCTTTCACCTATCATGTTTTTGGATTTGTGATGTCCTGTTTCTAGCCTTTCTATTGTTTGTAATTTGCTTGCTGTTTACTGTATCTGTGACTCCTTTAATCTCTGGAGTGTAAGTAGATATAAATGGTATAAAAGTGTGCGTGTTTATGTGCGGGTATAAAATACAACTTAAAAGAGACTGTGATAAAATTTATATTCAGTAAGACAAGTCCCTCACTTGTACTTTCTAAAATTATTTTGGTTTTCTTGATCTTTTACTTTTTTAAGTGAATATTCAGGTGAACTGGTCAAATTCTGTGAGAAGTCCTGTTGGATTTGTATTGATCATACATATTTATTTGGAGAGAATTGACCTCTCCTACATGTGTTGATTTTGTATCTAGCCACCTTTCCGATTCTAATTCCAATAGTTTGTCTATAGGGTCTTTTGGATTTCTATGTGGAAATTCTGTTTTTTTCCAAAAGGTGACAGCTGTGTCTCTCCACATTCTATTTTTAAACTTCATATAACACTTTTTAGTATTCTTGCATCAATTATGACTTTCAGTATACCTTGAACAGTACAGGGAATAATGGCAATTGTTCTTTTGGTTTTTACTTCAATGAAAATGTTTCCAAAGCTTCATCCTTTGCTGTTGGTTTTTGATAGACTACATAGAATCAAAGCTATTCCAGAGCAGTGATTCTTAACCTGGATCCACTTTGGACTCCCCTAGGGAGCTGTATAAAAATTCTGATGCCTAGTTCCTAGAAATTCTGATCTAATTGGTTTTAGATTCAGCTTGGGCATTAGGACTTTAAAAACTCTCCTGATGCTTCTAATGTGCAACTTTGGCTAAGTTAAGAACTGCTATTCTTGATTAATGCTTACATATATTGGTCAAGAGTCTCTTAGTAATGGGTGATGGAAACACATGAATAAATAGCTTGAGACAAATAAAGAGGAAAAGGTTTATAAGCTTATAAGTTCATGGCAATCGAAGAGCTAGGAGTAACTGGATCCAGACACAAGGCTGTCTTTTTCTTTCTTTCTATTGCCTGTTTCTGCTCTCTTTGCAAGGGGCAATTATTCTCTACTACAGTAGTGGTAGACTGCTCTCTGTCCCCAGAGAGTAGAAGAAAGCACTGAATCCATCTTGTAATAGCTCCAGTGACAAGGGCATTTCTTTCCTGCTAACTATCAGAGCCCCAAGAAAGGGTCTGATTGCTTGACGTGGGTACCTGCTCTTTTCTGAACCATAGGGATGGCCCACATATGGGCAAGTGATTGCAGGGAAGTCTTGTTGGAGAAACTGAGAAAGTAATTAATTTAACATTTAGATTAGATTTTGATTAACTTTAACTTTCTTGCATACAGCCATAAATCTGACAGTAAAGAAAAGTCTCTAAGGAGGGATGAAAACAGAATTCACAGGAGAATTGCGAAGCCATTCTTAAGCATTGTGTTAAATTATGTTAATTAATTTAATAATTAATTGACTTAATAAAATTGGTAACTTGGTTTTCCCTGGCATGTTGCCTAGGTTTTAGAAGAAACAGACACTAGGCTCAGGGAGGTATGACTGCTGAAGCTGATATACTGAAAGTGGTCATTTGTAACATGGGAAAAGAGAGGTAAATCACCTGGTAAAAGCTCAAAAACCTGGCTTGTTTAATTACAGGGGTAAACAGTAGTTGAGGGAACTCCCAGAAAGAAATAACTATAAGAAACAAAAATTGGAGGGGAAAGCACAGGAAGGGAAAATAAGATGGTTTTGCAATCAGACAAAACTAGATATAAATTTTAGCTAAAATGTATATTTGATTTAGGACAAGTTAATCTTGCTAAATCCTAATGTCTTTATCTGTAGAACGGAGATAACAATGCCTAGTGTATAGGATCATTGAGGAGGTTAAGTATGATGCTTCGGGCCCATCATGCAATAAATGCACAGTAATGCACAGTAAGTGTATAGTAACTATTACTTCTTCTTATCCTTTCCATCTTTTATCATGATAAATAATGATCATAATAATGATCTTGAGTTTACAAGCAAGATTGTATTTTGTACAGTATACTATGTATTGGAAAGGTAGGAAAATTTTAGTGAGTTTGTATAACAAATGGCTAAAATTAAAGGTTTAGTTCCTACAGTAGTAGAATTTATCTAGAAAATTCACCTGTAAAAAATAAGGCATTCTACTACTACAATGTAGAAGAATTTGAGATAGCCAACTTTCTACTTCCAACATGTAACTATAATCTTGCATTTACTTGTTAATAGGTAGGTTGTTTTGTCAGCCTTTCATGATTTCATGATTTCTGAAATGTTTCCCACGGATATGAAAGCCGTCTTGGGCCAGCTGCTAAAAAGTGGGAAAAACTCTATTCTCCTTCATAGAAACCGTGGAATTCCTGAATGACCTGAGCTAGGAATGCAGATGAGGACTTTCTGATCCTGCACCATCGCCATCATGGAGGCTTCCAGGAAGGCTGATGGTTGGTTTCAGGTGTACCTAGAGGTTGATCGTGGATACTTGGGCCTGAAGTCCTAGGGAAGATCTCAAACCTATGCATTTCCAGGCAGAACGTCTGTTGGATTTATCTGATGGGGAAGGAAATCTGATCAGCTCTTTCCTCTCTCAGGGTCCCCTCTCTTTATTCTGTGTCACTCTCTCCTCCTAGTTTCCCTGTAAGTTCTCTAGTCTTCATTCTTAGCATTTTCTACATTCTACACGTTTCTCTTAGTTCTTTAATTCTCACCTACTCTGATGAGGTCACCCACCATTTAAATGTGGCCACTCTTAGGATATATTTCTAGACCTCAACCCCTCTGCTGATGAGTTTTCTTATCTTTTCTTTCTTTCTTTTCTTTTCTTTTTTCTTTTTTTTTTAAGATTTATTTGTTTTAGGGAGAGAGAGAGAGAGAGAGAGAGAGATGGAGTGAGCATGAGTGGGTGGGGCAGAGGGAGAGGGAGAGAGAATATCAAGCAGCCTCCACACTGAGTGTGGCGCCCCATGTAGGGCTTAAATTCACAATCATGACTTGAGCCAAAACCAAGAGCATGCCCTTCAAACAACTGTGCCCCCCCAGGCACCCTGACCAATATTCGTATATGCCACATGTGCATTTTTCCAGCTGACTGCTTCTCCAGGCTCTTCTAACTCAGCATCTTTTTCTGTTTTCCCTCCTTTCATTTATACCTGTTTTTCCTTCTGTATTCTCAGCCCAGTTAAAGGCATGTCTGTTTACCAGGCATGCAATCAGAAACCTGGGAGCCATCCCTACCTCACCGTTTCATCCAATATAATTGCTACTGCTATTACTACTAGTTGCTATTAATAATAATAATAATAATAATAATAATAATAATAATAGGAGCTGCTATTTCTGTGAGTCTTACCAAGTCAGAATTATTAGTAATAAAGAGCCAGCATTCACTGGTCCTTGAGTTCTGCTTTTAATCTCTCTACTTTAACTGCCAGTGGGTTCTCAGACCTCACTGATTATACCTGGTCATTATATTTTTGATCTTTCTTCTTAATGTGTAACATATTTAGCTTGTTCTTTCTATCCCACTCTTAATGCCTTAATGCAGTCCTCCATATGATCTCTTTATTCCCTCTTGCCTTCTTTGAATCCTCAACACACTGTAGTGAGATTTGAACTCCTTTCTGAGACTGACTACAAATCAAATAAGCCTTTGGCATTAACCCCTCTGTGTTACATTACCCCTTTATACCAACCTTGGAACAAATGACTCCTTTTTTCTCTTAGAGCCTGAGTGTGATAAACATTTTAAGCAACTGAAATGGTAGCTAATCAGGTGTTCTTCCAGTGCTTAGTCTCAATATATTTAGTATTCACAGAAGATTCATTTCAGCTTTCCTCAGCACCTAGCCACATTCCTCCTAGCTATAGCTCTCATTGATGGAGATAAGTGCTGCAGGGCAAGGGAATTAGAGGAAAAATGCTCTCATAATCACTATCACAATCAACACAGGGGTTGAGATGCCACATGAACATGGGAGGTAGGACTTGGTGGAGAGCCACAGGAGAGCTTTGGGAGAACTTGTGTTACTAAAAGTAGGCTAATTTTCAAGTGGAGAAGAATGCTATACACTAGAATCTTCCCCTTGGAGCTATTGTGGTTAATTAAGAATAGGTTAAGTGGTCATAAGATCCTCTGTAACCAATAATAAACTATGGTGGTTGGCAAATCAAGGTACACAACAGGCTCCTTTCTTTGAAGAAATTAAGATGAATAAACAGAAAATTTTGTTAGAATTTGTTAACTTACTACAACGTGGAACCATTTTTAAAGAGATTTAAAAAAAAACCCATTGCATGTTACAAATTATTTTCTAGAGGAATTATGGAATGCATAGGATTTTAGAGATCAAACTTTTTGGGGGTGCCAGTGACTCAGTTGGTTAAGCACCTGCCTTCGGCTCAGGCCATGATCTCGTGGTCCTGGGATCAAGTACCCCCATCAGGCTCCCTGCTCAGTAGGGAGCCTGCTTCTTCCTCTCTTCCTCTGTCTCCTCTTTCCTGCTCATGCTCTGTCTCTTTTCTCTCAAATAAATCAACAAAATCTTAAAAAAAAAAAAAGAAACCAAACTTCTTGACTAAGTAATATACAGACATAGGATACAAAATTCAAAAAGTGAAAAAGGGTAGGCTTTAAAGATAAAGTTCCTTCCTTAGAGGTAAAGCTGTTAACACTATTTTGTGTTTCCAGAGATATTATAAATAGCACAAATTTTGAGTGAAAATTTTATCAAAACAAGCTTTTCCATCTTCCCAATACCAAATGTATTGCCTGCTATATAGTAGGTATTCTTTAAATATGGATTAAAGGAGCCTGTTTCTGAAGAATGTTTTAGTAAATTTTATGAAACATATTTTCCAAGTTAAAATTACCCTTGGCTTGACACTTAAAAACAGAAATAACATGAAATTAAGCAATGATGAAAAAAAAAGGAGGGAAGAGGTATACCTCATCCAAATTTCTTTGTTGCAAGACCACAACTAACATCATAGTCAATAGTGAAAGGTTGAAAGCTTTTCTGCTAAGGTCAGGAACAGAACAGGATGTCTAATCTCACCATTTCCATTCAACATAGTACTGGAAGTTCAAGCCAGAGCAATTAGGCAAGAAAAAAAAAAAGGCATCCAAATCAGATAGGAAAAAGTAGATTTTCTTGTTTTGCAGATGATATAATTTTATATAGAGAAAATTTTAAAGACTTCTCTTAAAACACTGTTAGAACTAATAAATGAATTCAGTGAAGTTGCAGGATACAAAATCAACATATAAAAAGCAATTGTGTTTCTATACATTAACAGTTAACTGTTTCAAAAAGAAATAAAACAACCCCACTTAATACAGCAGCAAAAATAATAAAATATTTTTAGGAATATTTTTAGCCAAGGAGGTGAAAGATCCGTACATATAAGACACCGATGGAAGAAATTGAAGAAAACAAATAAATGGAAAGATAGCCCATGTTCTTGAGCTGGAAGAATTGATATTATTAAAATTTCCATTCTACTGAAAGCTGTCTATAGATTGAATACAGTCTCTATCAAAGTTCTTGGGGCATTTTTCACAGAAATAGAACAAGCAATCCTGTAATTTGTATGGAACCACAAAAGACTCTAAATAGCCAAAGCAATCCTGAGAAAGAACAAAGTGGGAGGCATCACACTTCTTGATTTCAAACATTACTATAGAGTGGTAGGAATCAAAACAGCATGGTACTATCATCTGTCTTAAAAATAAACACTTAGAGCCAGAAACAAACTCTACATACATCGTCACTAATATTTGACAGGAAGTCAAGTATATTCAGTGGAGAAAAGAATCTCTGATAGTCCCGGGAAAACTTGATATTCATATGCCAAAGAATGAAGCTAGACCTCCATCTTGTACAATTTTTACCACTCCCCAAAATTCACTCAGAATGGATTAAAATCCTAAATGTAAGGTCCAAAACTGTAAAACTACTGGAAGAAAAACATAAGGAAAAAGTTCCTTGTCATTGGTTTTGGCAATGCTTTTTGGATATGACACTAAGAGTATAAGCAACAAAGGCACAAATAAACAAGTGGGACTATAGCAAAACAAAAGCTTTTTCATAGCAAAGGAAATACTTGGAAAAATAAAAAGGCAACCTATGGAATGGGAGAAAACATTTGCACACCATCTGATAAGGGGTTAATATCCAAAATATATAAATAACCTTTACAACTCAATAGCAACAAAGGAAAAACAATCTGTTTAAAAAATAGAGAAGAACCAAAAAGACATTATTCTGAAGAGGAAATACAGATGGTCAACAGATACATGGAAGGATGCTCAGCCTCACTAATCATAGGAAAATGCAAATCTGAACCTCAAGGATAGCTATCTCCTTGATAGCACCTCCCACCTGTTAGAATGGCTATCATCAAAAAGATCAGAGATGTCAAGTTTTGGTGAGAATGTAGAGAAAATGGTACTTATATGCACTGTTGGTGGGAATGTAAATTGGTAGAGCAACTGTGGAAAACAGCGTGAAGGTTCTGTAAAAAATTAAAAATGGAACTACCATATGATCCTGCAATTTCAGTTCTGAGTATGTATCTGAAGGAAATAAAATCAATATCTCAAAGGGATATCTGCACCCTCATGTTCACTGCAGCATTATTTACAGTAGCCAAGCCACGGAACCATCCTGAGTGTCCACTGATGGTAGAAAAGGTAAAGGAAAATGCTATACAAACACATATCCTCTTTCTCTCTCTTGCATTATTCAGCCATAAGAAGAAGGAAATCCTGACTTTTGCAGGAACTTGGATGGAGGATGTTATGCTAAGTGAAGTAAGTTAGTCAGAGAAAGACAACTACTATATGGTATCAGTTACATATGGAATTTAAATAACTAAACTCATAAAAATAGTAGAATGATGGTTGGGAAAGGCTAGGCAGGTGGGAGGAAGGGGGAGATGCTGGTTAAAGAGTATAAACTTCCAGGTCTAAGATGAATAGAGGATCTAATGCACAGCATGGTGACTATAATTAGATATTGTATTATATACCTGAAAGTTAGGATGACAGATTTTAAGTGTTATCATTACAAAAAAAAAAAAAAGGATCATTTTGTGATGGATGTATGAACTAACCTTATTGTGGTAAATATTTAGCAACATGTATGTGTATCAAATCATTATATTGTACACCATAAATTTACATATGTTCTTTGTCAATAATATCTCAGTAAAACTGGAAAGAATACTTTGCAGATGAACCAGGCTTTAATGTAAAAAATAAAACTATAGAAGTCATAGAAGAAAATATGAAAGCAAAATTCCTGCGGGATAGGGAGTGTATCACTGCGTATTCACAGCATAGTAATTGTAGACTCTTCGGTATTTTATAAATGTTGTACTAGGTGCATGTATCACCTAGTCAAATATTTTCTAATAAAGTGAAATAATTAAATAAAAATATTGTCTCTGCCTGAAGAGTCTAATTTGTATCCCAAAAATGAGTATTAACCCATTTCTTTCAAGCTTTGTACCTGCTGTGACAACACAAACCTGAAGGCAGTTTGTTCTTTCTTCTTGCTGCTCTCTGGGGAAATGGGAGAGAAAGATGACAGGGCAGGAGGAAACACTGGAAGTGAGAAATAAAACTAAAACACATAAGATAATATTTCAAAATATTTATTTGGACTCCCCTCTTTCACTTTTCTTATCAGTGAGTAATTTACAAATTATTGATCTAGGTAACTTACAAATATAAGAACCTTGATAGAAACTGTGTTTATTTTGTTTATTTCATTCTTCCCATTTCAGATTGTTGCTGACTGAAACTGTTAACACAGAGCATGCATCATTAACATGAGTAGATAATAATTTAATAGTTTAAACCCTGAAAAAGAGAATTTAGAGCAGAAAGGATCTCCAATTTTTATTCTAGCTTGGTTAGTTATTACTTTACATTTTAAAGGAGTTTGCTTTTGTTAATAACACCAGGGTGAAGTGGTCTCACAAATTCCAAGCAGATATTTATAAAAGCTTGCTAAATAACTTTTAAAGAAATAATTAGAGAATATAGAAAATGTCCACAACAGATGAAAGCCAGAGGAGAGTTTAATTCCTGATGAACCTGAAGGGGTAAGAATTACAAAATTTCTAAGGCCCAGAATAGCAACTGAGGCAATCTACCAAACACTGCTGAGAGAAATTTTAGAATTTAGGATTTAAATAAATGGAAAGAGATGGCATGTTCATGGATTGGAAGATGCAGCATAATTAAGATGTCAATGAACTCCAAGCTGATTTATAGATTTAATAAAATTCCAATAAAATATCTGAGTGGGAGATTTAAAAATTAGAAATTGACAAGCTGATCTTAAAATTTATATGGTCATGTAACTACCTTAAAGAGCCAAAACAATTTTGAAGAAGCAAAACTGGATAGCTTATGAGTGAGGAAAAATAAAAAAGTTAGAGAACTCATTATAACTGATTTCAAGATTTATTGTGAAACTACTATAATTAAGATACGAATGGGTATGAAGATAGACATATAAACCAGAGTTCAGAAATGGATTTATATACAGTGAGGTGATTTTTGACAATATGCTAATATAATTCAGTGGAGGGAAGAAAAGACGTTTCTTCAACAAATGCTGAAGTTATTGGATATCTATATGCAAAAATAGTAACTTCCACCCTTACCTCACACCATATAAAATTTTTAATAAAAGCTGAATGATAGACCTAGCTGTAAGAGCTAAAAACTATAAAACTCTAACATAAAAAAACTCTGATAACATAAGAAATATTTATAACCTTTCATTAGTCAAAGTTTTCTAAGGCAAGATATAAAAACCGTGAAGAAGAAAACTGATAAACTGGAATTCATTACAATTAAACATACACCCATTGGATGAGTTATTTTCTCCCCTTTATTCCTGGCTATGTTACCAGGGTTCTTTGCTAGTTAGTGTAATGCTAAGATTTGTCAGTAGAGGGCACTGGAGCAACATTGCAAGATGATAGCCATAGGACATTTTTGGGGTGATGGAAAGGCCATGCACTGTGTAATATGGTAGTTACTTGTCACATGTAGTTACTTAAGATGAATTAAAATTAAATTTATTCATTCTGTTAACTCAGTCTGTAAGCTGCATTATAATGGCTTCCATATTGGTCTGGGCAGATACAGAACATTTCCATCATGGCTAAAATTTCTAGTGGATAGCACTGTTCTATAGCCCTGATTCTGTTGAAGGGTACAGGGCTGTATGCATTTGTCAAAGGTCAATAAATTGTATACTCAAAGTTAGTAAATTTTTTTATATGTAAATTGTACCTCAATAAAAATTAAGGAAAGTGCTATTAATTTTTGATTAAAAAGGTGTCAATGGACTAGTCTAGGGTTTTGGTGATTTTTTAAATATATATACTTTTTACATTTATGTATTTGACAGACAGAGATCACAAGTAGGCAGAGAGGCAGGCAGAGAGAGAGAGAAGCTCCCTGCTAAGCAGAGAGCCCGATACAGGGCTGGATCCCAGGATCATGACCTGAGCCAAAGGGTCAGGCTTTAACCCACTGAGCCACCCAGGCACCCCCCCCCCCAAGGTTTTAGTGATTTTTTATCACTGAAACTGCACCACTAAATAAACGAAAAATCTTGTGAAAATCAATATTTCCTCACCGCCCTTTTTTTTTTTTCTTTTTGAGTCAGGAGCAAGCCATGCTGTAGTGTTTATAGTCTTGTGTGTAACATTAATATGAATTTCCATTTTTTAAAACCAGGCTATTCAACCTCTTATTTAGCTTTAGAAAATTAAAAATGCATCCTTTGAAGGTTTAAACCAATTTGTGGCCATTTGAGAAATGCTATTCATGAACCTTAATATCCTAAGAGAACCGCCAAGCATTTAAAAGTGTTTTCTAAAGTGGTTTAAACAGTTATTAAAAATTATCTTGAATCAGTCTGTTGTGTACCTGAAACTAATATAATGCTACATGTCAATGCTTCAATAATACATATATTTTAAAAATTATTAGATGCATGAAATAAAATCTTCCTATCTATTTCAACTCTCAGATGCTAGAGGATTACCCTTCCTCAAAAAATAAATAGCTTTTGAGTGAGAAAAACCATGGAAGTTACACCCTGCTGGAAGAGTGGAGGGTGGGCAGGTAGAGACCATGCTTATTTTGTTCAAGAGTGGCCATCTTGAGCTCCTGAATAAGTACCTCATATTCAGTAAATTTCTGTTGAAAGAATGGATTCAGGTATTGGAGGAAGTCTCTAATTTGTTTTGGATTTTTGAAACATGGTCTAAATCACCAGTAAAGAACAGAAGAGAACTGGAGAAATACATAGCTGTAATTTATTTTTTACTGAGACATCTCTCCAAATTTCTTTTGGCTGAGCACCTGGGCCAATTTCTTAATTTCAAACTGAATTTACTATGGCACAAAGCCAGCTAGACAACATATTCTAGACGTTTTAAATTAACAAATATTGAGCTTCTGTGTGCCATTTGGTTTAAGTATTTGAAACAGATGATCTGAACCACAACCTTGGGGACTTCTATCCAGCTACTGCCAAACTTCTTCCCCTTGATGTCCTCCAGACACTGCAACATCAATGTGCTTAAATCCAAATGCTTCATCTATCCCTAACTCCCCTCTCCTGGTCAGCTTTTTGCATCTTAGTAACAAGAACAATCTTAGCCACTCACCCCAGCCAGAAACCAGAGAATTGCTAGATTTTTCTCTTTCTTTCCCACCTTCTAGAGGAAATCAATTGCCTACACCTTGGCAATTGCAAATATGTATATATTTGACAGAGAACGAGAGAGAGAGAGAAAGAGAGAGATTCCAAGTAGGCAGAGAGGTAGGCAGAGAGAGAGGGGAAAGCAGGCTCTCTGCTGAGCAGAAAGCCTGATGCGGGGCTTGATCCCAGGAACCTGAGACCATGACCTGAGCTGAAGGCAGAGGCTTAACCCACTGAGCCGCCCAGGCATCCTGCAAATGCATTTTAAACTGAACCTCCTCTAGTCATGCACAGAAGTATCACAGTGTAGGGTGGGTAGATGGGTATGAAGTCTGAAGAACAGACTGGAAACTGGGTAGGTAGGGAAGTATTGGTTTCTTTGAAGCATATTCTCAAAAATTGACACCCATTTTTTTCCACAATAATTGTTATGATTAGGATAAAAAATTCTTAAAGGAAACAACATGAAGTTGATTGAGACTCTGATATTATAGAGAAAGTAGTTGAACCGATGGCACCATTTTTATCTTTCCTAAGTAGCTAATGACAGAGACACAGATGCACTCTGTTAGAATTCTTTATCTCTATTCCTACTTTTTATTTCATTTCTTTTTCCATCTTGATGACAGAGTCATCAACGATAATTTTTATTGTCTACTTAAAAACCTTTACAACTTGACTTCCAGTAGAATGACTAGGAATAAAAAATACTGGTATTAAAAGGTGCCGATGAAGATGTGAAAAAATTGAAACCCTCATACACTGCCAGTAGGATTATAAAATGAAGCATCCACCTCAGAAAATATTCTAGCAGTTCCTTGAATGACTAAATGTAGAGTTACCATATGAGCCAGCAATTCCATGCCTATGTGTATGATCAAGAGAAATGAAAACCTATGTCCACAAAAAACGTGGACAGAAATGTTTATGGCAGCATTATTCATAATAGCCAAAAGTGGAAATAATCCAAATGCCCGTGAATGGATGAATAAATAAAAAATAGGGTATAGCCATGCAATAGAATATTATTTGGGCATAAAAATTAAAGAGGCACTGATATGTGCTACAACAGGGATGAACCTTGAAAACATACTAAATCAAAGAAACCGGTCACAAATGACCACATATGATAAGATTCCATTTCCTACAATGTATCCAGAATATGCAAATTTATAGAGAAAGAAAGTAGACTAACAATTGCTTAGGGCTTTTAGAGGACTTAGGGTTATGGAGGTGATAGCTACAGAGTATAGAATTTCTTTCTGAGGTGATGAAAATGTTCTAAAAACGTGTTAGTTGTAAATATCTACAAGTATACTAAAAACCTATGAACTGTACACATCAGATAGGTGAATCATACTGAATTTGAATTATATTATCAAAAAAGCTATTAAAACAAAAATTAAAAAAAGAAAACTTTACTGATCTACACAATAAAGCCCAAACAAATTTCACCCCATTCTGCGCCTTCTACAGGTCTGGCTTTCTCACTGGTTGCAAAAATTATTTAATTAGTTCTGACTCGGTCTTTCATCCGCATGCTGACTTTCAATACTCCAGACGGTTTCCATGGGTTCAAGTAACTCTTGCTCTTGCTGCTTCCTTTGCTTGGAATGTCTTTCCCAATGGTGCCTTCCTTTCAAGATCTTCCAGGCAAACACCTACTTATCTTCCAAGTCTATTCATTGGTCACCTCCATCATGAAACTGTTACCTAAACTTCCCAGGCTGAATTGTCCACTCCCTCTTTTGCACTCTAGTTCTACACCTTGTATGAACTTCTTATCACAGGATCTCTGGTGTTTCTATGCTTGCATGTTTCTTTCTCCCTTTTTAGACTGTGAGCTTTTCAGTAGCAAGGATGTCACTGTGTTTTTTTTTTTTTTCTCTTCCCTCCTTGACACTGTGGAGTTGCACACACCTGCTAGCCCTTACCTACCACATACTGAAATTGGAACTCAGGATAGAGACCAGACAGTCCTATCTTGATTTTACTCACATCCCGCCCCTACTGCTTTGTGGTCCTATGCCTTGTAATGACTGGAAAGCCCCTTTCCAGATTATCGGTCCAAATACTGACTCTGAGTCTTGAACTCTGACCCACTCAACCAAATTTTTGGCTATGCTATGCATACCGCCTGGCCCCTGGTGGGCCTGTATCTTTGGAAGTTGCAGCCTCTATACTGGACTGTGAACCTTACCAATTCTCTCCATTTTAACCAGATAGCTAACATTCTCAACTCTGCTTCATTCTGAGATTGATGGAATCAAGAACTCTAAACCTGTGCCATGTCCAATCCATCCTAAGCCAGCTCCTTGTTCTACCCTTCCTGATCAGGCTTCTCCCATGCTAGCTATGTCTTGGCACAGTTTCCTCTAATCCTAACCCTCTCCTTTCAGCATCTTTTTTTCCTGATCCTTTCTCTTTCTCTGCATGCCCCAAGTTTCCCGTGTATACAATAGGTGTATATGATTGCACCTAACAGAGTACCCTCCAGTTGTTGTCTCTCTGAACATCTCTCCTTCCCACTAGACCTCCAGGCTAGAGCTGGTCAACACTTCTTTTCTCCTTGGACCCATGATAGATGAATTTCATTTGCTGACACATTCTCTTGGATTTATCCACATGATGGGTCACAGCAAGCACCAGATGGGGTGTGAATTATCTGCAGTCTGTGAATTGTAACTCTACTCCTTTTATTCCTACTCAGGAATGCACCTGGCGATGCCAGTAAATGAGTACAAAATTATTAGAATGGCAAATGGATCCATTCTAATTTTTTTAAAGTAAATACTTCATCAACTTCAGTACTTTTTTATTCATAGCCTATTACTTGTGCTAGCCCTCCAAGGGCTATACACAATACCAGTGTGTTCTAAGGGTCTCTATTTAGAATCTTAAATCCCTGAGAGCAGGGACTTTATAACAGTTGTGTCTATAAATCCAGTATCTAGCACATCTTCTGACAAAAGCAGGTGCTCAGTGTGTGTTTGATTGGTGACTGATGAACTATGGGGTGAAATTAATTTTATTATTGTTTTAAGATGAAATTAATGTAAAAAAAATTCCTTGTGTCTGTATAAAAACAAATAGGAGACAGGCCGACTATCTCCAGAGAGTTCCAACTGTCTAAGGCAGCTTCTAAGGTCAAATTCTTCAGAATTGGATATTTTTTCACAGGCCATGATAGAGGTTACTGTGCAGAAGAAATAATTGACAAAGATGGTCCACTCCTAGATTGTTACTTTTACACACTGGCCATTGGTTTCTAGTCTGTTACTATGGATATCTTTTGAGCATCCATGTGAAACCCACTAGGTGAGGGACGCCTGGGTGCTTTAGTTGGGTAAGGAACTGCATTTGGCTCAGGTCATGATCCCAATGTCCTGGGAGGGAGCCCCACATCAGACTCCCTGCTTGGTGGGGAGCCGACTTCTCTCTCTCTCTCTGTCAAATAAATAAATAAATAAATAAAATCTTAAAAAAAAAAAAAGAAACCCACCAGGTGATCCATAAATCTATATTATCGTCATTTAGTCAAATGCTCACACAATAATATTTTTAGGGTTTTACTGCTCCATGGAGCCCATAATTATAAGGATCACAGTGAAAGAGTTTTTTTCTTAGAGAACATGATTCTGATACAGTGCTCACTATCTAATGTGTGACTTTAGCCTAGTCAACTCTGCTTTGCTGAGCCTTTAAAATGGGAATGAATAAATAATTTCCAATCTCATCATTGACCTAAAATTCTTGATTCTAACAAATATCAGAAGACTTTAGAAAGGATGTGGACAGATTGTTTTATAAAACAGGGATAGGATATTTTAAGAGTTGTTCGAAATCTTTATGTACCCTTACAAGGAGGTATGCTTGGTGTCTCAGTCCCCAGTTTATAGGAGACACTGGGCTTATTTTCCAATTCCTATACAAAATGGGTACCTAGACTGAGGTGGAGAAACAAGGACTCCAGGTTTGCTGCATGGCTGGTACATATGGATTGTGTTTTGGGGTATTTCCACAACTAGATCCAGATATAATATTTAAGGGCAGTATACTGGGGTTTGGAATAGATTATAGTTTAGACAGAATATTCCTTCCTTTAGCATTTAGAATCCACGAGTCTGTAGGCATCCTCACCAGTCTGTGTGATTTGTAAGAGGTACATTGCCTAACTTAAAAGAGCGATATGATGGGCTCCAAAGCCCAATGGAAAGATTAGCCTTTGAGGAGTAGAATGATACATTTTCTGTTGTAATGGGAGGAAAGGTGGAGAAATAGGTAGTGACACAGGTTTTCTATATGGAGGTTTTCTATATGGAGGTGAGGATGTGGGGGAATTCCTATCTAATGAAGTTTAGTTTTTTAGGAAGTAGAAGTCAAGGTCATCAACTGAGAGTGAAAAGGGGAGGGTATATGGTAGGTTTTGGTGAGGGGAGGAGATTTGAAATAATAGTCTTAGAGAGTGGGAAAGTGAGCTTCCTAGGGAAACAGTAGACATTCCAGGAAGTGTTATGTGCCCATTTAAGATTTGTATTTGGTAATTTTCTCTAGCATCATTCAAGACACAGGAAAAGTGCATTTTCAGATTCAACCAGGGTTTTGTTAGGATAGTACACCGAAGAAGAGAGTGTCAAGGGATTGTTAGTGGTAATGGGCCATAGCAACTAAGGTTGGATAAAGTTAATTGAAGATAGGAGATGGGTATTTCAGCAAATGATAAAAGGTCAAGATTAAAAATTGTAGCAGTGGAAGAGATTGTTAATAGAATAAGTAAGCTCAAAGAGATAAAGGGAGTGGCCAGAAATGAGATGTCTGAAACTGACATTATGGAAGAGATCATTCCCACAACATGGTTATGGGAATGACTGGCTGAGGTGGTATGGAAGAAAAAATCCCTGTGGTAGAGACAGTTAAGAAATTAATTGATACACTGAGATGTATGATGGGTCATCTATGTGGGTGTTACCATCTTGAAGAATGATGACAAAAGTGGGGATGATAAAAACGACTCTTATCCAGGATCCAGGATTGAATCTTGTAAAAAAAAAAAAAAAAAAAAGGAGGGGAATAACTTGGAGTTAATATGATAGCTTTGAGGAGGTAGAGTGGTGAGTATAGCTGACTGGCATGAGCTTCAAAGCAATGGGAAGAAGGGGGAGATGATTTGAGGTTCCAGTGGAAAGCGCAGAGGACCGTTTGGCTTCTGAATCTTTTCTGATGTGGACATGTGAGAGAAGGAATGCCTCTACTTGAGAAGATTTCCAAGGAAGCAATGCTCTTAGATGACAGCCTGGTTTCATTTAAGGGAAAGAGGAGATGGCTATGTTCAGAGAAGATGTCAAAGTTACAGTGTTCCCTGCTTAAGAATCTTAGAGAATTCAGGAGGAAGATATGGCAGAGTGGGGAAAAACAATGACCATGGAAGAGATTCAGATTCTAAAAGAGGAGGGGTAGAATCACTCATTTGAGGTTTCCACCCTGAGAGGGCCAAGAGAGTCTGAAAACACTTACTTTAGTGATGAGCTATCTCAGGAGCCTTACTATTCTAAGCATCGAAATTGTGAAGTCATTTAGGTAAGAATAAGAATAAAGCAAGCCTCTGGGGCATGCACTTAATTTCTTTATAATTAGGAACTTGTGGGTAAAGTAGAACTTGTTTAATAAATACACTGGTAGAAACATATAGAGCTCAAAAAATATGGCCTTGCATTTGGAGATTATCTAGTAATGAACATTGACTGGTTGAAAAGTGAAAAACCATGTCCCCCCCCCCACCACCACCACCATAAGTTCTTCCCTTGGCCCAGGTTTTGTGTAGAGAAAGTCTGTAACTTGCAGTAAATTCTCAAAGTGGTCTTTGACCCCCAAAGATTTCCAATCACTAGTCTACATGATCAATCAAACATTGGACAAGTTTAATTTTTTTCTGAATTAACTGAAATTAGACTGGATTTACCAAGGTTTTTTTTTTTTTTTTTTTTTTTTTTTTGTCATCACTTGGACACATCCTTATCTTTAGTTTACATAATTGACTTCTTTATGAACTCCGGTTACAGTGTAATGAGAAATACTATGCAGAACAACCTTAATAATTTCCCATCATTACTAACAGAGTTTTTGCAGTGTATTACACTTCATAAATCAGTGAGTAAATAAACAAAGAGAAATGGTAAACAGACAAGGGCATGTTGGCCCTGTGAATGTACTTGACTGTGTAATAAAAAAGTCCCTATAAACTACTTGGGATGTACAGTAATGGTTTGAGTAGTACTCTACACAAAAACAAACACCTCATTAACAGACTTCATTGGAATTGGTGATAATTCTGACCTACAGAATGGAGTAGGGGGATAACTCTGCATTAAAAAAAAATGTGTTTGATATAAATATTAATTATGTAAACAAAGAGAATGGGTAGCTTATTTGAATGAAGTCCAATAAGCTATTTTCAAAAGCTAATTTATAAACCATGTTTATAGTATTTGAATAGTACCAATGAATATGTAAATGACAGATGATTAATTATTTACTAAAGAACTCATGAATGTTTCCTGAGACCTGCAGCCCTGTTTCACTCCCCTGCCAGTCAGCATGCTGTGCTGTGTACTATGACCCCCAGACTTGCTCTCCCACCAGGTTGTGTGAATTTATTAGATGTAATGCAATTTTTAGTTTTCCTTTCTTTTAAGATCCATAAATATAGTTTGGAGTTCTATTGTAAGAGACTATTTTGACACAGACCTTCAGTCTTATGAGTTATGGAAAACAATAGTTTCTTTTGGCTTGAGGTAATTTCAGATGACTTGAAATGATTAAATAATTGTATAAGTGGAAGAAATGGATGCATTCCTGGAAACCTATAACTTCCCAAGACTAAAACAGGAAGAAACTGACAACTGAATAGATGAATAACTAGTAATGAGGTTGAAGCAGTGATCAAAAACCTCCCAAAAAACAAGCCAGGACCTGATGAGTTCCCAGGGGAATTCTACCATACACTCAAAGAAGAAATAATACCTATTTTGAAGCTGTTTCAAAAACCAGAAACAGAAGGAAAACTCTTTCTATGAGGCAAGCATTACCAAAACCACACAGAGACCCCATCAAAAAAGAGAATTTCAGACAAATACCCCTGATGAATATGGATGCCAAGATTCTCAACAAGATACTAGCTAATAGCATCCAATAGTACATTAAAAAGATTATCCACCATGACCAGGTGGGATTCATCCCTGGGATGCAAGGGTGGTTCAACAGTCACAAATCAATCAATGTGATAGAACAAATTAATAAGAGAAGAGAGAACAATATGGTCCTCTCAATTGATGCAGAAAAAGCATTTGACAAAATACAGCATGCTTTCCTGATTAAAACTCCTCAGAGTATAGGGATAGAAGGAACATTCCTCAACTTCATAAAACCCATCTATGAAAAACCCACAGTGAATATCATTCTCAATGGGGAAAAGCTAAGAGCCTTTCCCTTAAGATCAGGAAGATGACAAGGATGCCCACTCTTGCCACTGTTGTTCAACATAGTACTAGAAGACCTCGCAACAGCAATTTGACAACAAAAAGAAATAAAAGGTATTCAAATTGGCAAAGATGTCAAAATCAATCTCTTTGCAGATGACATGATACTTTATGTGGAAAACCCAAAAGATTCCATCTCCAAATTACTAAAACTCACACAGCAATTCAGTTATGTGGCGGTGTACAAAATCAATGCACAGAAATCAGTTGTTTCCTTATACACTAACAATGAAACTACAGAAAGAGAAATTAGAGAATCATTTTCATTTGTAGTAACACCAGCATCATAAGGTACCTGGGAATAAACCTAACCAAGGAGGTAAAGGATCTATACTCTAGGAACTGTAGAACACTCATGAAAGAAATTGAAGAAGACACAAAAAGATGGAAAAGCATTCCATGCTCATGGATCAGAAGAATAAACATTGTTAAAATGTGTCTGCTGCCCAGAGCAATCCATACTTTCAGCGCCATCTCAATCAAAATACCAACAGCATTTTTTGAAGTGCTGGAACAAACAAAACTAACATTTGTATGGAACCAGAAAAGACCCCAAATCGCCAAGGATATATTGAAAAAGAAAAACTAAGCTGGGGACATCATGTTGTCTGATTTCAAGCTCTATTAAAAAGCTGTGATCACAAAGACAGCATGGTACTGGCACAAAAACAGACACATAGACCAATGGAACAAGAGTAGAGAGCCCAGGTACAGACCTTCAGCTCTATGGTCAAAATAATCTTTGATGAAGCAGGAAAAAATATTCAATGGAAAAAAGGCAGTCTTTTCAATAAATGATGGTAGGAAAATTGGACAGCTATATACAGAAGAATGAACCTTAACCATTCTCTTACACCAGGCACACAGACAGCTCTAGGATTGCAGAGCACTCCCTGGGGATCAATCTGCTGCTGACTCAGGAAGCTTGATGTCCCATTTGCATCCTCACTCATCAGCAGAACTGATGCACAGGCTGGCCTCTCTCACTCCACAAGCATCTGGGACTGAGCAGGCAATCAGGGGAGGAGGGCTCAAAAAGGACTTGCTCGAGCCCAGACCAAACTGTATTTTTCATTAGTTTTGGAATAAAATTATGAATGAAAAGGGAGAGATCACAACTAACACCAAGGGAGTAGAAACAATCATCAGAAGTTATTATCAACAGTTATATGCCAATAAGCTAAGCAACCTAGATGAAATGGATGCATTCCTGGAAAACTATAAACTCCCAAAATTGAACCAGGAAGAAATTGACAACCTGAATAGACCAATATCTAGTAACAAGATTGAAGCAGTGTTCAAAAACCTCCCAAAAAACAAGAGCCCAGGACCTGACAGATTCCCTGGGGAATTCTACCAAACTTTCAAAGAAGAAATAATACCTATTCTCCTGAAGCTGTTTCAAAAAATTGAAGCAGAAGGAAAACTTCCAGACTCTTTCTTTGAAGCCAGCATTACCCTGATTCCCAAACCAGGCAAAGACCCTACCAAAAAGGAGAATTTCAGACCAATATCACTGATGAATATGGATGCTAAGATTCTCAACAAGATCCTAGCAAACAGGATCCAACAGCACATTAAAAAGATTATCCACCATGACCAGGTGGGATTCATCCCTGGGTTACAAGGTTGGTTCAACAGTCACAAATCAATCAGTGTCATAGAACAAATTAATAAGAGAAGAGAGAAGAACCACATGGTCCTCTCAATTGATGCGGAAAAAGCTTTTGACAAAATCCAGCATCCGTTCCTGATTAAAACGCTTCAAAGTATAGGGATAGAGGGAGCATTCCTGAATTTCATCAAATCTATCTATGAAAGACCCACAACAAATATCATCCTCAATGGGAAAAAGCTTGCAGCCTTCCCGTTGAGATCAGGAACACGACAAGGATGCCCACTCTCACCACTCTTGTTCAACATAGTATTAGAAGTCCTAGCAACAGCAATCAGACAACAAAGAGAAATAAAAGGTATCCAAATTATCAATGAAGAAGTCAAGCTCTCTCTCTTCTCAGATGACATGGTTCTTTATATAGAACTCAAAGTCCTTATACTTGTACATTATGTAGCCTTCAGTAGATTTTCAAATGTGCGACCTTTACAGTATGGGTCCTTCTTCCAGCGTGCTTTCTCAGGATTGGGCATATGTAGGCAAACAACCGAAACTTTAAATCTCCTTATTCCATTGTCAGTGAAAGCAGCAGAAATGACAGTGATCAAAAAGCCTTGACTTCTATGACTGAATCAATGACCAGTCCTTTCAGAACCAAGGGAGCTCACGTGACCATAAGCAGCGGTCTGCAGGACCATTATCACAAAAGACCAGCCAGCAATTTTGTTACAGAATCTTCTGAGGCAGCTTGTAATTTGGCTGTTTAATTAAACCTCACCAGCCCAGATTGCAGAGGGAAAGTACTGGGAATTTTCCACTGAACTGTCACTCTAAAACTGTGTTCTGCTATGGATTTGATGTCAGAAATCATAACAATATTTAGTGCCAGATAATTGGCCTAACAATGATCTTGAGTGACAGCTTGCATACTTGGGAGGTTAAATTAAAATTGATGTGCTTATTCGTCTCTCAGACTGTCAAATCTGTACATGTACCTTTTGCTTTTCCAGCACTGCTATGTCTTGGGGCAGTTGGCTGCAATCACTGGTTAATTCTGTGGCTTAAATTAGCAACAGAGTGGATTTGATTCCATTTCTTTCTTTCCTTTTCTCTCTCACTCTCTCTCTCTCTTTTTTTAAACTTGAATGAACATAATGAGAATAATGCTAATGGTAAGTTTACCAAACTGAGGCTGTAAAAAATTACATGTTTAGATGAATATTTTCTTGGCTTAATTCATCTGTCCAGAGAGTTTAGGACATGTCAAGTAGCTTCTAAGGACAGTGACTACTGTTATGGGGTGTTTACTCTGAGCTGGGTACTGGGTTCAAACTCTACCATTTCCTCATTTAAAACTTTGAGCCTCTCGGGGCACCTGGGTGGCTCAGTGGATTAAGCCTCTGCCTTTGGCTCAGGTCATGATCTCAGGGTCCTGGGATCAAGCCCCACATCGGGCTCTCTGCTCAGCAGGGAGCCTGCTTCCCCGACCCCCCCTCCTCTCTGCCTGCCTCTCTGCCTACTTGTGATCTCTCTCTCAATCTCTCTCTGTGTCAAATGAATAAATAAAATCTTTTAAAAAACCCCACAACTTCGAGCCTCTCTGTAGGGGAAGGTAACAGAACAATTTCATAGATGAGGAAGCATGCCAAGTCCCACAGCCAGTAAATGGAGGCTCTGATTGCAGTGCAGGTCTGCCTAACTCTGGAGCCCATGTTGCAAACTATGATTATATCATAATGCTTTCTGCCACAAACTATACCCTTCTCTGCCAAAAACCAAATTCTTTTCTTAAGAGTCTAAATTTGGAAGAGGCTTTTCTTATATTGCCTTATACCCAGAGGAAAAATTTATTCTAGAGCAACACACACCAAAAAAGTTAGAGATCAATGTAAAAAATTAATTCAGATGCTTTTACTTTAAGAACTTAATATAATTTTATGACAGTTACCATTATTATTTTTATTTCACTTCTACACTGTGGCTAGATGAGAGAGAGAAGTGAGGTGAGGGAAAGGGGAAATGGTAAAGAGAAATGAAAAGGAAGCACTGGGAAGTTGAGGGGAAAGGAAGATTGATGGGGATGAGGAGAGGGAGGCCTGGAAAGAATTCCTAGAAGTGGTGTGGAGAGGTACGGGCAAGGCTCTTGTACCTCTTTGGCCATTGCCCCTGGGAACTTTCTCCTGTGTCTTTCTCTTTTTTCCAGGTCTTTCTTTCTTTCTTTTTTTCTTTTAAGATTTTATTTATTTATTTGACAGAGATCACAAGTAGACAGAGAGGCAGGCAGAGAGAGAGAGGGAAGCAGGCTCCCTGCTGAGCAGAGAGCCCGATGCGGGACTCGATCCCAGGACCCTGAGATCATGACCTGAGCCCAAGGCAGCGGCTTAACCCACTGAGCCACCCAGGCGCCCCCCCAGGTCTTTCTTTTAATGTAGTCAATTTCTTCCATCTATTTGCTTTATCCTTTTTGCTCTGAAAAATACACAGCTCTCTTTTAACATGAAAAACCCTCTCTTGGTCTTAAGCCCTTTTGATCACTGACTGAACTAGTTATTGACTTGAGGCAGGAAGTCTGGGCATCCATTTGCCTGGCATTATCTTCTAGGTCCTAGAGGTGCCAAGTAGCTCAAAGTGGAGTTACTTCCTTTTCCTAAGTAAACATTCTGAATGATTGGAAATTCATCATGAGCTAATCAGGAGTAAGTAGATGTCAAAGACCATATCTTATTAAGATAACTGAATCTATTAAGAATGAAGTTCTGCCAAATCAGCTTATAGTGTCCTATAGATAAATCAAGTCACCGCAGTGATTGTTTTCCTTCTTTTTACCACTTACTTCTTTCTGTGGGCTTTGATCGCTATCTTCATTTCCTTTCTGTCCACTCATTATGATAATTTGGTACATACCTGTTCCCCTACTAAGCTGTACTTAAATGTTACTAATAACTTCCTTATTGAAAAATCATGTTTCTTTTACTCTCATGCTTTCTCTTCTTTCTCTTGTATGTATTGTATTTATATATTGGACAGTCTCCTTCATCTCTACATCCCTCCCTCAAATTATTTCTTTCTAGAACTGAATCTCAAATATCCATTCCATTCTAGAGAAGCTATATCTCAATGGTTAGAAAAGCTTTATTGGAGCACCTGGGTGGCTCAGTTGGTTGAGTGACTGCCTTGGGCGCAGGTTGTGATCCCAGGGTCCCAGGATGGAGTCCTGTATCAGGCTCCCTGCTCAGTGGGGAGTCTGCTTCTCCCTCTGACCCTCTCCCCTCAAATGCTCTCTATCACTCTCTCTCTCAAATAAATAAGTACAATATTAAAAAAAAAAAAAAGAAAAGCCTTATCTTGAATTGCGAGATTGGCTTGCTAAATTTAAGGTAAGCCACTCAATGGGAAGTTGAGGTTCTATTTATGCTAAGTGATATCTTCAGGTCATAAATTTAATTCTT
Organism: Mustela nivalis; assembly: GCF_964662115.1. Taxonomy (NCBI): domain Eukaryota; kingdom Metazoa; phylum Chordata; class Mammalia; order Carnivora; family Mustelidae; genus Mustela; species Mustela nivalis. The sequence continues at coordinate 35,690,828 of NC_139031.1, read as the reverse complement.
TTACATCTGGAATATATATCTTCCAGTGATGAAAAGAGATAGTGTCTTTTTGAGTGTGATTTTTTGGAGGCAATTATTTTATTTTTGATGCACATAGATCAAAAGGAGATATGGATTTTATAAATCTAATTTTCTGATATTCAATGATTTAAGCCTTTTGGCTCCCTGGGTATAATATGAATGTGTGTGTGTGTGTGTGTGTGTGTGTGTGTGTGTGTGTGTGTATGTGTGTGTATGGAGGGGACCCAACTTTGATAGTCGTAATCTAAGTTGAATTCTAACTGTCCAGTCTACCATCTCTTACCTTAGAGGGAAGACCACCGCACTTCCTGGATCTTACTCTAAGAATCTTTCTTCAATAACAATGTCCTCACTATAATGCACAAAGTATTTGCTTGAATATTATTCATGTATTTCTGGACTCTATTGTGTCTGTAGTCATCATGGACTTATTTATTTTGGGAATTGTGTATCTTATGAAATTGGTTGTCAACTTTATTATAGGGATACTTTCTCTTTGCCCTCCTCTGTTTAGAATGACAATATTTAGCTATTTTTTAAAATTTTTTATTTTTTATAAACATATATTTTTATCCCCAGAGGTACAGGTCTGTGAATCACCAGGTTTACACACTTCACAGCACTCACCAAAGCACATACCCTCCCCAATGTCCATAATCCCACCCTCTTCTCCCAAACCCCCTCCCCCCAGCAATCCTCAGTTTGTTTTGTGAGATTAAGAGTCACTTATGGTTTGTCTCCCTCCCAATCCCATCTTGTTTCATTTATTCTTCTCCTACCCACTTAAGCCCCCATGTTGCATCACCACTTCCTCATATCAGGGAGATCATATGATAGTTGTCTTTCTCTGCTTGACTTATTTCACTAAGCATGATACGCTCTAGTTCCATCCATGTTGTTGCAAATGGCAAGATTTCATTTCTTTTGATGGCTGCATAGTATTCCATTGTGTATATACACCACATCTTCTTGATCCATTCATCTGTTGATGGACATCTAGGTTCTTTCCATAGTTTGGCTATTGTGGACATTGCTGCTATAAACATTCGGGTGCATGTGCCCCTTTGGATCACTACGTTTGTATCTTTAGGGTAAATACCCAATAGTGCAATTGCTGGGTCATAGGGCAGTTCTATTTTCAACATTTTGAGGAACCTCCATGCTGTTTTCCAGAGTGGCTGCACCAGCTTGCATTCCCACCAACAGTGGAGGAGGGTTCCCCTTTCTCCGCATCCTCGCCAGCATCTGTCATTTCCTGACTTGTTGATTTTAGCCATTCTGACTGGTGTGAGGTGATATCTCATTGTGGTTTTGATTTGTATTTCCCTGATGCCGAGTGATATGGAGCACTTTTTCATGTGTCTGTTGGCCATCTGGATGTCTTCTTTGCAGAAATGTCTGTTCATGTCCTCTTCCCATTTCTTGATTGGATTATTTGTTCTTTGGGTGTTGGGTTTGCTAAGTTCTTTATAGATTCTGGACACTAGTCCTTTATCTGATATGTCGTTTGCAAATATCTTCTCCCATTCTTTCAGTTGTCTTTTGATTTTGTTAACTGTTTCCTTTGCTGTGCAAAAGCTTTTGATCTTGATGAAATCCCAATAGTTCATTTTTACCCTTGCTTCCCTTGCCTTTGGCATTGTTCCTAGGAAGATGTTGCTGCGGCAGAGGTCGAAGAGGTTGCTGCCTGTGTTCTCCTCAAGGATTTTGATGGATTCCTTTCGCACATTGAGGTCCTTCATCCATTTTGAGTCTATATTTGTGTGTGGTGTAAGGAAATGGTCCAATTTCATTTTTCTGCATGTGGCTGTCCAATTTTCCCAGCACCATTTATCGAAGAGGCTGTCTTTTTTCCATTGGACATTCTTTCCTGCTTTGTCGAAGATTAGTTAACTGTAGAGTTGAGGGTCTATTTCTGGGCTCTCTATTCTGTTCCATTGATCTATGTGTCTGTTTTTGTGCCAGTACCATGCTGTCTTGATGATGACAGCTTGGTAATAGAGCTTGAAGTCCGGAATTGTGATGCCACCAACTTTGGCTTTCTTTTTCAATATCCCTTTGGCTATTTGAGGTCTTTTCTGGCTCCATATAAATTTTAGAATTATTTGTTCCATTTCTTTGAAACAGATGGATGGTACTTTGATAGGAATTGCATTAAATGTGTAGATTGCTTTAGGTAGCATAGACATTTTCACAATATTTATTCTTCCAATCCAGGAGCATGGAACATTTTTCCATTTCTTTGTGTCTTCCTCAATTTCTTTCATGAGTACTTTATAGTTTTCTGAGTATAGATTCTGTGCCTCTTTGGTTAGGTTTATTTCTAGGTATCTTATGGTTTGGGGTGCAGTTGTAAATGGAATTGACTCCTTAATTTCTTTTTCTTCTGTCTTGCTGTTGGTGTAGAGAAATGCAACTGATTTCTGTGCATTGATTTTATATCCTGACACTTTACTGAATTCCTGTACAAGTTCTAGCAGTTTTGGAGTGGAGTCTTTTGGGTTTTCCACATATACTATCATATCATCTGCGAAGAGTGATAATTTGACTTCTTCTTTGCTGATTTGGATGCCTTTAATTTCCTTTTGTTGTCTGATTGCTGAGGCTAGGACCTCTAGTACTATGTTGAATAGCAGTGGTGATAATGGACATCCCTGCCATGTTCCTGACCTTAGTGGAAAAGCTTTCAGTTTTTCTCCATTGAGAATGATATTTGCAGTGGGTTTTTCATAGATGGCTTTGATGATATTGAGGTATGTGCCCTCTATCCCTACACTTGAAGAGTTTTGATCAGGAAGGGATGCTGTACTTTGTCAAATGCTTTTTCAGCATCTATTGAGAGTATCATATGGTTCTTGTTCTTTCTTTTATTGATGTGTTGTATCACATTGACTGATTTGTGGATGTTGAACCAACCTTGCAGCCCTGGAATAAATCCCACTTGGTCGTGGTGAATGATCCTTTTAATGTACTGTTGAATCCTATTGGCTAGTATTTTGTTGAGTATTTTCGCATCTGTGTTCATCAAAGATATTGGTCTATAGCTCTCTTTTTTGATGGGATCCTTGTCTGGTTTTGGGATCAAGGTGATGCTGGCCTCATAAAATGAGTTTGGAAGTTTTCCTTCCATTTCTATTTTTTGGAACAGTTTCATGAGAATAGGAATTAGTTCTTCTTTAAATGTTTGGTAGAATTCCCCCGGGAAGCTGTCTGGCCCTGGGCTTTTGTTTGTTTGGAGATTTTTAATGACTGTTTCAATCTCCTTACTGATTATGGGTCTGTACAGGCTTTCTACTTCTTCCTGGTTCAGTTGTGGTAGTTTATATGTTTCTAGGAATGCATCCATTTCTTCCAGATTGTCAAATTTGTTGGCGTAGAGTTGCTCATAGTATGTTCTTATAATAGTTTGTATTTCTTTGGTGTTAGTTGTGATCTCTCCTCTTCTTGTTGGACAGACCCTTTGAGTATGATATAGTGTCCTTCCTCATCTCTTATTATATTCATGATTTTATTTATTTGGGTCCTTTCTCTTTTCTTTTTGATAAGTCAGGCCAGGGGTTTATCAATTTTTTTGATTCTTTCAAAGAACCAGCTCCTAGTTTCATTGATTTGCTCTATTGTCTTTTTGGTTTCTATTTCATTGATTTCTGCTCTGATCTTTATGATTTCTCTTCTCCTGCTTGGCTTAGGGTTTCTTTCTTGTTCTTTCTCTAGCTCCTTTAGGTGTAGGGTTAGGTTGTGTACCTGAGACCTTTCTTGTTTCTTGAGAAAGGCTTGTACCACTATATATTTTCCTCTCTGGACTGCCTTTGTTGTGTCCCACAGATTTTGAACCATTGTATTTTCATTATCATTTGTTTCCATGATTTTTTTCAATTCTTCTTTAATTTCCCGGTTGACCCATTCATTCTTTAGAAGGATGCTGTTTAGTCTCCATGTATTTGGGTTCTTTTCAAACTTCCTTTTGTGGTTGGGTTCTAGCTTTAGAGCATTGTGGTCTGAAAATATGCAGGGAATGATCCCAATCTTTTGATACCGGTTGAGTCCTGATTTAGGACTGAGGATGTGATCTATTCTGGAGAATGTTCCATGTGCACTAGAGAAGAATGTGTATTCTGTTGCTTTGGGATGAAATGTTCTGAATATATCTGTGATGTCCATCTGGTCCCTTGTGTCGTTTAAGGCCTTTATTTCCTTGCTGATCTTTTGCTTGGATGATCTGTCCATTTCAGTGAGGGGAGTGTTAAAGTCCCCTACTATTATTGTATTATTGTTGATGTGTTTCTTTGATTTTGTTATTAATTGGTTTATATAGTTGGCTGCTCCCACGTTGGGGGCATAGATATTTAAAATTGTTAAATCTTCTTGTTGGACAGACCCTTTGAGTATGATATAGTGTCCTTCCTCATCTCTTATTATAGTCTTTGGCTTAAAATCTAATTGATCTGATATAAGGATTGCCACTCCTGCTTTCTTCTGATGTCCATTAGCATGGTAAATTCTTTTCCACCCCCTCACTTTAAATCTGGAGGTGTCTTCGGGCTTAAAATTAGTTTCTTGGAGGCAACATATAGATGGGTTTTGTTTTTTTATCCATTCTGATACCCTGTGTCTTTTGACAGGGGCATTTAGCCCATTAACATTCAGGGTAACTATTGAGAGATATGAATTTAGTGCCATTGTATTGCCTGTAAGGTAACTGTTACTGTATATGGTCTCTGTTCCTTTCTGATCTACCACTTGTAGGCTCTCTCTTTGCTTAGAGGACCCCTTTCAATATTTCCTGTAGAGCTGGTTTGGTGTTTGCAAATTCTTTCAGTTTTTGTTTGTCCTGGAAGCTTTTAATCTCTCCTTTTATTTTCAATGATAGCCTAGCTGGATATAGTATTCTTGGCTGCATGTTTTTCTCGTTTAGTGCTCTGAAAATATCATGCCAGCTCTTTCTGGCCTGCCAGGTCTCTGTGGATAAGTCAGCTTCCAATCTAATATTTTTACCATTGTATGTTACAGACTTCTTTTCCCGGGCTGCTTTCAGGATTTTCTCCTTGTCACTGAGACTTGTAAATTTGTAAATCTTATTGATTTTGAGGGGCGTTCTCTGAACCTCCTGAATTTTGATGCACGTTCCCTTTGCCATATTGGGGAAATTCTCCCCAATAATTCTCTCCAGTATACCTTCTGCTCCCCTCTCTCTTTCTTCTTCTTCTGGAATCCCAATTATTCTAATGTTGTTTCGTCTTATGGTGTCACTTATCTCTCAAATTCTCCCCTTGTGGTCTAGTAGCTGTTTGTCCCTCTTTTGCTCAGCTTCTTTATTCTCTGTCATTTGGTCTTCTATATCACTAATTCTGTCTTCTGCCTCATTTATCCTAGCAGTGAGAGCCTCAATTTTTGATTCCACCTCATTAATAGCTTTTTTTATTTCAACTTGGTTAGATTTTAGTTCTTTTATTTCTCCAGAAAGGGCTTTATATCTCTCGAGAGGGTTTCTCTAATATCTTCCATGCCTTTTTTGAATCCGGCTAGAACCTTGAGAATTGTCATTCTGAACTCTAGATCTGACATATTACCAATGTCTGTATTGATTAGGTCCCTAGCCTTCGGTACTGTCTCTTGTTCTTTTTTTTGTGTTCAATTTTTCCGTCTTGTCATTTTGTCCAGATAAGAGTATATGAAGGAGCAAGTAAAATACTAAAAGGGTGGCAACAACCCCAGGAAGATATGCTTTAACCAAATTAGAAGAGATCCTAAATCGTTAGGGGGGAGAAAGGGGATAAAAAGAGGTTCAAAAAGGAAGAAAGAAAAAAAAAGAAAAATGAAAAAAAAAGAAAAGAAAAGAATTAAAAAAAAGGAAAACAAATAAGAAAAATATAAAAAAGAAAAAATATATATATTGGATAAACTAGTTAAAAAACGTTAAAAAAGAAAAAGGTAAAAGTTAAAAAAAAATTTCCAGAAGGCGAGAAAAAAAACCAAAAAATGAAAAAAAAATTCAATTAACTGCAAGACTAAAAAAAATCACAGGGAAAAAGCCATGAGTTCCATGCTTTGCTTTCTCCTCCTCTGGAATTCTGCTGCTCTCCTTGGTATTGAAACCGCACTCCTTGGTAGGTGAACTTGGTCTCGGCTGGATTTCTTGTTGATCTTCTGGGGGAGGGGCCTGGTGTAGGCCTGCCCCAGGCGGAATTGCACCGCCCTTATCAGGGGCTGGGGTGAGTAATCTGCTCAGGTTTGCTTTCAGGAGCTTTTGTTCCCTGATCGCTTTCCGCTTTCCGTAGAGTTCCGGAGGACAGGAATACAAATGGCAGCCTCCTGGTCTCCGGCCTGGAGGAGCCGAGAGCCCAGGGCCCCACTCTTCAGTGCGCCCTCAGAGAACAGCGCCCAGTTATTCCCGTCTGCCTGACCTCCGGCTGCGCTCACCGAGCCTGCGACCGGTTCAAGGTAACACCGAGCTGCGAGCTTACTGTCGGCTCTGTCTCTGCAGCCGGCTTTCCCGTTCCAATACCCGCAAGCTCTGCAACACTCAGACACCCCCGATCCTTCTGTGACCCTGCGGGACCTGAGGCCATGCTGACCCCGCGTGGGCTTCGCCCCGGTTTAGCCTCTGGAGCGATGTCCCTCGGTGGAACAGACTTTTAAAAGTCCTGATTTTGTGCGCGGTTGCTCCGCCGCTTGCTTGGAGCCGGCCCCTCCCCCCGGGGTCTATCTTCCCGTCGCTTTGGATTCACTTCTCCGCCGGTCCTACCTTTCAGAAAGTGGTTGCTTTTCTGTTTCCAGAATTGCTGTTCTTCTTCTCTTCGGTCTGCTGATGGATTTTCAGGTGTTTGCAATCTTTAGATAAGCTATCTAGCTGATCTCTGGCTAGCTGAAGTAGTCTCAGCCTGCTACTTCTCCGCCATCTTGACTCCTCCTCCTAGCTATTTTTGAAAAGGTATTATTCTGCATGTTTTGCTTACTGACATAGTAAAGAGATTTGGGTTGTGTCAATATAAAGAAGAACTGAGTGGTTGAGAAGAAAGAAAACAGTTACTATTGTCAGAATCTATCTATATGACACCAACAAACTGGTTTGGTAGACTTATGTTCTTAATTGATTAAATTATTACTATGAAATATGGTCTTAGATATCTACCGGCTCATGATTAATTTCTGACTCATAATCCTACTTTTCTGACAATTTGCCTTTAGAAAATTTCTAATAGGATTGAAAGCTTGAAAAATGAGTCTTGGCTAATTTGAAAAACCTGGAGCCCAAATGAAGGAAATAGAGCCAACTTATATAATGAGACTAATTCATTCAACTTTAAAGGACTATACAATATTTGGGTTCTTGAATACTTTTTTTTTTTTAAGATTTATTTATTTATTTTAAATAATTTCTACACCCAGTATAGGGCTTGAACTTGTGACCTCAAGATCAAGATTCTCCTGCTCTTCCCACTGAGCCAGCCAGGTGTCCCTGGGCTCTGGGATTTTTAAGAATATTAAAGTTGGTAGAAAATACCCACATTACCTTCATTTTATATATATTATTATGCCAGTAGAGTGGGTGAGGTCTCAGTTTTAAAAGTCATGGATAAAGAATGAGAAAAGGACACATGTGAACTATAATTTCTATGTAAATTTTAATAACAACAGTTATTATTTTAATCACCTCCAAAAGTCAGGCTAACTCTCCATTGTCAATATAAGAAGTATGCAGACTGTGACAGGTTTTATCAATCAGGATCCAGACAGGAAATAAATGGCTCACTTAAATGAGTATGAGAAGAGTTTAATAAAAGGACTGTTTACAAAGTTGTAGGCAAGGTCAAAGGAATGAAGGATTTCAGCAAGGAATGAACCAGCAGGAATGAAGCACTACAGGGCTAGCAATAGTAGGGAGCCACTATCATCCAAGGCCTGAAACAGCAAGACAAGAGAGCAATTACCAGAACCCCAGAGAGAGAAAGCAGCTGTAGGAGAGTCTGTCTGACAGGTGTTGAGGCCTTTGGCAGAGGGAAAGAGTTAAACCATGGCCTAGCAAATAGATACCTGGTCTCACTTTCCTCTCCTTCACTTTGATGTTCCACTAGTGCCTTCCATTGGCTGAACCCAACTGGAAGCCAGAAGATAATACAGCCCTTTGATGCAATTCATGTAAGTCAGTCACCAGAATAGAGAGCAAGGAAGAGAAGTTCGGAAAGTAAATTTGCTCTGGAAAAGCAAGTGAAATATTTCCAGCTTAAGGGTTATGCTTGATCTCTTGCCTACCACAATTCACTTAGGGTCTTTACTTTTATTGGTCTAGATATTAGCATCACTCCTTCTCTTGAATGACACAAATTACTTCCTTCTTGCCATATCAAATGTTTCATTTACTCTCACACTTTTTCTTCTATTTATGCACATTGCATGATCTCTCCTACATTTTTCCCATTCCAAATTATGTATTTCTAGAACTATAGCTCAAGTCTCCATTCCAGTCCAGAAGAACTTTATTTTGAACTAGATGAGATGGCTTCCTAATTTTAGAACAAGCCAGTTGAAGGGAATTGAGGTTCCATTTGATGCTTTCCCACCCCTACTGAAGAATATGTAAAACTTAGAAGGGATTGTTTCCTTGGAAACAATGAGCTATGACTTCCGAAGTCCATGAATACTGTGAGTTAGAACCATGGCAATATTGCCAGTATGCCAAGGTACACGATAGCTGTCCTTATAGATGAATTATCTTCTGTGACAATGTCTCCTGAAAACTGTCAGGCAAATGGGAAAAGGAAAAAAAGTCCTATATATTTCTGAATTTACACAGGAATTGCTCTATCAGGAAGTGTTGAGCTCTTAAAAGACTTAAGTGCCTTTAAAACACACCTTGTAATACAATTCAGTCTTACTATCTTTGTCTTGATGTGAATAGACTCTGTTGGATAATGGTTCAGGCAAGTTTACCAACACACTTTGCCAGCATGAGTTTACTTTCAAAAAGGCATAATTTGGTCCCAATCTCATCTTTTTCTCCAATCTCATCTTTCACTATTCCCTTTAGCACTCATTGTGCGTGTCCACACACACAGATAGATACCCACAGATATGCTCTACTCCACCATACTACACTTCCTTTTTAATTCTGGGTTTTGTGTGTGATATTCATCCTGCTAACAACACTTTCCCTCCTTCTTGTATTTTTCCCATCCTGCCATTCATGATATTGTATTCTGTTTGATTATTAATGACATTGGGCTATCATTAGGCTGAGAGCAGGGGCTATTTCTTACTTATTTGTCATTGAATCTCCAGGACAGTGCCTGGCATGTAATCACTTCTCTTTTATCTGTTGAAGCAACAGGAAAATTTTGTTCACCAATGTTTATCCTAAAAGTTCTGCTTAGGATGATCTCATTTGTAACTGGGAAAGAAAACTGTAAAGTGTCTGAGTAATTCACAAATACAAGTTCATTTCCTGAATAAGTAGCAGAGTAATAGACAGTGTGCTGCACTGGGAGGGCCCCAGACTTGTTAGACCACTGTGAGGACACTGGCAACTACTGTGTGCTTCTCAGATTCAATGCCCACCAGAATCCCTTCAGATTATTTGTCGCAATTACCCAAGCTAGAATGTCTGCCTCTCAGACCTTCTGAATCACCACCTCTGGGGGTGGGTACTGAGAGTCTGTGTTTTATTAACTGCCTCATCATCCTCCAACTGTTGGTTCTGGTGTTCCTCAGGCAGGCAAAGCTTTGACCCCTGAAAGGTTTTCAAGCTCCCTGAGGACCTGTGATCTTGCCATGGGCATGAGTCACCAACAACCTTAAGTTTGTAAATGATATTTGTAAATATTCACAGTTTTATGTTTTAATTTTTTATGACTTGTAGGCTTTCCCCTGGGGAGATGTTTAATTTTCTTGTGCTGTTTTGTATTGCAGGGTCTTATTCATTTGATTAATTTTTAATTGGAGGCTCATGCTGAGCTATTTCGACTATGAGTAGAAACAGCTCTGTACTGCTTTTCCAGGGGAATTCTGATTAATGCACTTTCATTGTGGTCCCTGGAGACCACCAATTTCCTTGTCCCCCAATTATGTGTATTCTGTCAAGAGAAAGGCAGAAAGTTGGGGAAAGATACATATGGTTGAACAATGTTGAGATGTGCTGGGTGACAGTGTTAAAAACCTATTTTTACATGCCTATAGGTACGGATTTACTTGCATGTGTCCATGGAATCACCCAGTGTAATTCTGCCTCTTTGGTTTTTACAATAATTTGTTTTTATTAGAAAATTGTTTGCTCTAAAATTAAGCATTTAATCTCAACAGACACCTCTGCTAAAACTTCCTAATATGCATCCCAGTCTAGAAAATGATTGTTAGAGTCATTTTGGTTAGTTGGTTCTGCTGATTCTTCTACTTAGGCTTGTTATTGAAGCCAAGTGAGTCATTTTCTTATAACAACTCATTGTAAATCAACCAAAGATCTTCAGAATGGTCAACAGACCTCTCCTATGGCCACCTGGTAGCCTTGTGTTTCTCCTCATGAGCCAGATTTTGAGTTTTTCTACAAAGTTGCATGAAAATATTAGATACAGGAGAATCATGGCATGTAAGTTCCCAGAAGATTAGTATATTAGTTATCTTCTGCAGTGTAACAAATTACCACACAGTTAGTGGTTTAAATGACACCGACTTATCAGCAGAGTTGGGTAGATCAGAAATATGGTAGGGGATCCTGTGGGTTCTCTGCCTGGAGACTCACAAGGCAGAAATTAAGACATTGGCCTATGGGGGAGGGGGAACTTTAATCTAGAGACTCTGGGGAAGAATCTACTTCCAAACTCATTTAGGGTGTTGGCAGAATTTAGTTCTTTTCAGCTATTCAGGTTGCCATTTCTTTGCTGACTGTTGGCTGAGGGGTCTTTCTTAGCTCTTAGAGGCTGCTCTCTTGTCCTTATATTCAGCCCCTCCATCTGCAAAGCCAGCAGTAATGCATTAAATTTTTTTTCATGCTCACATCTCTAGGATTTTGCCCTCTACTACAAGCCACAGAAAACACTGCTTTTACAGGGGTTTTGTGATTGGGTCAAGACTACCCATGTATTGTCTGTCTCCAAAGATCAGTTGATTTGGGGCTTTACATCTTAAAAATCCCTCTAGAATGGTATTGAGATTGGCATTTGATTGAATAACTAGGGGATAGGAATCTTGGGAGTCTACCTGAGAATTCTGCTTAAAACTTACAAGGGCATTACTTAAAATGATAAGAAAATGGTTATATTTAAAAATATATGTAATCTATATTATATATGCAATTTAGATTATTCAACCTTAATTGGCTGATAATATGGCTGCTATCTTTGGGAAAGATACTAGTTGTAGCAGTATATAATATTGTTTATGTGTTATATGAAAGCCAGAAATCAAACTATGAGGATGTATAATCTTTTACTGAATTTAAAGGTAAACTTCCTCTTGAGTTTTATACAAAATAGTTCATCTCTACAGGTAGGATTTTTAGGTCATCTAAATACTCACTCTACAATACATCATTAGTTTTTGTATGGCGACTAACATAACACAATAAAAAAAAATAAAAAAAAATAAAATGAGTAAATGCTCACTCTAATGCTTTATTCTGCTAGGCATTTCCCAATAATTACCTGTTAGAACTGAGGGCCCACTATTTCTTATCTGTTGCCTGGTTTCAAGTATTTATTTATGGACCATGATAGCTAATACAAAACTCCTGTCATGATTGGTTTGTCTTATATTTAAACAACCACCATTTAATGGAAAGTCCTTTTCCTGAATAACTCAATAGGCCAGCTAGCTTATTGTATCAAAATACTTAAAATTCTTACTAAATGTCTATCTTTTAAAAAAATCTTCAATGGTACTGAGTGGCGAGTGATTGAAATCTGTTTAGAACAATGTACTTAAAATCAGTGAGAGAAAATAGTGTTTACAATGAATAGGATCATAAGAACTGGGTCTAAGGTTGGTGTATATGGTTGAACCATGAATTTGCATATTGACATTGGGACCAAGAACAAAAGCTATAGCAAGGTGTGCAAAGAAGAGAGAAGATTCAGGAGAAGGATGAGATCAGGAAAGTGCCTGGGGGATGATGGATAAACATAAGCAAGGGCTGTCCAAACTGGTCAGAGGGAGGCTGTGCTTTTATATCTGGGCATACGCTGAAGGCCTAGTTTGAAGCAAGGCAGTGAGTCAAACTAGGAGGAAGGTAGGAATCATAAGAACACAGACAATGGAGATCGGTGGTTCTTAATTTCTAATATAACCCATTGTTCTCCTTCCTAAAACATACATACACAGACAAACAAAACTACATATAAAATTTTAAAAAAATTATTATTATCAAATATAATGTGTTATATGTCCCCGGGTACAGGTCTGTGAATCATCAGGCTTACACATTTCACAGCACTCACCCATACCATCCCCAATGTCCATAACCCAACCACCCTCTCCACTCACCCCTCCCCAATGCAACCCACGGTTCGTTTCATGAGATTAAGAGTCTCTTATGGTTTGTTTCCCTCCTGATCCTATCTTGTTTCATTTTTTTCCTTCCCTGCCCCACACAACCCCCAACAACCACCCACAACCCCCACCATCTCAAATTCCTCATATCAGAGAGATCATATGATACTTGCCTTTCTCTGATTGACTTATTTCGTTTAGCATAATGCCCTCTAGTTCCACCCATGTCATTGCAAATGACAAGATTTCATTTCTTTTGATGGCTGCATAGTATTCCATTATATATATATATATATATATATATATATATATATATATATATATATATATATACCACTTCTTCTTTATCTGTCCATCTGTTGATGGACATCTAGGTTCTTTCCATAGTTTGGCTGTTGTGGACATTGCTGCTATAAACATTTGGCTGCACATGCCCCTTCAGATCACTACATTTGTATCTTTGGGGTAAATACCCAGTAGTGTGATTGCTGGGTCATTGGGTAGCTCTATTTTCAACTTTTTGAGGAACTTCCTTGCTGTTTTCCAGAGTGGCTGCACCAGCTTGCATTCCCACCAACAGTGTAAAAGGGTTCCCCTTTCTCTACATCCTAGCCAACATCTATCTTTTCCTGACTTATTAATTTTAGCCATTCTGACTGGTGTGAGATGGTATCTCATTGTGGTTTTGATTTGTATTTCCCTGATGCTGAGAGATGTTGAGTACTTTTTATGTGTTGACTGGCCATTTGGATGTCTTCTTTGCAGAAATATTTGTTCATGTCTTCTGCCCACTTCTTGACTGGATTATTTGTTCTTTGGTTGTTGAATTTGATAAGTTCTTTATAGATTTTGAATACTAGCCCTTTATCTGATAATGTCATTTGCAAGTATCTTCTCCCATTCTGTCAGTTGCCTCTTAGTTTTGTTGACTGTTTCCTTTCTTGTGCAAAAACTTTTGATCTCGATGAAATCCCAAAAGTTCATTTTTGCCCTTGCTTCCCTTGTCTTTGGCAATGTTTCTAGGAAGAAGTTGCTGTGGCTGAGGTTGAAGAGGTTGCTGCTGTGTTCTCCTCAAGGATTTTGATGGTTTCCTGTTTCACATTGAGTCTTTCATCCATTTTGAGTCCATTTTTGTGTGTGGTGTTAGGAAATGGTCCAGTTTCACCTTTCTGCATATGGTTGTCCAATTTTCCCAACACCATTTTTTGAAGAGACCATCTTTTTTCATTAGATATTCTTTCCTGCTTTGTCAAAGATTAATTGACCATAGAGTCGAGGGTCTATTTCTGGGCTCTGTATTCTGTTCCACTGATCTATGTGTCTTTGTGCCAGTACCATACTGTGTTGATGATGACAGCTTTGTAATAGAACTTGGAGTCTGGAATTGTGATGCCACCAACTTTGGTTTTCTTTTTCAACATTCCTCCAGCTATTTGGGGTCTTTTCAGGTTCCATATAAATTTTAGGATTATTTGTTCCATTTCTTTGAAAAACATTGATGGTATTTTGATAGGGATTGCATTAAACGTGTAGATTGCTTTAGGTAGCATAGACATTTTCACAATATTTGCTCTTCCAACCCATTAGCATGGAATATTTTTCCATTTCTTTGTGTCTTCCTCAGTTTCTTTCATGAGTACTTTATAGTTTTCTGAGTACAGATTCTGTGCATCTTTGGTTAGGTTTATTCCTAGGTATCTTATGGTTTTGGGTGCCATTGTAAATGAGATAGACTCCTTAACTTTTCTTTCTTTTGTCTTGCTGTTGGTGTATAGAAATGCAACCAATTTCTGAGCATTGATTTTATGTCCTGACACTTTGCTGAGTTTCTATATAAGTTGTAGCAGTTTTGGAGTGGAGTCTTTGGGTTTTCCACATAAATTATCATATCATCTGCAAAGAATGAGAGTTTGACTTCTTCTTTGCTGACTTGGATGCCTTTAATTTCTTTTTGTTGTCTGATTGCTGAGGCTAGGACTTCTAGTACTATCTTGAATAGCAGCGGTGATAGAGGACATCCCTGCCAAGTTCCTGATCTTAGGGGAAATGCTCTCAGTTTTTCCCCACTGAGAATGATATTCGCTGTGGATCTTTCATAGATGGCTTTGATGGTAGTGAGGTATGTGCCCTCTATCTCTACACTTTGAAGAGTTTTGATCAAGAAAGGATGCTGAGGCACCTGGGTGGCTCAGTGGGTTAAAGCATCTGCCTTCGGCTCAGGTCATGATCCCAGGGTTCTGGGATTGAGCCCCACATCGGGATCTCTGCTCAGCAGGGAGCCTGCTCCCCCCCCCCCCCGCCTGCCTCTCTGCTGACTTGTGATATCTATCTGTCAAATAAATAAATAAAATCTTTAGAAAAAAAAAAAGAGAAAGGATGCTATACTTTGTCAAATGCTTTTCCAGCATCTATTGAGAACCATCATATGGTTCTTGTTCTTTCTTTTATTAATGTATTGTATCACATTGATTGATTTGTGGATGTTGAACCAACCTTGCAGCCCAGGAATAAATCCCACTTGGTCATGATGGATAATTTTTTTAATGTATTGTTGGATCCTATTGGCTAGTATTTTGGTGAGAATTTTTGCATTTGTGTTCATCAGTGATATTGGTCTGTAATTCTATTTTTTGATGGTGTCTTTGTCTGGTTTTGGAATCAAGGTAATGCTGGCCTCATAAAATGAGCTTGGAAGTTTTCCTTCCATTTCTATTTTTTGGAACAATTTCAGGAGAATAGGTATTAATTCTTCTTTAAATGTTTGGTAGAATTCCCCTGGGGAAGCTGTCTGGCCCTAGACTCTTTGTTGGGAGATTTTTGATGACTACTTCAATCTCCTTACTGATTATGGGTCTGTTCGGGTTTTCTATTTCTTCCTGGTTCTGTTTTGGTGTTTATAAGTCTCCAGGAATGCATCCATTTCTTCCAGACTGTTGAATTTTCTGGCATATAGTTGCTTAAAAGATTTTCTTACAAATGTTTGTATTTCTTTGGTGTTGGTTGTGATCTCTTCTCTTTCATTCATGTTTTTATTAATTTGGGTCCTTTGAATTTAATTCTGGACCAGGTATGGATTATGACTGTATAGATGCGCAGATCAACAGACACTCAACACAGGCTCTGGAATTTGGATACAAACCCAGAATTGAGACATTGTCTGAAACCTCGTGCAAAACCATAAATGGGCAGCAGTCAGCAGGCATCAAAGTCCTTGATTTGAAGTTACCCACTTCTTTTACCAAGAACCTCTGTATACACCCTGGTCACTCAGTAACCAGTGTTGTGGTGTGACCTGTGCAAAGTCTAGAAGGAGTGAGGCTAAAGAGGATGAACTTGGTTGTGTAGGATAGAAAGAAACATGAGCCCTATTATCTAGATTATATTCTAAAGTGTTCTGAATGGATACTTAAAGTGGAACTAACTTTTATTTTGCTGTTTAAAAATCTTGTTCTCGGGGCACCTGGGTGGCTCAGTGGGTTAAGCCACTGCCTTCGGCTCAGGTCATGATCTCAGGGTCCTGGGATCAAGTCCCGCATCGGGCTCTCTGCTCAGCAGGGAGCCTGCTTCCCTGTCTCTCTCTCTCTCTCTCTCTGCCTGCCTCTCCATCTACTTGTGATCTCTATCAAATAAATAAATAAAATCTTAAAAAAAAATAAAAATCTTGTTCTCTTTACACATTTCTGGCACCTTGATGGTGCAATTCTTAAATCTGTGCATCTGAGAAAATTGTTAAAAGGTTTTTTAAGCTGGACGTTCACACAAGCTTATTTAGTTTATATTCCTGAGTATTTAAATAATTAAGAAGGAGCTTCAGGAAATTGTCAAATGAAATAGGTGCCTAATAATTGATGAAATACAAATGACTTTCAAGTGGAAAGACAGAGCAAGAGCAGATTTAACCTCCAAGGCAAGATAGTCAAGAGAAAGCATTTAAAAATATATCGTTCAGTTTTGTCTAGGATTACTTGGCAAAAAAAAATCACTAAAGTTAGAGTTTTAAGATGGTACTTTCTTCTCTTTATCAAATCTGTAGCTGGAAAAACTATGTGGGTTGAGAATTTCATTGATTATGAGCATTTATGAGGCATCCAAAAGGGCCTAAGAATTCTCTACTATAGTCCCCTTCTTATCAGAGGGGACTATACTGACTTATGTGCCTGTTGCATCCATATTAAGGATTCAGTGTGTCACTTTTTCTTCCTGACTGGTATTATCCTCAGTGATTTATATTTAGTTTCTGAAACAGTTTGGGGGAATTTTAGACCATTAAGCGTGTCACTGCAGTCATAACTGGAGGTTAGTCTGTGTTTTGAGTTTAGTTTCTCTTTAGGTAGGAGACGTTGCTAATAACTATGGACATCACACATACTGGGACCTCCTTCTTAGGAAGAGGATTCATGTACAGGGACAAATCCAAGGAAAGGACCATGGAAATGAGGATGTGTTTGGGAAATGTATCGTAAACAAATGTGTTTGGAAAAATCCAACTATTCTAACTTTTAGTGACTTATTGTTTATATTGAACATGAATTAATTGAACATAAGTTGTAAATGTATTTTGTAAATCATTTACTGTTTCACTGTTAGCCTTTCTCTGTCAGTATGCACATGTTTATAATCTTAAACCACATACATCTTTAGAATGTAGTGTTGTTAGTTGCAATATTTCTTTGATGGTTATAACTCTATGAAGTAAGCAGGAAAGTTAATAATATTTGTAGCTTTAAAAGATGTATAACTGAGGCACAGAGGGATAAGGTAACCTGCCCAAAGTTACACATATTATAAAAGGCGGACTTAGGAGTTGAACCTTGTCTTCTTACTCTTGAATATCTGTAGATGTGCTTCTGCTCCACCATCCTAAGGAAAGGTATTCTGTGATTTGTTTTTCCAGAGGCAATGATAAACTTGTACTTTTTAGTGAAGCCCCAGTGCCAACAGTCATGTCAGGAGTAAGTGTCAGTAAGTGTCAGTAAGTGCCTGTGCTCCTCACATTGGACTTCTCTTCAAATGGCAACTAACTGGTATGTTATTATGATCAAAACATGTTTTATTCAACTCTAGTAGATAAATGCAAACCAACTCCAACAAAACCCCCAGAACAGTGTCTGGCACTTGGTAACACATAAAAATATTGTTGAATTGACTATTCTTAGCATTACATATTTGACTGAAACTTTTATAGAGTGAGTTTAGTCAGAAGAGTTTATTCACTGATTCAACAAATATATATCAAGTACCATTCTACCCTTGGTATGGCTCTGGGAATTAGAGATTAAGGGGTAAGAGAAAAAGGTCCCTGCTTTCATAAAGCTTATAGTCTAGTATGGTGAGACAGATATTTAATAAATAAGAAAATGCCATGTATGATGAGTGATGAAGAGAAAATTAAAACAAATATGGTGATAGAATGGCTGAGCTGTGGTGTGGGCAGGCATTTCAGAAAATCCTTCTCTGAGGAGGTAATTGTATGCTGAGATTTGAATAATGCAAAGATGTCTGCTGGGCAAAGATTCAGGTGAGGATCTTTCTGGGAGAGAACTCTTGGAAGTTAATAAGGTAGGCATGGTTGAGGGACCAAACAGAGGGCCAGCGAAGTTGGAATGTCTGCATCCAGGCCACAAGGAGAACATGATGAAGATTAAGAGACAGAGCCTAAGGGACCATGATAGAATTTGAAATTTATTGTAATTATACTCAGAAACTGCAGGAGGATTTGAAGCACGGTAGTCATAAGATCTGATTTATGTTATAGATGAGTCAGACTCTTGTGTAATGAGTGGGCTGTAGGGAGAAAGGGAAGAAACAGGGTCCAGGTGAGAGATACTGGTGGGAGGGGGCGGGTAGATAGGGTGTCAGTGGAGATGTTGAGAACTGCTTGGATTTGACATGTATATATTGGAGGTAGGACTTGGCTGATCTGATGGGCTGAGGAGGGAGCAGGGAAAGACACTGATCCAGGGTGATTCTAGGATTTATCCTTGAGTGTCAGCTTCTGGGGAACAAAATTTGTGTTGTGTGGGCAAGGATGGAGAATCAGAAATTGCTGTCCAAGAGCACTTTTGCCACCGAGAAAACTCTGCTTGTAAAGGGAAAAGATGAGAGAGAGGAATGGATGGAACCAGGATGCAGGAAGTTTGGGCTTTATTTGATTACTCCCTACTGTGGTATTAGGTCCAAGAGAGTGTATTCATAACTCTTTTTTTCTATTTCCTCACTTAATGAGTGGCAAGATTAAATACTTAAAAATGTATGTACATGGTAACCTACCCCAACTGTTCTGGGCTCCTTGGATTTCAGTGTTATACAAGTGTAAATGGTTCCCCAAAAGGTCGGGCAGTTTATCTCCTAGAGTGTGATTTATGTTAGCAGCTCTGGTTGTTTATCTCTTCAGCAGCTCTGCTGCCAAGAATAGAAAGAAAATCCTGAGACATCTTATTCTTCATTAGGTGGCAGGAAAGTGGTTTAAAGCTGCTGTCCAAGTTATTAATTAACCACTAAACTCAGTTCTATAATAAAATATAAGGAATTCTTTCTTCTTATCTTAAAGGAATATTGAAGAAAACAAAACAGGTAAACTAAACAGTGTGAGTAGTATAGGTTACTGGAAAATAGCACTTGTCTCCTCCCCATGCTTTTGTTGCCACAAAAATAATTCAGGGCTTTGAGCATCCATTAATATGTGGTTATAATTTAATCAACCTTTTTATTCATTGGGTAAAATAAGCTATCACCAGGAGATGATACTTGGGTGCCAGCAAATGACTTCTCTGATTTTACCAAGTATTCTAGATGGTCTTTAGACTGGCACTAATAATGGGAGTAATGAGTGAAATTAGCCAGAATGATTACCTTCCATACACTGATGTGATTTTTTTTCTCCACATATTTAGCCCTTAAAGATTGCTGAGCATTTTCAAAACCCTAAACTTGTAAGACTTTTAACAGCCGAGAATTTGAGGTACTGAGGGGTGGAGGGCTTATCTAATGGTATGCCAGAATTAGTCTACAGTGGATGAAAGTGTGGAAATAGATTTCCAATGACTAACATCCCCACCTTCCTTATCTGCATTATTTCCCACCCAGAGAGACCAGGGCCTTACTGTACACTTCCTAGAGTTGTACTGTACTGTATACTTCCTAGAGCTCTGGTTTCCGAAGAAAAGATTGTTGGTAATGAATTCATGGTTGAATCAGATTGGTGATGATTTAAAGTATATTCCTCCAGAGGGTAGTTGAGTTTTTAAGAATATTCAGAGAAATGCTTCACTGAAGGGGGAAGAAGTTAGTCTCTGATAGTGCACTTTTAATCATGTGGCTTCTGGCTGGACAGGTGTTTGAACCATGATCATCTTCCCGTTTTTCTCAAGTCATAACAAATCAAAGATTGCCTGCTTTGTCACTGTGAAGACTGTCCAGATATGGCTTCCATTGATTCTCTGAAGCCCATGAAGCAATAGAGACCAAAATATCCATCCCACCACTTGTAGGGTGGTTTTCTTTCAGATAAAAAAGAGTATTCTCACCCATGTGCTCTCTATTAAATGTTATTTATATACATGTATTTGAGAAAAATACCAAAATGTTTCTTAAATTCTCCTTTCTGCCATGTTTCCTTCTTTCTGCCGGTACATAGACAAGAGATAGCTGGTTAAATTAAAGCCATTAACTGGTTGCATGTGAATGACTAAGAGCTTGCCTTAGTATAGTGGTTCTCAAACCTGATTAAGCCATGGGCATCAGAATCACATGAAGGGCTTGTTAAAACATGAACTGCTGGACCCCTCCACGGAGTTTCTGATTCAGTAATCTAGAGTGGGGACCGAGAATTCACATTGCTAACAGGTTCCTAGTGATACTGATGCTGCTAATCTGAGGACCACATTTTGAGATCTACTGAGTTAACCTTCAGTGTCATCTGACTCCCCTCAGGTCTCTATCAGAATAATGAAGAGAGGACATAACAGTTACTGGTACTTTTTGCTTCAAACCAAAGGAACTTAAGGCTTAGAACTTAATCATTACATTACTCTCCTCTGAATTTTATCAAGAACATCTATTTTACATGACTTACTTTTTAAGGCTTAAGAATCATCTACAGTTAAACAACACCTCCAACTTGTAATAATAGTTCCAGAAATCTCTCTCAGTTCAGCCAGATGCATCTCTGTTTTCTCATGGACTCAGTCTCTCTAATATGTTAGAAATTTGTGTTATCTACTATTTGGGAGTAGATAACAAGTAGTATTTGGTTTAAAAATCAAGCCATAAACAGAAGGGTCTTTCCTGGGTTGATATATATGAAATTACCTTGCGGTCTGATTTCCTTCAGCTGTGCTGTGGTAGAATGGAGTTCTTCAGGCCTTATTTCAAACGTCACCTTTTCATGAAACACTCCCCCTCTCAAGCAGGGTGAGCTGCCCTTGCATGGTCTATACCACTCTTAGTTCACATGTTGTTGTTTATCATAAGGAATTACAACATACTCTAACACAAGTCTTTTACCCTCAGTAGATTGTGAGCTGTTCAAGAAGGACCAACTATTTTTTAATAACCTAGTTATAATGCCAAGCATGTAATAGATACTAAATAAATGTTGATAAATGAGTGAAAAAAATTTAAATATTTTATTTATTTATCTAAGGGAGAGAGAGCATGAGCGGGGCTGGGGAAGAAGGGGAGAGGCACGGAGGGAGAGGATGAAGCTGACTCCCACATGAGCCTAATAAGGGCTGGGTCCCAGGACCCTGAGATCATGACCTGAGCTGAAGGCAGACACCTGACACCCAGGTGCCCCAACGAATGAAATTTTAAAATGTTACTGCGGAACAAACATTGATAAATAGCAGAAGAGGATAATCTCATTTTATCAATAATGGTGCACCATTTCCCTTTTGGAATGAATGATAAATTCAGTGATAACAGATACAACTTATTAATCTGTGGCTGTTGTGAAGTATAAAGAACACTTGATGAATGAATTGATTATAAAAAAGTGACTTTTATTATAAAACTAACATATATCTATTGCAAGGAATCTTGAAAACACAGAAAAGAAGATATTTTAAAAATCGCCCCTCAGTTTACACCCAAATTCAATAACAAAAATTATATATAGTTTAAACAAAGTTCCCTTCTTTACTGTTCACATCCATTCTCCTTTCCTAAGAGATAGCCACGTTAACAACCTGCTTTACCAATTCCACATAGGTGAGATACTATTTAATATATCGTCCTTACTTTTCATTTAATATTCTATATTTTGATCCTATATTTTGTTTCTATATTTTGATTACCCTGGGTACAAATACCATAAATTTACTTTTTATTCATCTGCTTAGGGTCATGTTTTTGCATAGTTTGGCTTCATAAGGGAAGGAAAACAACAGGCTAGAGAACATTTCCGTTTTCCGAGATCGACTTCTTCCTCGCATCCAGGGTGTTAGACCTGGCGCCATCTGCTCCCTTCCAAAAAGTAATAAACTTTCCTCCTCCAAATATGGAAACATTTCAGGGTTGTAAGCTCAGACATGCTTGTCTTATCCTTCCCCTAGAGACATTTATTTATATTCCAAAGATTAAGAGCCTAACATCCTTTCCCTTTTGTTCCCAGAGACAATTTGTTTATATTTGGGAACAGAGGTCTGTCTGTCT
The DNA here is from genome assembly GCF_964662115.1 of Mustela nivalis. Taxonomy (NCBI): domain Eukaryota; kingdom Metazoa; phylum Chordata; class Mammalia; order Carnivora; family Mustelidae; genus Mustela; species Mustela nivalis. Next base: position 35,668,676 of record NC_139031.1, on the reverse strand, counting down.
CTCAGGGGAAAAGCCAGGGAACGCCTATTCCTCTTCTGTATAATTTCCCAGGTTCATGTTTATGGGGTTCCCCACCTGTAGTAGAGACCCTTTTATAGGGTAGGGTAACATTTCTCCAGCTCTTCTTCTCTCCTCCCAGAAAGGGGAAGACTTGGGACAAAGGGGAAATAATGGTTATTGTGAGTAATAATGTGTACCTGCCCCAGAAATTTTGTGACTGTTTTTAAAGATACTATGAATAAATATAGATGTTAAAAACATTTATTTCAGAGAATAGCTATACCTAAGTTATTTAACACTTTTTCCTTTTGAAAGCATTCAGGCTGTCTACATTTTCTGCAATCATAAATGATGCTTCGTTAAATAGGTTTCTGTAAGTCTGATTCCTAGGAGTGAAAACGTTCAGTTAAATGGCATGGGCATTTAAAATTTTGTCAATACTAAATGGCAACATTGCCTCCAAAAAGGCAACATTGGATTTATATTTCCATCAACTGTGTATATTACCACTTAAAATAATTTTTTTTGCCAATCTGATAAAAATCATACTACCTTGTTGTTATATGCATTTCACTCCTTAGTGGTTGGTTGAGGAATATTTATTAGTACATTTATTGTTTGTATACATTTCCTTTTCTGTTCATTGCTTGCTCTGAGCCTGTGTTCACATTGCTACTCTATTGCTTTTCTTAGTGATTCAGAGATCATATGTTACGAGCACTGATGTTTATCTGTTCTATGTATTGCAAATATTTCCACCCTCCCCGTATGTTTCTTTTTGTTGTTATTTGTTGTTGATTTTACTTTGTTTATGGTCATGTAGTACATCTATCAATCTCTTCCTATCTTTCTCCTATCTTTTCTTACTGTGAGTTTTCCATTTTTCTCATTGTGAAAGGACTCACAAATTGACCTCCTCCGTGAGATTCCAGTTTCCCTGTAGCATGACTTACTTTGTCCTGAAGGCTGGAAAGTAGAAAGGCTAGAATGTAGAAAGGCTACTTTTCACAAAATCCGTCTGAACTTGAGTTCTACACGTGAACTAACTCCTAGTGGAGAAGCCTGTTCTCCCCAAGATTTAGAAGGTGGGAGTGAGATGGGTCCATGCCTTAGCTAGTCTAGCTGCTTCCACAGATGAGCCTGATGGAAGGGGCATTTGGTTTTCAGAGACAGCAGAAGAAGCCTCAGTTCTTGCTCTTTACTTTCAAGGATGTCAAGAAACAGGGTAGATGGGGTCTCCGTTTAGCTAGGATGCAAGGGCTGATGTGTAGTGGTCTTAAAGTTAGTTGATTCCCCAGTTTTCTGATCATGGAATTTTCTGATCAGAGCAGAGCTATTGATTATTTTGGTGGGCCAGATCTACAATGATGTTTTGGAAATTCTTTTTTAAAGTTCTACTTAGATCTTGTTCTTTCAATCCCTTCTGATAATTTTCTAAGCATTAGGTTCTATGTATTTAAATGTTTCTGCTTACGCAAGGTGGAATAATTTCTGTTATGCTCAGTTAAACCTTGATTAATGTATTTTGTAGTGTTTTCTTAAAGTTACATATTATTTCTCATTTTTCTCTTTCTAAAAAATATTTTGTTTTTTTATCATTCCAATTTTAGTATATGTGCTGCCGAAACGAACACAAAATATTTTGTTTTTTAAATAATCTGTCCACCCAACATGGGGCTTGAACCCACAAACCTGAGATCAAGAGTCACATGCTCTACTGACTGAGCCAGTGAGGCATGCTTCTTATATTTTCTTGTAATACTTTTATAGTTGTGGTTTTTCATTTAACTTGGAACCACATCAGGAATTTATTTTAGGTTTTGGTATTGGATAAAGATACAATAGATAGTTATTTGTTCCAACTAAATTCTTTGAATAGTCCATTCTTTCCCATGAATCTCAAATCTTATATTTTTCTTAGATCATATCCCATATTTACAGATACAGGAAACTGTTTAGGCTCTTTATTCTATTCTCTATTATTTGAAATATTTGCCTGTTATTCATTTATTTATTTATTTAATTTTCAGCATAACAGTATTCATTATTTTTTCACCACACCCAGTGTTCCATGCAATCTGTGCCCTCTATAATACCCACCACCTGGTACCCCAACCTCCCACCCGCCCCTCGCCACTTCAAATCCCTCAGATTGTTTTTCAGAGTTTATAGTCTCTCATGGTTTGCCTCCCCTTCCAATTTCCCCCACTCCCTTCTCCTCTCTAACTCCCCATGTCCTCCATGCTATTTGTTATGATCCACAAATAACTGAAACCATATGATAATTGACTCTCTCTGGTTGACTTATTTCACTCAGCATAATCTCTTCCAGTCCCGTCCATGTTGCTACAAAAGTTGGGTATTCATCCTTTCTGAGGGAGGCATAATACTCTATAGTGTATATGGACCACATCTTCCTTATCCATTCGTTCGTTGAAGGGCATCTTGGTTCTTTCCACAGTTTTATTTGCCTGTTATTTTAATTAATGTTACATTGTTTTTTATTACTGAAGTTCTCCAAAATGTGCTTTGAAATGTTCAAGTTGGATCAAGTTTCCCATCATAATCCTAAATTTTCATCATTTCTATTAGTAGTTTTTAACATTTACATTTGTATTTGAATTTAAGAATTATCTTTTTCATGTATCATAAAAATTTGGGGAGATTTTATTTAGAACTGCATCAAAATTATAGATTAATTTGAAAATAACTGACATATTTTTATTAGTAACAATTATACTTTATATAAATTAACTCATTTAATTCTCATAAAAACCTAATTAAGTCAGTAATATTTTTGTTTCCTTCTTACAAATAAGGGAAATAAGATTCAGAGAGGTTAAATATTTACCCTACTTTTATTTATTTATTTTTAAAAGATTTTATTTATTTATTTGACAGATCACAAGTAGACAGAGAGGCAGGCAGGGGTGGGGGAGAAGCAGGCTGCCTGCTGAGCAGAGAGCCCGATGTGGGGCTTGATTCCAGGACCCTGGGATCATTACCTGAGCCAAAGGCAGAGGCTTAACCCACTGAGCCACCCAGGGGCTACTTTTAGGTTTTGGTATTGGATACAACACCCTACCCTACTTTTATAAACTAGAAAAATAGTATATCCAGAAACATAGTATGTTTTCCCCTTAATCAGGTGCTCAATATCTTCTTCAAAAGATTTTATGATTTTTTTTTTTCCTCATAGGTTTGACACATTTTTTTAAATGATGTTTATTCTAACATGTAAAATAGGCTAGTGAGAGTGAATATTTTTCTCATGATTTTGGGGAGTGGTTAATGCCAGCAGTCAGGAAAACAAGTCTCTTTCATGTGTTGATCTTATAGCTAGCCATCTGATAAAATTCTCTTATTCATTCTCATAGTCTTAAAAGTATTTCACAAAAATTATGTGTTGACTATGATAACTGATAGGCCAGATCCAGAACATCATGCAGGGATGTGTACACACACACGGATGTATGCATATGTGCACACGTAAACCACACTGTGCTGCAGAGGCCTGGAGCCCTCAGCACACACCCAGGGTTTCAGTCCTGCTGGCTCAGCTTCTACAAGCCTTGACCTCTGTCCTTGCAGCAATAGGATTGCTGTCAACTCTGAACCAGAGTGACAGACCATTTGGCTCAGGTCATTCCCCACCCTAATCATCCCCACCCCAATTCCCCCAATCATCACCACTCTAAAAACTGCAGTGTTCTCCATATTTGAGTTTTCAGTAAAGTCGTTCTTGCCTTTCAAGTTCCACAAGTCAAAAGTCTTTTCTGTCTTCTCTTGGACAGTCTAGCTTAAACACTCTCGGTTAACAAGATCTCCTAAACCTAGAGCTCGGTGATCCCCAGGATGGCAAGTACTTTAGTGCTGATTTCTCCTTTACTAGCCAGGCGATGCAAAAGCTCAGATGTCCATGGACAGAGGAATGGATAAAGAAGATGTGGTATTCCCAACGGAATACTACTCAGCCATCAAAAAACGAAATCCCCCATTTGCAAAGATGTGGATGGAACCAGAGGGCATTATGCTAAGTGAAATATGTCAATCAGAGAAAGACAATTATCTTAAGATTTTACTCATATGTAGAATTTAAGAAACAAAACAGAAAAGCATAGGGGAAGGGAGGGAAAAATAAAACAAGATGAAATCAGAGAGAGAGACAAACTGTAAGACTCTTAACCATGGGAAACAAACCAAGGGTTGTTGGAGGGGAAAAGGGTAGGAGGATGGGGTGACTGGATGATGGGCATTAGGGAGGGCACATGATGGAATGAGCATTGGGTGTTACATGCAATTGATGAATCATTGAACTCTACCTATGAAACTATTAATACTTTATATGTTAATTGAATTTAATTAAAAAAATATCAACCCATTATGTAACAAAAAAATTTTTTTTAATTAAAAAAAAAATAGGATAGTAAAATAATTACGGACAAAAAAAAGCTCCATCCCAGTTCCAGGTGAGGAAAACCTAGGCCATAGCTTGGCAGTCCTCTTGAAAAGGGGTAAAACTATCTTTTATTCTTAACTAATGTGTTTAAAGGAGTGGGAAAAAAAACTCACATTAATTTCTTACAGAACACTCTATTTTCTGCTATTCCTAGGTTTGTGATTTTTTCCACTTCTTTTAGAAGAATCATGTAGATTTTCTTCCATTTATAAGGAATTAATAAATTTCTCATTGTTGAACAATTTAGCCACTTTTTTATTCTTATAAGAAGTCTTACTTAGTTGTGATATATCGTTCTTATAGTTTTGATTTGTACTTTTTGGAAAAATATTTTTACTTTCATAATCTTATATGAGATTTAGAAAAGGCTATTTGGGGCAGTCTTTACTCAAGTTGGTGTTATGCTAGGCTTATAGAACAAGTAAGGATACTTTGTATCTATTTTGTGGCCTGAAACAGTTTAAATAAAACATGGGGGGACTCTGGCTGCCTCTCTGTCTACTTGTGATTTCTCTCTGTCAAATAAATAAATCTTTAAAAAAAAAAAAGGGGGGGGGCGCCTGGGTGGCTCAGTGGATTAAGCCGCTGCCTTCGGCTCAGGTCATGATCTCAGGGTCCTGGGATCGGGTCCCGCATCGAGCTCTCTGCTCAGCAGGGAGCTTGCTTCCCTCTCTCTCTCTCTCTCTGGCTGCCTCTCTGTCTACTTGTGATTTCTCTCTGTCAAATAAATAAATCTTTAAAACAAAAACAAAAAAAAAAACATGGGGGGAAAAATGTGTCTTTTAAAGGTTATGTAGAACTCATTCATAAAATGGTCTAGGACTGATGCTTTTTTTTAAGAGTAGATTTTTAAAAATTATGTTTTTAGTTTTTTCTGTGGCTGTTTTTTCAGTTTACATCTTCCCTGATATTAGTTGATAATCTATAAGTCACAAACAATTCTTTTTTATAAAATTTTAAATTTATTGGTCTCAGTGTTAGATACAATTCTTTGAATTTTTGAAGTATTATCTGTGTGTTTTAATTCTTATTTCTGGTGTTATTTCTCTCTCTCCCTCCCTATCATCAGAATTACCAGAGGCTTGTGTATTTTGTTGGGCTTTTCAAAGAACTAATTTTATTTTAATTAATCTAGTCTGACTTTTGGGGTTATTTTCTATTGAATCTAGTTCTGTTTTTATCTTCTTAAATTTCTTCTTAATTTTTTTGTTTGGTTTGGTTGTTTTTCTCTCATCATGAGGTGAAAGTTTAATGCATTTATTTTCTATCTTTCCTGTTTTCTAATAAATGCATTTAGAAGGTACATTTCTGCTGAGTATTGCTTTGGCTGTGTGCCATAGATGGGAAGTATAGGACTCTGCTGTTCATTTTATCAGTAATTTTAGATTTTTGCTTTAACTCAAGAATTACTCAGAAAAAATGGTTTCAAATGTCTTTAAATGCCTTTATTTTACCCGCACATCTTTCTTTTTTCTTTTCTTTTCTTTTCTTTTTTTTTTTTTTTAAAGATCCTATTTATTTATTTGACACACACACACACACACACACACAGATCACAAGCAGGCAGAGAGGCAGGCAGAGAGAGGGGGAGAAGCAGGCTCCCTGCGGAGCAGAGAGCCCGATGTGGGGTTCAATCTCAGGACTCCGGGATCATGACCAGAGCGGAAGGCAGAGGCTTTAACCCACTGAGCCACCCAGGTGCCCCCTTTCTTTTTTCTTTTAAATAGATGAATTCAATTGTGCTCTTAATGTCACAGACAGGTCTTAAGTACTCGTTTCCATGGCTCAGCAGCTCCTAGATGTTCCTAATCTGCCTGCTGAACTCTTCCTTTATCAGAGACAGATAATATCCAAAACCTTTCTGATATCCTTGTTTTTAACTATCTGTGCCTTCTTGAATTGAAGCACCTAAATCCAACACAAGTTTAGAATTGTTTTCCTCAAGAATTAACTCATCTTTCTCACCTTGAAATACTGAACAAGTAATGGCCTGGTCTTCTCCAAACATTGTGGGTTTTCCACCCAAGCACTTTCTGATTCCAAGAGGAAACCCATTCTCCTGAATCACAATGTTGTTGAAGAAATAAGCATACACAGACCTCATCCTCTAATGAAAGAACGGGGTGGGAGCCTTAGGATATTTGTACATAATGACGAAGTGGGAACTGTGCCTTCTCCAGTTTGTCAGCTGGGGCCTTATTCTTTCTCTTTCAAGACTGAGTTCCACGCTGATGTGATGGAAGGCCCTTTGTTTTTGTTTGTTTGTTTTTTTTTTTAAAGATTTATTTTTATATTTTTATTTATTTATTTTTTTATTTGACAGACAGAGATCACAAGGAGGCAGAGAGAGAGGAGGAAGCAGGCTCCCTGCTGAGCAGAGAGCCCGATGCAGAGCTCAATCCCAGGACCCTGGGATCATGGCCTGAGTGGAGGGCAGAGGCTTTAACCCACTGAGCCACCCAGGTGTGGAAGGCCCTTTGTAATAAATGTGGATCCCTTCAGGTTAACTAAGCTCTATGCTGTTGGAGTTAAAAATAAAATACAATCCTTAAAAAGAAACCAAAACAAAATACTAGCAAAGGGTTTCATTCTCCCATCTTTGGGAGATCCACCAAGGATCTCCACAAGCCAAACTTTCTTGAGAAGTGCAGCTACTGGTCTGCCTTCTTGCTGCTGGCCCCCAGGTGTGCTTAGGTTCACCTCTTCACTTCACGACTCAGCTGAAGAGCCACACACCCTCCAAGCCCAGGGGCCCTTTGGTTGGAAAGTAATATGGCAGTTGGATTGGAGGTGAGGGCCAGTAAATGTGAGAGCAGAGACCAGTTTAAACCACCCCCTTCCTCTCCCAGACTTTTGTGTTTTTGTCAGCCCTATGAGCACAAAGTAGTATTTCATTGTGTTAGTTCAACCTTCTCTAATAACTAAGAAGTTTAAGCATCTTTTTATACGGCCATTCAAACTCTCTCTTTTGTAAATTGGTGCTTTTATATTCCTTCCCCTTTTCCTGTTGAGTTTTTTTTTTTATAATTTGTGCAAATATATAGATTTACATATATATTTTATAATGTACTATTTTATATTATGTATAAAATCTTATATATGTATAATATTTATACATTATGTAATAGAAACATATATATATATTCTGGACACTAATCCTGTTTGTTAAATGCATTACAACACCCAGTGGTATCTTCTCTTCATTTTGTAGTGTCTTTTGTACAAAAGATTTTAATGTTAATCTAAAAAGTTTATTTTTTTCTTTTTAAAGAAGGAAATAAAACTGACTGAGGTTGCCCTATCTTTCCCACTGCCTCCAGTTCCTAAGAAAAATGTTGAAAGGGGAAAATTGATGATTTGCTTCTCCGACTACGATAATAAATAATAGGTGATGTTAATAGGAAAAAACCCAGGAAGTTTTAACATTTTTTATACTAGAGCTTTAAAAAGCTGCTTAAATGTCAATTTGTGCTAAATGACAGGCTTTAAAGAAGGCCCACAAAATGAACTGTCAGGGTTATAAATCCTCAGAAAAAACCCAAACCTTAGGTCACATGGATGTCTGCCAGGACTGTGTAATTCTCACTTGAACCACGTTTTAGTTGACAGGAGTAATCTATAAATGCCAAAACCTTCTTATTTACAGGACAGGGTGGCTGAGTCATCTTGATATTCAAAGCAAAGGGTTTAAGTGTGTTGTGGATCATCTTAATGCTGTAATATTAATGGGGAAGACACATATATAGAAGGAACAGAGTTAAAAACAGTAGGTCTAAAACATTACTATTCACTTTTATCTGTTATGAAAGGAAGGTCTCTGGCTACCATGGTAACTGCTTGTACTTGTGAACTCATATCACATACATATACAGAATAGACTGGAAATAATAAAGATGGCAATTTTTGCATTTCAAAACCCAAAGTGAATCACCTCATGCAAAAAAAGGTTGTTGGTTTTTTTTTTTTTTGTGATTATATATCTAATGGCCCTAAATCCTCACCCGAACTGCATATTTAACTCTCGATAAGAGCATACACTTGTTTCTAGTTGACTTATTAATTCTGAGAATTGGCTTATGACATTTTTAACAATTTAGTGACTTTTGGCTATAAATGGCATTTTTTATATCACTGAATGACATAGAAGAAAACCCTCAAAATAATCAACTTCTAAATGTATAATTGAAGCCATATCTGTATATTATAATTGAAGCAATATCTGGTCTGTAAAAGGTGATCTCATACAAGCTTCTGCTCCCTTCCCAAGCCTCTAGGGCAAGCTGAGCCCCACATCTTGAGATGGATCCCATCATAGCCTCAGTCTTTTATTGGCTCCATTGTTGGGAGAGCCTACAGACCAGATGCACCTTGAGGGGCAGCTATCTCTTGTGTTGTTTCTGGTTGCTGATCTGGCACCCAGTTCTGTATGACTTTGATCATGTTTCCATCTTTTAACTTAACCCAAACCTTCCTCATCTACGATACTCTTGACCTGTGACTTGGACCCCGGGCAGTGCCACGCAGCCTCAGTGGTTGTCCAGATGGTTCTAGTTTCCAACTCTTTCTTCACCTCCCAGCCAGCTAGCTCTTCAGCCTTTTTGGGAGGGTGAAAGAAAATAACTTTAAATCTTTACAAAGCTGTTCTTCTTTCATAATAGTTTATTCTTTTTAATTAGGAAAGTTGACAATTTGATGGGAATGGGGAACGAGTATCCTTTTTTGCTCCTTCCTTGTTCCCTAACTCCCTCAGGTCGGTTGCTCCCACCTCCTTTAGTGCTAGGAGCTCTTTTCCCTCAGATAATCCAGCTCTGGGGGCCTCAGCCTTTCAATCAAAAGCTTCACATTCTCCCCCCAGAGTGAGAGAAGTCCCTAAATTTTCCAACCCCAAGCTACCCTCTTGGATGGGAAAAGAAAAAAAAAAATTCCTTCCTTTAAGGAGGAACGAGACCTTTAAGGAGGTAGAGCCTGGGTGGGGTACCCTGAGCAAGGTCCCTAAATGATACAGAATATATAATGATGTTGTGGTCACCATTGTTGCTGTTACTATTGTTAGGTTTTTCAGCTGATGCACAAACAACTAGTGTTTCCCATTCCAAATACACCTGGGCTTCCAAGGTAACAACAGTTAGTATGTGTTAAATTCTCTCTAAAGGCTTTACATGCAATACCTCCATTTTTCCTCATAGCCACCCTGTGATACATGGACTGTGATGATTTCCACCCCCATTTTAAAGATAAAGACACTGAATCTTTATAGTAGTTGCCAAGGTCACAAAGGGAGGAGTTCAGAAGCCTGAGTCAGAAGAGTCCAGAGGCCATGTTCTTTCTTCTAGAGCAATGCGTGTGGCTGTATGCTGATCTGGCCCTATCTCAAACTCTTCTTTCTCTAATGGGGTGTTTTTTCTCAAGGGCCCACCTGAATTCCCTCAGCTCCCCTCATCTTACCCTGGTTCATCAGATAAGTCTTTGAAATCTGTAATCTGAATTTCATTTATGGTTCAAGTTTTTTTTCACCCCAAATGGTTCTCTAGTACCTATATAAGTCAGAAGATGGGAGCAAGTATTTAGTTGCTAAGCAATTCCAAGTTCTGGCTATAGTCTAATCAGTCTGCTACATGTAGGAATCAGGATCTTGAAATGCAGATGCTTCTCCCTCCCTTCTTTCCTTTCCAGAAGCTATATATATTTCCTCCTGCTCCCTAAGTCTTAAATACAGGGAAGTTACGACCTGGGGAATGGTTATACAGGGATTGCATTTTTAGGGTGTGAATATAGATTTGGTTTACTAAAAGTATGAGCAAGCCACCTTTCCACTCGAATCAACGTATCTATGCTTTCATCTTTTTCCTTGCAGAGCTGATATTCAGGAGGCATGAATTGGTAGGACCATATTGGTTGTTTGTAGCCAGCCTCTGGTACAATTAGTCAATGCTGAACTAGTTTGAAATATTTTGAATATCATTTGTGTGTGTGTGTGTTTGTGTGTTTATGTCTGTGTGTGTGCACACACACATGCATGTATATTCACAATATAATTCACAAAATAATCTCTATTAAAAGAAGAAATCTATAAACTCAGAGGCATACAATTTTAGATTTTAGATTGGCATACTCTGAACCATACGTGAAGAAACAGATCATTAATGGCTACCCTGGACACCAGAGAGCTTTCCTGGCTTACCCGAGAAGACAGAGCCAAGAAGAAACAGAATCAAGTCTATAACCCAGATCTGCCAAGTCCCTCATTTACGTGCACTCTGCTGTCTGTTGACAGCTTCCATCAGAGATCAAAGATTAAGGAAGAAAACCTCTCGATATATTTAGCAAAAATGTCCTCTCCCTTTTAATAGAGCCAATCATTTTTATTCTAAACTTTGGTTCTCCTCATTGGCCTTAGTGTCTTAATTATTGCTAAAAAATAGTGAGTGTAAATATGTTAGGATTTTCCTTTTTCCACTTTCCTCATCTTCTAGCTCCTTCTCTCTGGCTTCATCCTCCTTAATATTTCTAGAATTCCCATTCTGTGGGAAGTGTCTGGTTGGTAAAATGTTCTGCCAGACCTGCTTGGCTCCTGTTTCTTTACTTGAATCCCTGTGCCTAATTTGTTACCATCAGAAGGCAGTAATACATTCTTTTTTTTTTCACATTGCCTTCTATCTAAGTTTCATTTGTTTCTTTCCATTACGTATTTGCTTAAAATTAGCATACAAAGGTTACATTTGCTTATTTAACATATCCTTCATCCGTGTACCTTTCCTAAATTTTTGTGGTCTTTTTTCATTTATTGGTTTTGAAAAAAATTTCAATATAAAGTTGTAGTTTGTCCTAGATACAGCTTTAAGAAGTATGTTAAAAAAAATAAGATTTTGATATGAAGGGTTTCCTCACACATATTTCCTAGCCTGATCATTGAACTGATTTCATACTTAACAACAGATTCCAGAACGCCTAAAGCCATTTAATTCTAAATGGGAGATTTTTATCTTGGTAAATCTTATGATTTAATTCAATTTTGGCACTTCTCCCACTGATTTTTATATTTTAAATTCACTATTAAATGCTTATATAAAGAAAGGCATTTTTTCCCTTTTCATTTTAAGAAATGGAAAATTAGCAATGTCAGTTGAATTGCAATATGAAGAAGAGTAGCTTATGGAAGAACCTGTCAGGAGTATTAAAAAAATACTTATTAATTCTCTGTGTTAGAAGGACTGCCACTAAGAAAGGTGAAGAGAACTCTCCTACCTCAAGGAAGGTGAGTTGTCAGATTTTTTTTTACTGTAAATATAAACAAGCATAATTACATTGCATGTGCTTTTAAAATTGCAGAACTGTGGTTATAAGGTATGTTTATTCCCTGGCATTTAAATTCCTATAAAATATCTTTGTAAACTCTGGACCATACGAGAGATGTAGAGGACCTACTTCCTCTACTTAGGATATTTTTTCTAGATTGGCAGTTTGGCAGTTTATTAAAATTTGTAAAATTAAAAAAAATATGTAAAAACCATCACATCAACAACATTCACCAAGTGCCTGCCAAGGGCAAGATAATATAATGTCACCCTGTATCAAAACTTCTTCTGCCTTTAAGATAGTAGCAAATGTTGGTTGTTTGTTGAGTACAAGGGGATTTTCAAATCATTTCATTTGGGTTGAACTATGCTTTCCCCAAATATGTTGAAATCCGAATCCCTAGTGCCTTACAAACATTGGTGGTATAGTGGTGAGCATAGCTGCTTTCCTAGTGCCTTATGATGGGACTTTATTTGGAAGTAGGGTAGTTGCAAGTATAATTAGTTAAGATGACGTCATCTTGGAATAGGGTAGGCCATTAATCCAGAGTTAGGGATTCTCCAGGAAGAACTGAGGAACACAGTGAAAAGATGGTCAAGTGATGATAGAGGGAGAGATGGAGTGATGCATCTCCAAACCAAGGAGCACCAAGGATTATCAGCAAACACCAAAAGGTTGAAGAGTCAAGGAAGCATTCTCCCCTATGGATTTTGAGAGAACAAGGTCTGACTAATATCTTAATTTTGGAGTTCTAGCCTCCAGAACTATGAGATGATAAATTTCTCTTGTTTTAAGGCACCCAGTTTATGGCCTTTTGTAATGGCAGCTCCTGGAAACGAACACACCATCTCCTCTAACTGTCTCAATAAACATACGATGTGGGAAATATTATTATAGAGACTTAGAAAATGGAGCAACTTGCTGAAAATTATATAGCTAATAAAAGAACAAAAGTAGAGCTAAGATTTGAAGCAAGGACTTGAAGCAAGACTGTTAAATATCTATTGTCCTTAACTACTACCCTCAGTGCCTCCCACAGATACAAGAGTGCACATTCTTTCCCACTGCCAGTTACCAAAAGGTCATCAACTACCCTGCACCTGCTAATTAGATGGAGCTGTTCTTCATGCAATCCTATCCAAGAGCAGCACTGCAATATATATAAGCCCAACCTCCCAGCTCAAGCAATAGACTTTCCGGGCAACTGGTTTTTATCTAATATTTCATGGAAATTCATTTTTCCAATTAGTAACTATCTAAAATATTTTAGAGTAATTTATAGAAATAAAAATTTCAAAGAAAAAGCACTCATGTGGATATTTTGTTATTTTAGAAATAAATAACTTTAATGCATTATACCCAATATATCTAATCAGTTCTGTGTTTTAGAAAACCTTTCTGGCTTCCTGATAGTACCTAAACATAATTTGACACAGCCTTAGTAAGCTAGTGGAACCTCCAACTATCTCCTTGAGGAATACTGTTTCTTAATGCTGCCCCTCCCTCAGACCCACCATTTCTAACATTTTCCCAATTCTGTGAAATCCTATCTTCTCATCTTGAGCTCTCCAATTCTTGGACATACTTCAAGGCCCAGGTGCCACTTCCTCCATTCAGCTTTCTCCAGTCTTCTTAGTCCTGGGGCCTATCCTGCCTTGATGCCTCTAGTGGGTTAAATTATGTATCCTCGGAAGACATGTCTAAGTCCTAAACCTGATACCTGTAAATGTGACCTTGTTTGAAAATAGGGTCTTATAGATGTAATTAAGGATCTTGAGATCATCTTAGATTTAGGGGGCACCCAAAACCTAATGACATATGTTCTTATAAGAGATAGAAAAAGAGATTACTCAGAGACACACAGATACAGAGGAGAGACAAGGATGAAAAGGCCGTGTGAAGGCAATGGCAGAGATTGGAGGGTATTCACAAGCCAAAGAATACCAAGGATTTCCAGTAGGTATCAGAAGCTAGAAGCGAGTCATGGGACAGATTCTCCCTCAGAACCTCCAGAGTGAACCAACCTGCCATCACCTTGATTTCAGATTCTGTCCTCCAGAACTGTGGGAGAAGAGATTTCTGTTGCTTCAAGGGACAAAGTTTGTGGAAATATGTTACCAAGATAGTTACTGCGGTAGTTAAACAGCCATGTTAATAAGAGACAAGGCCATTAATTTATTTCTGGCTCCTAGATTACTTTGATGATATAGCACTTTGATGATATAGCTGTTTATAAACTACTTATTTGCATTTGTGAATTATAATTTAATAATATTAAATCAAATAAATTTAATAAAGCAATAAATTTAATATTAAATATTACATTGGTTTTGACTAGAAGTGATGGCAATATCCTTTTCCTTTGTTGATGCTGCAAGAGAGAACAGACATATATACTACATAGTTTCCTCATTCTAAGTAGGTTTTATTTTAAACTTAAATAACTGAATAGATGGAATAATGTGTTTTTTATAGACCTTCATTTAAAATAAAAAAGCTGATATGGATAGTCTTGGTGAAGAGTAATATACTTCCTACATTAAAATGTTTTTTAGCTTTTTATAAAGCAGTATATGAGACAACTCTTATTGAATATGGAAATAGTGTAGAAGTATATGGAGTAATAAGTGAAAAAGTGGAAGTTTCCTTTTATGAGTGTGTATTCTTTTTATATTATGGATACACATCCCTATCTGTTCTAGATTATTAAATGTTTTCTGCTAGTTTGTCCTTGATTCCCCTTTCTTAAAACTTTCTTCATGGTACCTTTTATCTTATAGAAATTTTAAGTTTCAATGTAGTCCAGTCCAAAGCTTCTGAGTTTTGTGACTTGCATAGCAAGACCTTTCCTTTCCCAAGATTTTAAAATTTTTCTCATTTTTTTTTCAAAGCCTTTTTGCATAGATATTTAGTTTTATGTTAAGTAGGGAAAATAAATTTAAATTTCCCCCCACTTTAAAGTATAGCCAGTTGTCACATCATATTTAGAAGAGTTCATCATTTCTATACAGATAATAAGCATCAGTTCCATCAGGTATTCCATTTCCATATATCTGAAGAGCAGTTTCTGGACTCCTCACTCTGTTTCATTGATTTGCTTTTGTATATTTCAGTGCAAATTCAACCCTGTTTTTATTATCAAGATTTGAATAAGTGTTTGGGCAATTCCTCTTTTATTCTTTCTCAGACATTTTCAAAGTCATTGAATATTTTTTCTTCCACATGAATTTTATAATCAGTTTGTTAAACTATATTCAAAACAAATGTCTTGTTGGGATTTTGAATGAAATTATATTAAATTAATAGACTAACTTGAAAAAACAATCCAAGAACATGGTAGACCTCTGTATTTATTTGAATAGAGTTTTATATCCTTCAGGTAAGTTTTGTAGTTTTCTTCATATGCATTTTAAACATTTTTGATAAGTGTCTTCCTATATATTTTACATTTCTTTTGCTACCATAAATGAAAAATTTTCTACTTTATTTAAAAATTGATTATCACTAGTATATCACAATGTCACAGAATTTTTTATAGACCCATCTTATATCCGCCTACGTTACTAACCCCCCTAAAAAAAATCTAACAATTTTTCAGTGAGTTCTCTTGACTTTCTAGATAAATAATCATATTTACCTGTAAAGAATGAAAGTTTGATTAGTTTTCTATTATTTATCTCACATAATTTGTTGTCTAATTGTGTTGGGAGGGATCTCTTGTTTATGGCTGAATAGTCCTGATGAGGTGTACATCTTTATTCTGCTTGTGACATAAGTGGAAGTACTTTCAATGTTTCACATGGAGTATGGTATTTGCTCTTTGCTTCTGGTAGATATTCTCTATAAGTTGAGAAAATTTCCCACTATTTCTAGCTTGATAAGATTTTGTGTTGTATTGTTTTTAATCAGTAAGAGGTGAACTTCATCAAATGGTGTTAGGTTGTATAATGTATAGCTCTTCTTTTTTAATCTGTTTATGTAGTGAATCACATCAATTGATTTATTAGCATTAAGTCATCTCTGCATTACTGGGATAAATTCTACTTTGTCAGCATATTAGTATGTGGTTTTAGTTACAAGCAACAAAACCAACTCATGCTAAGCATAGTACAAAAACAAGTTATTAAAAGCTATCAAGGAACTCCTGGAATCTTTGGGCAGTCAAAAGAATCGGGCTTTTAGGCTATGTGCTCCAAAACAAAGTCTCCCATTATTTTGTAGAACTGGTCCAGCAAAGACACACTGTAGAAACTACTGAACATGGACATCCTAACTTTTATCACCTAACCTGGATGGCAAACATGCCCTTGGGCCCCACCATTTTTGTACTTGAATGTAGACTCCACTGCTCAACAAATGGGTTCTGAGCAGTTCTGTTGTTTCTTGTCAGTAGCTTTTAACCCTAAGTCTGCAATGGTGATATCTGAAGGGTAAAGCTAGGTCATATACCTCTCACTTTAACTTCACGGAAAACTGGGAAAGAAAATATGTGGTATGAGTAGCCTCTTTGATGGAAGACTGGGAATTTCTTAAACAACAGAAAGGTTTTCAGATATTCAGTAGCCCAGGATGACTAGTGTCCCTTGTAGTTCTGATGTATTATTTAAAAACTAAGCTACTGGGTTCAGTTAGATAATTATTTTATTTAAAATTTTATGATAGTATATTAAAATGAGATTATAGTATTCTATTTTTGAGCTATCCTTATTTATTTATTTTTTAAAATATTTTTTAAAAAATTTATTTGACAGAGATCACAAGTAGGCAGAGAGGCAGGCAGAGAGAGAGAGGGGAGGAAGCAGGCTCCCTGCTGAGTGGAGAGCCAGATGCGGGGCTTGATCCAGGATCCTGAGATCATGACCTGAGCTGAAGACAGAGGCTTTAACCCACTGAGCCACCCAGGCGCCCTTCTTCTTATTTATTTTTGATATAAAGTGAGGCTATTCTTAAAGAATGATATGGGAAGATGTGCATGCTTTTCTATGCTCTGAAAGACTTTATATTATATAGTAATTATCTGCCCTTTATAGCTTTAATAAAATTTATAAAGCCTTCTGGGACTGTAGCCAATTTTTAGATTAGAGCTTTGACAACTCTTGCAATTTTTTTTTTACAATTATTCCTATATTCAAGCTTTTTTCCTCTATTTGATTCAACTTGATAATACATATTAAGTATATAATATAATATGTAATTGATATCATTTCATCTATATTTTCCAATTAATTTATATTAGAAACTTTAGTATTCTTTTATAGTTTAAACAGTGTTGGGGCACCTGGGGGGCTCAGTCATTTAAGCATCCAACTCTGGATTTCAGCTCAGGTCATGATCTCAGAGTTGTGAGATTGAGCCCCGTGTGGGACTCCATGCACAGCGGGGAAACTGCGTGAGAATCTCGCCCTCTACCTCTGCCCTTCCCCTTGCTCTCACACACACTCTCTCTCTCTAAAATAAATAAATAAATAAATCTTAAAAAACCCAATATCTTCTGTAGATATATATCTTTCCTCATTATGAATGGTGTTTATTTATCCTCTTTTAGTCTTAATAAAAGATTCAAAGATGTCCTCTATTTTATGGGACTTTTCAAAGTGCAATCACTTGATTTTACTGGACAGTTTTATTCTTTATGGCTTTGATTTCATGCTTTTAAACTTCATATTTATAAATTCCTTGCTTTTCTTTTCCTAGAGGTATTTTCTTTTATTGTTTTTGTACCTACTTGATCTGAGCAATTAACTTATTTATTTTTCCTAAAATTATAAATTATATCAAGAAAACAGGAAAATTTAGAGAAGGATATGTTTATATTTTCCATAAACTTAGACAAATCCTAGTATTTTGCCAATTTGTGTCAGATAATTTAAAATATTTCAGGTATTAAGTCCCTCATGTATTCTTCCAGAAATAGCTACTGCCCTCAATTGTAGTAGAAATGCTTTTCCTTTTATTTCATTTATATGTGCCCACAAGTTTTTAAACCTCATATAATTGGATCATACTGTATATGTTCTTTTGCAAATTGTTTTGCTGAACACTTTATGCTTAAGATTTATTTGTGAAAATATATACAGCCTCAGTTTATAAATTTTAGCTACTCTGTAACTTCTTTTGATGAATGTATCACAATTTATTTATACAGCATCATGCTGATGAGTCTGGGGGAACGAAAGCTTTATCCAGGACAATACTAAAAGGAATAGAAGACTGATGGTAGGAAGAGATTTATATTAGATTTCAGACATTGCTACAAGAGTATAGCCAGAGCTTTGCCAGGCATCATGTTTGAAAATTATCACCTTTCCCACTTCTTTGTCAAAATTTTTTGACGATATTTATTCAGAATTCCTTTCTTGGGACCCAAATAGAAACCACTTGCCTAATGTGGTTAAAGTTTATTTTTTATTCAATGGTCACAAATTTTTGTAATGCCTGCCCTCCCTTCCCCACCAGTTTAAAATTAGGAAAAGAGATATAGTTGCAAACAGCTGAATTTTTCTGAGGTTAGAAATAAAGTAGTAGTGGTATATTTGCTCAACTTTTATCCTTTCAGAATATGATGGATACTGGATTTTCATCTACCTACTTTCCTAGATTCCCACACCTCTGCTCCTATTGCTACCTGTTACACTCTACCTTAACTCCTTAACTAAATATGATACAGAACTAAAATACTGAATGGCTAGATGTTCTCTGTTCTAAATTTTAATGCAGAATATTTCTATTTCCTCTTTAATATAAAAATTGCCTTTTAATGAAGCCTCAATTTGAAAAATGCATAGGGTGGGGGGAGGTGGTCCTCATCTGATTTAAGGCATGTGAAACTATAATAAAGCCCTTGAAATTGGTACTTTGCATATTGTTTCACAGAAACGTCATTCTTTAAGGTTTACCTAAGCTGGATGGTTTGTCTGCATCATGGCATCAAATCTTTCATTAAAAACACCTGCTGTCTCCAGGTCACAATGTTACATATATATATACATATAATTGTATATATTATGTATAATGCATAATTTATATATGTATAACTAATACATGTAACTTATATTTATATATATAATGTATATGAATATATTTTAATTCATTCATTTATTTTAAAATCTTAAAACACCCTCCATCCCTGGGCATTTTGAACTCAAGGAATATATTGTGATTATTAAGAATGAATTATATTTTTTTGAGTTTAAGCATGTTATTACAGAGGCAAAAAAAAAAAGAAATACCAAATATTTCTAAATTGCTAGTTTATTTCTAAGTTGCTAAAGCTATGTAAGACTAAGAAGAAATGGTTGATGCATAGAGAGTAAAAATGATCTATAACATTTTGAGATATATAATCAAAATATATATATATATATTTAAAGATTTTATTTATTTATTTGACAGACAGAGATCACAAGTAGGCCGAGAGGCAGGCAGAGAGAGAGAGAGGGAGAAGCAGGCTCCCTGTAGAGCAGAGAGTCCGATGCGGGGCTTGATCCCAGGACCCTGAGGTCATGACCTGAGCAGAAGGCAGAGGCTTAACCCACTGAGCCACCCAGGTGCCCCCAAAATATATTTTAAATTTGAAAACAAAACTTAAAAGAAAAAAAGCTCCAGAGAAGACTACCAAAGAATTTGAAGAGAGTCTCTGCTATTCATAAATGTTCCTTAGTGGAGATGACAGTGGTGAGGAGTAGCGAGAAGGTGGGTTTCTATTTACTGTCTATGATTTTGGCAGCAGGGCTAGACCTGAAAAAACTCATGAAAACAGCCTGAAGTTCCTACTTACTTCTTTGTGACTTAAATTGTAGTACCGAAGTAAACTTCTGAAACATCTCTAGGCATTCACCAAATATTTATTTAGTCAAGAAAAATGTATTAAGTATTTACTGTATGTTAAGCACTGTGATACTTTCTGAGTACATGGGTGAATTGAATAGATGCAGTTCCTGCCCACAAAGGGACTTCCTGAGTGAGGCATTAATTTGTTTGGGTACACCAGAAGTTTTGTTTTTTTAACCCGTTCTTTCTATATTGGAGTCTTTTTACTGTTTTACCGTTCTATTAAAGATCTGAAGCATGTCATTTGTCTTCTACTTAAAGGACAAAAATGTTCTCTGTCATTAGTGTCCTTTCAGAGAAGGATCCAGTGAGAATGACCTCATTAATAGCAGTAGGATGGAACCAGCTGGGAGGGCCCAGCATGTGGGTTATCCTTGCCCCCTGCAACCAGAAGGACACTGGAAGACAGATGCATGTTGGGGTACCGAGACTTTCATCTAGCTTGTAAAATATAGCCCCAATTAACAATAGCAAACACTTGCACAGCATTTAAAATGTTCCATGTTGTATAACATCAGTCTTCTATTAACTTGTTTACTGCACTCCATACCCCTATGAGGTAGATAGTGGAGTGTGCCTTCCTATCTTAATTCAGAAACCAAACAGATTCAAATAACATGGGATGTCTCCTATTAACCCCATTTTATTTTATTTTTTTTATTATTTTAAAAGATTTTATTTATTTATTTGAAAGACGGAGATCACAAGTAGGCAGAGAGGCAGGCAGAGAGAGAGAGAGAGAGGGAAGCAGGCTTCCTGTGGAGCAGGGAGCCCGATGCGGGGCTCGATCCCAGGACCCTGAGATCATGACCCGAGCCAAAGGCAGCAGCCCAAACCACTGAGCCACCCAGGCGCCCCAACCCCATTTTAGAGAGAAGGAAACTGAAGCATGCTGAGGTTAATGTCTTGCTCAAGGTCACATGGTTGGAGAACTCATCATTCAAGTTCACACAGTCTGGCTCTAGAATCTGTGCTTTTAACCATTTCACTCTACAGCCTCTACTTCTCTCTTTCTCCAAATACATATATCCTAATAAAACTGCAAATACTAATGTAGATCTGGACATTTTTACTAGAAATTGTTTAGAGCCAAGACAGTCTCCCATGGGTTAAAGGAGGGCCTAATTATAGTGCCAGCTGCAAAGAGAGCATTTGTGCAGAGATGGCAACCAGGCAGGGCTGACATTCTTGACAGCCCTTCTGTTAGAACACACTCTGTATATTTCTGTCAATACATTTAACTATATTCTATTAAAAGTATTTTCTCATGTGTCATTATGTCCTGTCAGAGAGAACCCTAACTTTTGTAGTCTTGCAATACACACAAAGTTCCATGCTTCTGTCTCTTCATGGTCCCCTCCCATTGGATTTGGATGTGTTTCCTTGGGAATGACCCTTTCCTCCCTCTAGAAGCTTATATGAAATCCAAGCTTACGAACATAAAGCTTCTTGAAATCCGAAGACAACAGTTGTGTTAATCCACCCCCCCCCCGCCCCGCCATTTGTTTTTATTGACATGGTATCTCTATATTGTAGAGAGATGGAAAGTCTTGAGGAGAGTCTTATGATGATAGAGATACTGACTTAGCTACCTCAATATACATTATCCCTTTGTTACTATGTAAAGCTCCCAATTTATAGCTGAACACATGGCTGTCTAGAATCAAGACTAAATTTCCCCAGCCTCTCTTCCAGGTAGGTATGGCCATATGACTAGGTTCTAGTCAGTGAGATGTAAGTGGAAGTATTATGTGCAGTCTCAGGAAGGCTCCTCAAAGAGGAGTATGTCCTTCCTCACGTTTCTTCCTTCCCATTGATCAGAATGCAAAAAGATAGTTGAAGCTTGAATCGCCCTCTTGGATCTGTGTCTTGAGTATGATAAATCAATAGGACAGGAGGATACCGGGGATCATGAAACCGCCATTCAGCTCTGAATCAATCAATCAATCAATCAATCAATGTATTGTCTTTCTATTTACCTACTTCCCTACCTACTTACCTACTTTTCTGCCTCTGGGCTTTATGGTAGAATAAAATAAATTCTAATAAGTTTAAGTCGTCATTATTTTAAATTTATATTTGTCGTAGCTAAATCTAATCCTAACTAATACAGATATAAGGTAAATGTAGTCTCTTCCCTTATCCTGGGGGTAGTACCTGCTCATATATCTGCTCTCATTCCCCTTTCCCACCAACCACCATTATATCTTCCTATGGAACTTCCAATAGATCTCTCACCCCAGTCCATTTATCCTGCCTCCAAAGGCTCAGAATGGTCAGGGCTTGGAATTGGCTGATGTCTTAGAAAGTACAAAGCAATTTTGAATGGGGTAATGAAGTTTTCCAACTATTAAGGATTTGTTATTCTTGTCCTGTGACTGTTGGATAGTTTATTTAGGGATGGTAGGGATAAGGAGGTGGGGGGGCTTTTGTGACTTCTTTGCCTTTTGGGTTACATTTCCTTTGTGATAATAGGCTACGTGAACTGGTATCCTGAGAGTAAAACGATGGCCATGCTTTGGCCGTTAGTCATATTGAGTGTTCTGTTTCATGATCTCTTGCTCCCTAGCTGGTGGCCTGGGTTCTGACTCCCCAGTATTGTCTAGATTTTTGATCCTAGATTTTTTTTTTAGTATATGTGCTGCCGAAGTGAGCACTTGACCCTAGATTTTTAAAAAAGATTTCATTTATTTATTTGAAAGAGACACTGAAAGAAAGAGAGAGAAAGAGAGAGAGCAAGCATGAATGGGGTGAGGGGGCAGGGGGAGAAGTAGACTCCCTACCAAGCAGTAAACCTGACCCAGAGCTTGATCATAGGACCTGAGCTGAAGGCAGCCAGTTAACTGACTGAGCCACCTAGGTTCCCCTCATCCTAGAGTTCTTATTTCTTCTTTTATCTGGTTTCTTTTACAGCAGAGGTCCTCAGTCTGGGATTCATGTATCCTTAACACATTGGCTGGAGGTGAGGCGGGGCTGTGAAACCTCTTGCATTATATATGGACTTCTGTGGATATGTACCTGGTGCCTGCCTTCCTTCCTTCCTTCTTTTTTCTAAGTGGACAACCTGCGTTTCATTAAATTCTCAAAGGGATTTCTAACTCTGAAAGGCTAAAGATTTTCCATTTGTTAAAGCTTGATTGAATCAGATACTTAGCTGAAAACATGGGACTTATTTGGCATTATAGAGCCCCGCTTTTTTTTCACTGAATTGCTTTTTAAAATTAAAAAAATATTGAAATATAATTGACATATGACATTATGTTGGTTTCAGGTGTACATCATGATTTGATATTTGAATATATTACAGAATGATTACCATAATAGGTCTACTTAATATCCATTACCATATACACTTATAATTATTTTTCTTGTGATGAGAACTATTAAGATCTACTCTCTTATAAACTTTCAAATATGTGAGAAAGTATAATTAATTGTAGTCTCCATGTGTTACATCACATCCCCAGAATTTATTTATTGTATAAATGGAAATTTGTACCTTTTGACCATCTTTGTAAGCCCTTTCTCATTGCCTCTGACCACCACCAATCTGCTTTCTTTATCTACATGAGTTCAGGTTTTTGGTTTTGTTTTGTTTTTGTATTGTTTTAGAGTCTACATATATGTGAGATCATGTGATATTTGTTTTGTTCTTAGCATAATGATATTTTTTTTGCTCTTAGCATAATGCCCTCAAGGTCCATTCATGTTTTTGCAAATGGCAAGATTTTCTTTCTTTTTTTTAATGTGTGATTAATATTCCATTTTACGTAAATATGACATCTTCTGTATCCATTCATCCATTGAGGGACATTTACTGTAAATAGAAATACCTGGACACTTGGCCATTATAGAAAATGCTACAACAAACATGGAATTACATAAACTTTGTAAGTTAGTGTTTTTATTTCTTTTGGGATTCCAGAGTGGAATTGATGGATCACGTGGTAGTTCAATTTTTAACTTTTTGAAGAACCTCCAATTGGGGGAAGGGGGTGGTATTATGGACATTGGGGAGGGTATGTGCTTTGGTGAGTGCTGTGAAGTGTGTAAACCTGGTGATTCACAGACCTGTACCCCTGGGGATAAAAATATATGTTTATAAAAAAATAAAAAATTATATTAAAAAAAAAAAGAACCTCCAAGCTGTTTTTCATAGTAGCTATGTCAATTTACATTCCCACTAATAGTACATGAAGATTTCCTTTTCTCCA
The DNA here is from genome assembly GCF_964662115.1 of Mustela nivalis. NCBI lineage: Eukaryota > Metazoa > Chordata > Mammalia > Carnivora > Mustelidae > Mustela > Mustela nivalis. Next base: position 35,644,877 of record NC_139031.1, on the reverse strand, counting down.
CATCCTTGTCAACACTTGTCATCTCTTGTCTTTTTGACAACAGCCCTTCTAACAGGTGTGAGGTCATCTCTCTTTATCATTTTGATTAGCATATCCCTGATAGTTAATGTTGCTGAGCACATTTTCTTGGACCCATTGGCCATCTGTATGTCTTCTTTGGAAAAATGTCTTAGATCTTCTGCCCATTTTTAAATTGGATTATTTATTTATTTTTTTCTATTGAGTTATATGAGTTCTCTATAATTTGAATATTAACCTTTTATAAGACATATGATTTACAAATATTCTCTCCCATTTGGTGGGTTCCCTTTTAATTTTGTTGACGGTATTCTTTGCTGTGCAGAGCTTTTTGGTTTGATCTAGTATCACTTGTTTATTTTCACTTTTGTTGCCTTTGTTTTTGGTTTAAAATCCAGAAAATTGTTACCAAGACCAATGTCCAGGAGACTTCTACCTATGTTTTCTTCTAGGACTTCTGTGGTTTCAGGTCTTACATGCAATATTTAATCCATTTTGAATTAATTTTTGTGTATGGTAAAAGAAAGTGGTCCAGTTTCATTCTTTTGTATGCACCTATCCAGTGTTCGCAGCACCATTTATTGATAAGACTATCCTTTCTTCTTGGTATATTCTTGGTTCCTTTATCATAAATTAAGTAGCCAAATATGCATGTGTTTATTTCTGGGTTTTATATTCTGTTTCATTGACCTACATGTCTCTTTTTAATGCTAATATTATACTGTATTGATTGTTATAGCTTTGTAAAACAGTTTGAAATAAAAAAATGTAATGCCTATAGCTTTGTTCTTTTGTCTTGAGATTACTTTGATCTGGTGACTTCTATATCTATCGTTTCTCTTATTTTTACTTCACAAAACTCCATCACAATTTGCGGTCCATCTCTAAATTACCTATAATTGTATCTTATTTTTCACAACCTAGTTTTATAACCTGCTCACTTTTAATCTCTTGTGTGTATAGCAAGTAACCTGCCTTAAATTCTTTTTTTTTTAAATGTATGACAAAAATACACAATTATAACTTATTTGAAGAATTATCACTAGTTTTGGGGCATTGGGGTGCTCAGTGGGTTAAAGCCTCTGCCTTCGGCTCAGGTCATGATCCCAGGACCTGGGATCGAGCCCCGCATCAGGCTCTCTGCTCAGCAGGGAGCCTGCTTCCTCCTCTCTCTGTCTCTGCCTGCCTCTCTGCCTACTTGTGATCTCTGTCAAATAAATAAATTTTTTTAAAAAAGAATTATCGCTAGTTTCTTGTGACAGACTCTTATGTTGTGCTTAGGGTGATGCTAGCTATCTATGCCCAACATTAAACATAAACATCCATCTTCAGAAATGCTTAAAGCAATTGTGACCCAGAATGATATCAATCTGTATGTATCTGTGGTCTACCTAATGGGTAGAGAATTGGGAAGGGAAATGGCAGAAAATAATTTGAGAGAGAGCCTGGGAAGGTGACATAGATTTTGAAGGAGAAAGTGATTATTTCTTCTGCAACAAAAGATAAAAAAGGATAGAAGTAAAGACAAACACATTTTTAGATGGTCTAGAGGGTGAGAAGGAATATACAAGTGATAGCTCAGTACGTTCAGTAAAGAAAGAAGGGGGAGATTTTATCTGCATGAAAAAGGGAGGCATGAGGGACTGTGTTAGTTCTGATATGAACAGCCCCTTTGGAGTAAGAGTAGTCCATAAAAGAGTAACAAAATAAAGTAGGGAAGAAAGGTCACTTCAGTTCAACAAACTTCTCTGAGCATTACTCTATTCTACAGTATATGTAGGCACAGGGTCAGAGACCATACAATCCCTTTCCTTGTGGTTGTCACACTAAGTGGGAAAGCCACCACCAGGGCCCAGTTGAAAGGAGATGAAAGTGAAACATTAGCATAATCACATGATGATCTTCAGGGATGTATGCTGGATGTAGAAAGAGAGGAAGGGGAGTTAGAGACTGTGAAAATTCAGGTTTACTAACAACCTCATAAAAGTATTCCGGGCAACATTGGTCTTGATGAACATGATGTCTAGACTAGGAAAGGCGATTCACAGATGAAAGGGAGAGGTGGTATAAGTACCAGGAAAGGGGGTGCCACCATTAATGGAACCATCAAGGTAGAGATCATTCAAGTGATAAGAGGCCTTACAGTTAAGCCTTGATGTTGGGTCACAGAGACAGTATAGAGGGACATGGATGAGCAAAATGTGTTGTAAAGATGTAATAAGGGCTTACACATGTCATAATACAATTCAATAAATAGGAAATATACAGGAGTTGTGGGGAGTTGGAGCCCCACAAATCTGACAGAGACCAAGACACATTAGGTCCACTTCACCCAGGGAAGTCTTAAGTACAGGAATCCTGACTCTAAAAACACCTTCATGTATATCGGTTTATCTTTTTGAGACACTTAGTTGCTTCTGAGCGGCCTTGCTATGAAGATTCATTACCTCCTCTTAGCTCTTCTTTTCTTTGGACCATCACCTGCCTCAGGTAAGACTTGAGCAATAATAAGGGAAGATTCAATACAAATAAGAGGGCTATATAAAATGACCTAATAATTGTCCATTGGTCATGGTAAGCTGTAGGTGCTCAAGAATGTTTTGAATAAATGAGTCATTGTTTCTTTATGAATGACCCCTGGAGAATAGAACAGAATTTGGAGAATTTCAGGGTTCTCTTTCTGTTTCATATTAAATTTCTCATCTCTGTTGTGAAGTACAATCTCAGATTACTTTCAAGAAAAATGAATTTAGACATTATCTGCTTTGTCCCCTCATTTTACAAAATGATTCTGAGACCTGGAACCTATATCCTCTGACTCTCAGTACACCATGAAAAGTTTATTTCCACTGTCACATTTTTCTACCTATTATAAGGAAGATACAAATAGTGCCCATTTTATAGAGTTTTATTGTGAGCTTTAAATGCATTAATCCATGAAAAGAGCTCTTAAGGAGTACTGGACAAATAGTGCTCAAGAAACGTTAACCATTATCATGATTACAATTTTTACCTCTTCTCTAGTTTATTCCACTCAGTAATTTTCCTTTTTGGTACAGAATATCTTGAACAGGATGAGCCCAGAAAAAAACTGTGAAGGTGTTTATCTTTAGACCTCCAATTGCAGCATGCAGTGATAACAGGCTGATACGATTAAGAATGGAAAGGAAGAGGGGTGCCTGGGTGGCTCAGTTGGTTAAGCATTGACTCTTGATTTTGGCTCAGGTCATGATTTCAAGGTCATGAGATCAAGCCCTGGGAGCTGGACTCTGCTCTTGGTAGGGAGTTTGCTTGAGGTTTTCTCTCTCTCCCTTTGCCTCTGCCCCTCCCCTCTAGACCCCCTCATGCCTGTGGTCTCTCTCTCAAAAATTTTTTAAAGAAGAAATGGGAAGGAAGGGATGGAGGAAAGAGGGATAACATCAGGAAGATGAAAATTAATGGTGTAAAGGGGAGAGAAAGGAGGAAGAGTCATTGATGGCACCAGGAGTCATTTAGAAAGTTTTGCTACTTTTTTTTTTAAATTAATTTATTTATTTTCAGAAAAACAGTATTCATTATTTTTTCACCACCCCTAGTGCTCCATACAATCCGTGCCCTCTATAATACCCACTACCTGGTACCCCAACCTCACACCCCCCCGCCACTTCAAACCCCTCAGATTGTTTTGCAGAGTCCATAGTCTCTCATGATTTTATTTCTTTATTTGACAGAGATCACAAGTAGTCAGAGAGACAGGCAGAGAGAGAGAGAGAGAGGGAGGGAAGCAGGCTCCCTGCTGAGCAGAGAGCCTGATGTGGGGCTCGATCCCAGGATCTTGGGATCATGACCCAAGCCAAAAGCAGAGGCTTTAACCCACTGAGCCACCCAGGCGCCCCGAAAGTTTTGCTATCATTAATAGAAATATGAATGCAGGAAAAGGAAGCTGGTTTGAGAATGAAGCCTATTAAAATGATTTGAGATGTGGTTACTTTGAAGTGACAGTACGATCTCCAAGCGGTAATAATCTGGTAGACAGACAAGCAGAGATACGAAACCAGGAGAAAGCTTGTGGCTGAAAATAAATATTGTGGGATCTTCCACAGAAGTATGACAGCTACAGTTCTGTGGATAGATCAGTACTCCAAAGATTTCTCTTTTCTTCCTCTATCTCGCAGGCATGGTGATGATAAGCACTGTGTGTTAGTGGAGGACAAAGGCAATGCAGAAAACTATCATTTTCTTTTCTTCGCTAATCCTTCTCCTTTTCATTCTTCTTCCCACCTTGCTCTCACTCCATATATATTTTTCCTGTTCCTGAACATGGAAGGAGGTTCACGAGTTGAACACAGTACATTTTTTACAGTTAGATAATTAGTAGGAAGATTTGGGCAAAGGAAAATCAGCTTAGAAAAAAGTAATTTGAAATAGGGATGGTTTTGTGTTCCAAAATGATCCCTGGGTGAGGTACCTGACAGTGGAGAAGTCATTGATGTGGATTCCAGTTTGGAACATCCTGAGAAACTACACCTTTATGAACCTGCTTGTCATTTAGAAAGTTGTGCTACCTTTTTTTTTTTTTTTAATTAATTTATTTATTTTCAGAAAAACAGTATTCATTATTTTTTCACCACACCCAGTGCTCCATACAATCCGTGCCCTCTATAATACCTACCTGCCTGGAATGGCAGGACATCCAACATGGCATCATCTTCCAGAAGGTTCGGTTCTGACCTTCCTCCTAAGATCACGTAATAATGCTGGACTTGTTTAATCTGAAGGAAGTCAATCATTTCTTTACAATGAGTCAGGAGCACCTGACTGACTTGTTTATCCAGTCAGTTCCTTCTAAAACACATGTTTTTTAAACCTGATTGAAAACTATTTTGTTCCAGGATGCCTGGGTGTCACCATTGGTTAAAACACCTGACTCTTGGTTGACCACCAAATGAGTGCCAGAGGGTCACCTGACTCTTTGTCACCACCAAACTGACTTGTTTATCAAGTCAGTTCCTTCTAAAACACATGTTTTTTTAACCTGATTAAAAACTATTTTGTTCCAGGATGCCTGGGTGTCCCTGTTGGTTAAAGCACTCGACTCTTGGTTTTGGTTCAAGTTATGATGTAAGAGTTGTGAGATCAAGTCCCACGTTGGGCTTCGTGCTCAGCGTGGCATCTGCTTGAGATTCTCTCCCCCTTTCTTTCCCTTTGTCTCTACCCCCTTCACTCACCCACACTCTCTCTCTCTAAAAATAAATAAATAAATCTTTAAAAAAAAACCTGTTTTGTTCCCATGGACCATTGCCACTGACTTCACAAGTTTTTATATTTACAATCTCTACTAGAACTTTGTGAATAGATCCGTAAATAAATGTAGTCCCTTGTTTTTGCTTATTTGTTTATCTATCTGTTTAATTTTAGGAACCGAAGATGATTATGTGGTTACTAGTTTCCTGGACTGTAAAAATCAAACATCATGTAGTTCTCCAAATGAAAATGGAAGCTGTTCTCATGCTAACAAGGAGGTTGGAATTTGTGTCTTGCGTTTTAGAAAAAATGCACAGCAACCAACCATAAAGAAATAGAAAATTAGGAAGACAGAACAATCAACATTCTTGTCTTACCAAAAAATAAACTCTGTTCTCTTTCCTCTCTCTTTCCTTTTATAGTGATACATTTATTTCTTGACAGTTCGGGCAGAAGTTTATCAAGGAATGACAGTGACAGCCAACTTTTCTTTTCATCCAGACAGAACAGAAAATATAGATAAAACAAAAGAAGACCGGTTCTTTCAGGATTAGGGTGGAAGTTTAGAGGAGTATGAAGTGTGAGAGAAAAAATCTGAAGGGGCATCCGTAGTGTAGTGGATGTGTGTGTGTGTGTGTGTGTGTGTGTGTGTGTGTGGAGTGGAAAGGGCAGATGGAGTAGAACTTACTGTGTTTTACTGCATATTATGAATGGAGTCTTCCCTCTGTGTTTTGCAGATTTTGGTGAAGTCTTAATTGGTTTTTCAATGATTATTTTTGGCTCAAAATGTTTGATTGTAATAGGTTAGTGTTTGTATCATAACCTGTCATTTTTTCCCTTGACAATAGAAAATATACATACAGTATCTGGGCCTGCTTAAAAAGGAAAGTCAGTCTTGGAGCCTGGGACTCCTTCCCATAGCCCTTCCCATAGCCTCAGACCCCCATCCTTTAGGCAGCACCCCTAATTCCCAGCTTGGCAGGGTTGCAAGAGGGCGGGAATGTCCTTTCCGAGTACCTTTGCCACCAAGATTCACTGATTCTATTCTACAGCTTCCCCTGGAAACTGGTCTCTTGGCTTTTGAGGAAAACCCCACATGATTGAACAATTCTAATTTGGGTAGAATAGACTGCCTACCCATGCAGAAGTATTTGCATTTTAAATAGAAAGCATAGTGGGACGCCTGGGTGGCTCAGTTGGTTAAGCAGCTGCCTTCGGCTCAGGTCATGATCCCGGCGTCCTGGGATCGAGTCCCACATCGGGCTCCTTGCTCCACGGGGAGCCTGCTTCTCCCTCTGACTCTGCCTGCCACTCTGTCTGCCTGTGCTCGCTCTCGCTCTCTCTCTCTGACTAAATAAATTAAAAAAAAAAAATCTTAAATAGAAAGCATAGTACTAGGAGATGAATTTCAGACTGTGTAACTAAAGTGAAGAGTTTCAGGCAAATAGGGGTGTACCTGTCAGGGAGGGCTCTGGCCAGTAACACATGAGACTTTTAAAGAGGTTCCCAAAGGTATAAAGTAGCACATGAGACTTTTAAAGAGGTTCCCAAAGGTATAAACAGGGGCAAGGTCATCAGACTGCTGGGGCAGCTGCCAGAAAACCTTTTCATTGACAGGCCTTGCCTGAAGGGGTGGAGGGAGTTAGCAAGGAATAAAATTAGCCAGTTAACAACTTAGCTTTGTCTTTTATTATTAATAGAATGGAGGCAGCAGTAAGGCTTGTAATGGGAAATATTGGTATGGATGGACTTCAAGGAAAGAATTTTTGTTTGTCTGCTTGTTTAAGAATTCAGGACACACTTGCAGGGCCCAACTTTGGGTCTAGGTGGCCTCCTAGAGTGATGCTAACCCCCACTCTGGATCCTTCCCCTCCCCAGGTGAGCTGGTCCCTTTGTGATGTTGCTGTAACTGCCCAGGAGAGGTTGTGACCACTCCCTCTCACCCCCGACTCTCAGTCTCCACCTGCTACCTGCCCTGAGCAGATGTCCCTGTCACATGTGGGTGAGCTGTCCCTGTCCAGCAGGTCACTGGGCTTGGGGCAGTGGGTGAGCCAGTCGACACACCACCAGCAGCCCGACATGCTCTCCTCAGCGCTGCTGACTGAGGTAATCCACACTTCCCTCCCCGTCCTCCTGTTGATGTGAAGGAAGTGGGCTGGGCCAGCTAGGTGGTTCTTGTTCCCACAAAGCCCTCCCTGCCCTGTGGATCTTGGAGGTTATAGCCCAATGTCTTGTGTGCTTTAGAGAAGCTACATTAAAAGCATGTAAAATGTACTTGCTGTTCATGCTTCTAATAGCTGTAAATGTCTTTTTCTGTTTCCCTACTGTCTCCCACCCCGACCCCACCCTTCACATGTCTAGGGATGGTTGCATTCGTTTTCCAAATGGCCTTCCAGCCTCAGTCTTGTCCTCAGATTCACTCTTCATTGTCCCACCAGAAAGGGGTGTGTGTGTGTGTGTGTGTGTGTGTGTATCTGAGAGAGAGAGAGAGAGAGAGAGAGAAGAGAGGAAAGCAATGGGGGAGGGAAGTCTGTGGCTTTCCTGTTTCTTTGGGAGCAGGGAACTGAATTTTATATGCTGAGATGCACGTGTTGACTGGTGTGTACACTCAGAGGACTTCTGACTGTATGTGTACTTGGAGTCTCTTGGAAATGAGTGCCAGAGGGTCACATGAGCCTTGCTTTTGCTTTGGTGAGCCAGGATGCACCAAGATCCCAGCCTCTGAGTCAGCAAGGCGGATAATTTAGAAAGAGTGGGTCATTATTCCTGTGGCCATGCTGTAAACTAGGAGACGTTGTAGGTGGTACATTGCTCAACCTTCTCCGCCACCCCTCCCCAAAAAACCCAAAATAAACAGTAGCAACAACGCAACACACAATGGCAAAAACAACCAGACAAAAAGATAATCATTAACACTTGCAGTGCTTACTCAATGTGAAAAAGGTAGTATTTTTCCCTCATGTGCATGAAGAAACGGAGGCACCTGAGGGTTAAAGAACCTTCCTGGGATCATGGGGGTGGTAGGGGGTTTCAAATCCAAGCAGAAGTCTTTACCTGCTCTCTGAAGAAAGCAACCAGAAGCAAATGTATGTACTGAAAGTATGAACTTGAAGCAACATACAGCGACTGGACCAAGTTCAAAACAGGCCAAGGCAACCACCTTGATGGAGTAAAGGTTGGAGATCCCTTAATTTCTACACAAACAGTCATGTTAACTTTTTAAGGGGAGTATTTGGGAGCTGGACAGAGTGACAGGATCCACAGATAATTTTCCACAGCAAGAACTAATTTTAAAACATGGTCCTTGTGGGGACCTGTGTGGCTCAGTCCTTAAGCGTCTGCCTTCAGCTCAGGTCATGATCCCAGCATCCTGGGATGGAGCCCCACATCTGGCTCCCTGCTCAGCGGGAAGCCTGCTTCTCCCTCTCTGCTTCCCCTGCGTGTGTTCCTTCTCTCACTGTCTCTCTCTCTCTCTGTCAAATAAATAAATAAAATCTTAAAAGCAAAAAACCCCCCAAAAACATGGTCCTTGTAAAAAAAAAAAAATAGCCCCTTTAGTCTATAATATCCCAAAAGGGGTCAGTTAAAAATATAAATACAAGAGATTGCAATCTCCTTTAAGAAAAATAATTACAGATAGTAATACCAGAAAGATGTCAGTTGGAATAAACCCTGATCTAGTCACGTTAATATTAGACAGTGAAGCCAGAAGGCTTTACTTAATCACAATTTATTCAGGAGTGTTATGCATTATTCTTGGGGTCACCAGAAAATACAGTACATATCAGTAAACATTAATCTGAATTTATACTGATTGATTGACAAAAATATGTTAGGCTTTGCTTGTACATTTTCCAAGCAGTATTAAAAACACTTAACAAGATAATTATGAAGTTCCAAGATAAATTTGGAAACAGCGCTATTGAGTCTCCCTGAGCAGCCTCCTGGTTGTGCTCGCCAGAGGAAAGATGTTTGCGGGGGGCTCGGCCTGAGCTTAGCAGCTGAGCAGTCTTGGGACCTTCACACAGCGGAGGAAGCAGACATCGGAACTTGGGCTTGTTAGAAATACACTGTGAAAACAGATGATGGAATTTTGATTTCCTTTTAACTCAGCAAGTTGATTGTGTATTTATGATATTGGCTACATAGTCCCATCCTCAATGCAGTTCTGCATTTAAGAGTCTCGGGCTCATTTGTGTAGGAACGTCACGTGTGCTTCCTAATGCAAATGATTTCAAACAGTTGCCTGAGATAATGGGATGATGTTTTTACCAACCACGTTGACGAGGCTCATAGCCTTGGTGAGGGGGCAGAAAGTGAGTATGATCTTTCTGGAAAGCTGTCAGTCTGCATCAATAGGCTTTAAATGCTCTTTAGAAAATTCCACTTCTGGAGGCACCTGGGTGGTTCAGTCAGTTAAGCGGCTGCTGCCGTTAGCTCAGGTCATGATCCCAGGGTCCTGGATGAAGTCCCTCATCGGACTTCCTGCTCGTCAGGGAATCTGCTTCTACCTCTGCCCTTCACCTTGCTCATGCTTGTTCTCTCTCAGTCTCTCTGTCTCTCAAATAAATAAATAAAATCTAAAAAAAAAAAAAAAAGTAAAAGAAATTCCACTTCTGGTTTTATACAGAAAATAGAGATATTCCTAGAGATAGGGCTAGAAGAGTATTTATTGCAGGTTCCCCACACCCTTTTGTTGCTCTCTTGTCATAGCTGACCACAATATTGGAGTTCCTCATGCTTCCCGTTCTTCTGTTTCCCAAGTGCCCTCCATCTTGTCCTTAATTAAAGTTACCTTCTCTTTATAGAAACCTACAAATTTCCTCTCCTCTCACAGAGCAACCAGCTGACTGATTGACACATGTCGTTGGACGTCATGAAGACGTTTCCAAATTCTGGAGCCCCAAATGGAACTCGTTTTTCTACATGGTCCTCTTCCAGTTTTCCCATGGAGAAATCATGTTATTCCTGTATGAAAGAGACTTCGGTGACTTTTCATTGCCTTTTTTTTTTTTTTTTAAGGATTTTATTTATTTATTTGAGAGAGAATGAGTGAGAGCATGAGAGAGGAGAAGGTCAGAGAGAGAAGCAGACTCCCCAAGGAGCCGGGAGCCCGATGCAGTGGATCCTGGAAGTCCGGGATCATGACCTGAGCCGAAGGCAGTCGCTCAACCAACTGAGCCACCCAGGTGCCTGACTTTTCATTGCTCTTATAATAAGGCTGTGCTATGTAATTATAAGGGTGAAAATAAAATTCCCAAAATTATATGACCAAGCCATTAAACTCCCCTTTCCCTTCCAATTTTAGGTTGTTGAATATTATAGTGAAGGATTGGACATTCTAAAGCAACCAGAAATACACCAGGTATCTGACCCTCAGGTTCCTTTATTCAACTGGTAATTTCTTTTTTTTTTTTTTTAAGATTATTTATTTATTTATTTGAGAGAGAGACAGTGAGAGAGAGCATGAGCGAGGAGAAGGTCAGAGAGCGAAGCAGACTCCCCATGGAGCTGGGAGCCCGATGTGGGACTTGATCCCGAGACTCCGGGATCATGACCTGAGCCGAAGGCAGCCGTCCAACCAACTGAGCCACCCAGGCGTCCCTCAACTGGTAATTTCTGTCTTTGTTGCCAAAGAGTCTTCTTATGGGTAGTAATAAGATGCTCTTTGAAAATAGAATTTAATTTCTGGAATAAAAAGTCCAAAGTATATATTATAATTTTCATTATTGAGGTTTTTTAAAAGATATTATTACCTAAGAAATGTTCCGTTATGGATACAAAGTAGGGTTTTTTATTTGTTTGTGCATAGTTCAGAAAAACCAGTGAGACTGGATGAGAAGCAGATCTATTTTTTGTAGGCCCTTCTTAAATGATTTATGCAGCATCCTTCTGTTGGATTCACCTTTGCACAGACTAGAACAAAATAGAAATCAAAGTAGTAGACAGAAAAACCAAATCCATCCACTCGGCTCTAGGAGTGAACAACCCAGTGAGGTTGATAAACACATAAACTTTGTAGTGTCCAGTTCTCCAGAGAAGTACTTCTCACCAGGGGTGCACATGAGACTGTCCTGGGGAGCTCAGAAAAGTTTGGATACCCTAATGTACTCTGACCCAGGGTGAGTCGCTTTTAAAACTCCCCAGGCAATTTCATTGAGCAGACAGGTTGGAGAATTAAGTATGGATGTATCACCTTCTTAATGATTCTCGTTCTTTTAAACCTTGAGAGAAGCCTTTTAAATATGAGCCTGAATTTAACACACATGCACATTTTAATGTGGGGATCACAGAAGCAGATTTGGACTTCTTTTCGTACTGTTTCACTGGTGGAGAAGGGGAAGAATCAAGAACCAAGATGGTGTGACTTTTAGGCAAGAAAGCAGTGTGAGAAAAGATTCTTAATTCATCGTGATACTTCAAAACCCAGTTTCTTAGACTGGAGGAAAGAAACATTTGAGCAGACAAACTTGTTTCATGGCAGGCTGTGGAAACGAGCTCATCAGCATGCCTTGTAACCCAAGTGTGAAAAGAAGTCTCATCAAAGCCTGTTGTATTTTCTGTGTTGGCACTACTAGTGTTGATTTTAGAAGTGCTCACCTTTTTTTTTTTGGTTCCAGATGATTTTCATTTATTCACATGTTCAGATCAGAATAACTGTTCTGATTAACTTATTTTCTCCCTCTTGAAGATATTGAAGAGGTAGAACTAAAGCTATGCCAAGTGCTTGAATGTGCACTTGCAGAACTGTTTCTGTGTATCTTCTATGATGATACCCTTCATTTTGCCAACCAGCATTTGGCTTTGCATCTCACTGGCTCTCCTCCTCCTCAGAGAGCCACCCCCACTCATTCAGAGCTCAATAGCAGGGATGGGGTTTTCATGCATCTGCAATATGATTGGCATTCAGAAGGTCATTGGAACAAGCCATAACAAAGCAGAAATCAGTGCCAAGGCATTTTCCAGTGACATCTCTCCCAGTCCTCCTCACCATCCTAATGTCACCTAACCATTTTAACACATCATCATCTAAACCATTACTTACTAACGATCATTAAGCAGAGATTTTGAATTCTTCATTTTTATCCATTACTATGTTTTTTTGATCTCATTGTTTTTTTAGGGAAGAATAATCCATCTAAATTTATTAGGCAGCACATGTTAGAGGATTTTTCAAAAATCTGTGCTGAATTTGTAGTTTTAATCAGTGAGATTCAATATGCTTTGCAAATAATTGGTTTCCATAAATATTGTTCCAAGTATGTTGGTGGCAATGATATCTGATGGAGAGACTATAAAACAATTAAAATGACAAGTGTCATGCTTAAATAGAAAAGATTATTTGCCAAGATTATTTTGGGCAGTATTACCAAAATCATCTTGGGCGTGACCACCATTGGAATAAATACCCACACTTGTAGAAACCCTGCTTGTTGGATTGCAGGTCAGGTTTCGAGTTGGCCTTCTGTTCCTAACAATGATAAAGGGTATTTTTTGGAGCTCATGGTTGTTTTCATGATACCTAAAGAGGCTAAGCTGTCACTCAGACATCCCTATTCTTTTTTTTTTTTTTTAAATAATGTCTTGGCTATAAATTTATCATGAATTTTCCATTTTTTAAAAATTTTATTTATTTTTTTAAAATTTCTTTTCAGTGTTCCAGAATTCATTGTTTATGCACCACACCCAGTGTTCCATGCAATACGTGCCCTCCTTAATACCCATCACCAGGCTCACCCAACATCCCATTCCCACCCCCCCCTTTTTTTTTAAGATTTTATTTATTTATTTGACAGACAGAGATCACATTTAGGCAGAGAGACAGGCAGAGAGAGAGGAGGAAGCAGGCTCCCCGCTGAGCAGAGAGCCCGATGCAGGGCTCGACCCCAGGACTCTGGGATCGTGACCCGAGCTGAAGGCAGAGGCTTCAACCCACTGAGCCACCCAAGTGCCCCCTACCCCTCCTTTATCCATTTTCTGAATCAGTTTATATTTTGAGTTTAGGCTACAGGTTCAATGTGGGAAATTAAAATGTACGAATAATACCTTCTTCAAATACCAACATTTTCTCAGGATTTGTATGACTTCCAAACACATAAACCATGATTTAATGAATTACTCTAAAATTTTTTATTTTTATCAAAGTAATATTGGGATAGAGTGTTTCAGTCAAATACTACTATAAGGTTTTTAAGGAACAAAGAGTAGCCCTCAGATACTACCTCATCCCAACCTGGATTCCTGCTCCAAGTCTTTCAATTTGATGGTTTTCTCCTAGCTTTTACATCTTTATTTCTCAATAACATTCATATAGCACTATTTTTTGATGTTTCTGTTCTAGGCATTTCATATTGGCTTTCCACTCTAGGAGATGATGACTTACCTCAAAGCTTCTCTCAGACAGAGATTATCTTACACATACTCACACATACTCACACATACACACACATATACACTCACAATGCTAGCTGCATGTACTCTGTACATACTCACCCTCTCTCCATCCTCCCAATGTTAATGATTGCATAGTGTTCAGTTAAGTCCATATTTAGTATCAACATCATTAGGACGTAGTTATTATTATTCACAGATATCCCACACATAGTGTGTGATGGTTACATTTCCTTTCTTGTACAGCTTGTTGTTTTTCCTGGCATTAACATAATACTTTGTTTTGTTTTGTTTGTTTGTTTGCTTGGTTATCTATTATTTACTGAGCAGAACCTATGGAAGATGTTGTGCTATACATTTTATAACAGAGCAACGCTTTATCTCTTGCACTTATCCTGTGAGGTAGGTATTCTTATCATCCCCATTTTACAAAAGAGGAAATAGAGTCACAGAGAGGTTGAATAACTTGCCCAGGTCACAAAGCCAGTAAGTGGGCATCTTGAGATGTGAGCACACACAGTTTGACTTCCCCTTAAACATAGCAGAATACAAAAAGATGTCCAAAGCTTTTGAGGCTTAGAGGCTTGAGATAAGAGTGGTGTTATTAGTGAATATGAAAGATCTTCAGGAATGATGTAGTCTGGGTATTTCTTTGCAAATGGAGAAGAAGGAAATGAGACTGTGGACATATTAGAAAGATGTGTGTCAGGATATAAAAAGATCTGCCCTCTGGACAGTTAGACATACGTGATTAGGGTAGAAACTTACACTTTGGATACAGAGAGGAGAATCTTTAACATATAAAAGGTAGGCTAATGGGTTAGAAAGTATGCAAACGCATATACAGAAAGAAGAGTAGGGAAAATGGAGTAGAACTTCCTGGTAAATATGTAGTTAAAGATGGGAGAAAAGAAGAGAAAGCTAAAATCAGAAACAGTCACAAAGGTGTGAAGAGAATCAGAGTAAGGCTAAGACCCCGGCTAGGGGACACTTTCCCAAAAGATGAGCCCAAAATAAAGATGTAACCTTTCAAGGAAATAAAGGAGAAAGATGAATGAGAAAAAGAGATTTAGGAAGATAGGTGGTGATTGGTGACCTTCAGAAACTATTATAAGTATTAAGTGTAAACAGTGGTCGATATTAATACCCTTTATTTTGTATTATTTGCTTTTAAATCTTATTTTGTTTCTGTCATGTTGTCATTTGTTTTGGGTAGACAGAAAAAGTGAATTGTTGCTCTTCTAAGTACTTCAGGGTGAAGCCCCCAAAATCTTGCCCAGAGCTTAGGTATCAGTAAAGTCATAGAAACACAGAATATCAGCAATGAGAAGGACCTCAGGAGATCATCCTGGCTCATTTCATCTTATTCGGGGGGGAAATTGAGGCACAGAGTGTTTGAGTGACTACCATCAGAGAAGCTCCCTGAGTTGGGCCTGGAGGTCTGAGCTGAATCTGGGTCCCTGACTCTTTATGATGTGTCTCAATGGGGCTTTGCAGCAACAGGTAGAGTTGGCTAGAAGACTCATACTCTCTTCCGACTTCCATATATACTGCTTGCTCCAATACCATACCATAGAGGGAGACCCTAGACCCTAGACAAAAAAGGAAGACTTTTTTGTTTTTTGTGTTTAATCCCCCATTGTTGAATCAGAGCACTTAGCTGTGCCTGGTTTGTTTGGTCCAGCACCTTGTGCTGCGGAGCCCCGTTTAGATATGAAGAGCTTATTTAGAATCAGTAGTGTCAGAAAGAAATACATATTCTTTCTGGTAGGGGATAATTCTTTAAAGACTTTAAAGTTATGACCTATAACTTGTAGCATTGTGACCTATAACTTGTAGCGGTTGAGATTTTAAGAATTAATTCTTGGTGACTGGCCACTGGAGCCAGCCCCAGGACCCTTCTACCTCTGCTGTTCCACAGAAGTGCGTATCGCTGTTTCAAGAAGGAACTGGAATCCAGTTTGTAACATGAAAGGATGTGACTGCAATTTCAGACTGCTGCACTCCTAGACCAGTGAGGGCTTGGGACTGCACTGTGCAGGGATCTGTGGAAGTGTGATCAGAGCATGTGAGCTTGCTTCCACTCTCTCTGACAGTCTTGGGACTGGTCTGTTCTCAGAGGCCTTGAAGAGATTAAGGCAACTGAAACCCGACTTCCTGGGTGACATTAGATAAGGGGCAGAAAGAACAATCTGTTCTATAATTTGAATTTAGCCTTATGGTTGCTACTTAAAAAAGAAAAATCCAACAACAAACCCAAAACACCTTAAGTACTTTGACACCACTTTTATCTTTCCGATGTTTGTGAGATATTTTCATTCGGCAGTGGCTCTCTCAAACCTGAATCTCTACAGGAAAGCCGTATAGCAATTAAACACTGTAAAAATTGCCTCCATCCCAAAGGTAAGCCTGGGGAGCTGTTGCTTAGAATTCTCAACAGGGAGAAATTGTAGGACTGTAACGTGCTGGTTTTATCACAGGGCACTTATTTGAAGGTGACTGACAGTCAATGCGTTTGCAGCGGCGACACATGCCATCATGTAAAATACATGAAATTCTTCAGGCCAGAAAAAAAACACATTGCTCAATTTGCATCAGGCAGTACCATAAACCATTTTTCTGAATATTTTATGCTGTCTTATTTTTTTTTAAGTAAATATTTTTCATCTTGTAGAGGGTATATGTAACCCTGTGTCAAGAATTTGGAGCAGAAGAAAGGTACAAATCCTACCAACCGCAGCATCTCCTGCATTTCCTAAAGTGATGATATCACTCTCAAATATGTAAATGAGAGATTTTTGTTAAGAACAGACTTTCTCTTTTGTTTTACATTAAACATGTGTCTAATATCACACGTTTAAGGAGAGATTAGCCCTTCGGACTGTTTCCATTAGTTATTTCTTCTGTCCAAAACATGTTTTTTTTTCCTCGTCATTCAAACCTGTAATAGAGACTAATACTCAGAAGTGGAGGGTTGTCCTAACAAAAGCCTAAAATATCCTATTGATTTAGCAGTGTGATGGCAAGAATAAAGGACACTGATACTCTTATTACTCTTACTACTAAACTCTCTCTCTGAGTAATTAGTGTCTATCAGGCAAAGCATAAGCTCTGCACAGGAATTTTCTCCCCGAGTCATCACAAGAAACCTACTGGCACTATCCCCAGTGACATCATACAGATGGGTTAGTGGAAGCACAGAGTGATTTATAACATGCCTAAGGTCACAGAGCTGGTAGGGAGAAAGCTAGGATTCAGACTCCCTCCTCTGAAATCCTTACACTACCTCACCGTGAAAGGAGCAGAGGAGAGAAGCTCATTTATGGAGTTTCTCCATCACATAAGGCACCGTGCTGGGGATCCCGTTCAGTCCTCACAACCCCACGAGGTAGATAGTATTATGGTCGTTTACAAATGTGGAAACTTAGGCTTAGGGGAGTAAATCCTTCATTAGAAGTCGCACAGCGGAAAAGTGGTGGAACTAGGAAGTGATTTAGTTTTCTGTTTCCAAAGCTGTCATTTCTAGTCAGCCACAGAGAAAAGTATTTTTATGGTTCTTTTTCCCACATGGATTTATAAGATAAAAACTGTTGCCTCATTTAATAGATTTGTACAGAATAATATACAAACTGGATTTGAAGACTCTCGAGCCCCATAGATTCAGGCTGACTCAGACTTTGATGTCCAGCTTGGAAAATTCCACCAGATTCACCATCTGGTCCAAAGATTCTACCAAAAGCACAATCTCATGTCTTGATATTTTAACGTGTAGTCTCAATTTCAAATAAATTGGGAAGAATAAATTGGACACTCAGGCCTAAAACAGCATTTTAAAACTATACAGGAGGAATTCGAGCATATTGCTGAAGTTTTCCCAGTCAACAATGTTCTCTCATTAACTGATTAAATAACAAATCAAAAATAAATAGGTTTGTCATATTATGTAGAATGCACGTTGGTCTATTAAATATTTTTTTAATTTTTATTTTATTATTTTAAGGATTTTTTTTAAAGGAGTATTTATTTATTTATTTGACAGGCAGAGATCACAAGTAGGCAGAGAGGCAGGCAGAGAGAGATGGGGAAGCAGGCTCCCCGCTGAGCAGAGAGCCCAATGCGGGGCTCGATCCCAGGACTCTGGGATCATGACCCAAGCTGAAAGCAGAGGCTTTAACCCACTGAACCACCCAGGTGCCCCAAAATTATTATTATTATTTTTGACAGAGCGAGAGAGCATAAGCAGAGGGAGCAGCAGAGGAAGAGGGGAAAGTAGGCTCCCTGCCAAGCGAGGAGCCTGATGTGGGGCTCAATCCCAGGATCCTGGGATCATGACCTGAGCCTAAGGCAGATGCTTAACCGACTGAGCCACCCAGGCACCCCTGTTAAATGATTTTTAAAAGAAACTATAAATAGTAGAGGGAAGTGATAGGAGACCCCTGGGGTAAGAGTGGTATCACAGCTTGTTCTTTCAACAGATAACTCGTTGCTGAAGATAGAGCAGTGAGAAAAGCAAAATCCCTGCTCTGAAGATTACTTTCTAGTGGCAAAACACAGACCATAAGCATAAGACAAGTTGATAAGTAGTAAGAAGGTATGTTGTGCCATGGAGAACAATGGAGGAGGGTAAAGTGTGGAGTGTAGGGAAGATCGCTGTTTAAATAGGTAAGTCAGGAAAACAATAGAGACACGTCAGAGATCTCCTGGTGAAATGAAGTCTGTATTTCCTGCCTTATAGTGGTGTTACAAGAAAGTGGGATAAAGTACTCAAAGCTCCCTGTGTGGAGCATAGAGGAACCTATTGTTATATTTAATACATGAGAAACAGATCTGGATTAAGAAGGTCAGTTTCACTCAGTTACTTCCAATTGGCAAAGCTAGGATTTGAACTCAGATTTTCCAGCTCTAGAATCTACAATTCTCCCCTATCACCTTGGAGTTGTGCTGTGTCCCAGGGGTGATGATCACTCTCAGACAGACATTGAAGATAGTATTTGCTTACAACCTAAAATAAATGCTTATTTTTCATTTTCATAAAATTTTCTGTGTGATGCATTTGTTTTCGGAGGATAATCATTGTAATTCTCTATGTGTCTTTTAAAATGTATTTTAAAAGTTATAATCTCTAAGGATGTGGATTGATTTATATTAATGTGTAACTAATGTTATAGCTCCCTTTACAGCCTCTCGGGTTTTCACCTTGTTTTTAAAAACTGAGGGCAGTTACAAGAAATGCATTTGAAATGATGGCATAAATCAGCACTAAAGGATAGCAAAAGTCCTGGGAGTAGTCTTGTAGGGTCCTGTCAAGATAAGTAAGAGCAGTGATTTAAAATAAAGAACTAACTGTGCTAATGCTATTATGGTATAAAAATATCGTTAGATGTGTCCCAATTAATTTTTCTATTTGACAATTCATTACATTGCTCTGAAAAATTGTGGCACCAAAGAAACAACGAAGAAAAGTGTTTTATTGTAAATATTCAGAGCTCAAGATGACATATAAAGAGTGCATTCAGTTATAAGGGAAAAAGCAGGACCCCAGTATAATTGGCAAACCTAAATGTCACCAAAGAAGTAGGACAATTTAGGAGACAGTGAAAATGTTTGGGTTGCTAGTAATCAGAAAATGTAAGCTAAAGGGCAAAATAAGTTGTTTTCACTCAGATGAGTTAAAGGAAATGATTGAGAAGGTGTAATAAAAAATGATATTTTGGGGCACCTGGGTGGTTCAGTGGGTTAAAACCTCTGCCTTCGGCTCAGGTCATGATCCCAGGGTCCTGTGATCGAACCCCATATTGGGGTGTCTCCTTGGCAGGGAGCCTGCTTCACCCTCTCTCTCTGCCTGCTTCTCTGCCTACTTGTGATATCTGCCTGTCAAATAAATAAAATCTTAAAAAAAAAAAAAGAAAAATGGTATTTTTATATTATGCAGGTGGGAAGATGAATAATGAAAACCTCCCGAGGGACAGTGAGGCAGTATAAATCAAGAGCCAAAGGATTTTAACTAGCAAGCCAATTTATTGAATTTATCTTGCAAAACTAAACTAAGGGGAAAGCCTTGTTGAGGATGTTCATTACAGTATTATCTATAATGGCAAAAATGCTGGAAGAAAAAATAGCAATAATATCATACTAGGTAAATTAGGGTAGATCTACTTGTTGGAAGATTGTGAGACTAGTAGAAATGATAATGAAACTCACATGGCAACACAGAAATGCCTTAGATAGAATGTTAAGTGAAAATATGAAACAGAATGTAGGCTATTATTAACTATACGCAATTATGTACAGAAGACCAAAGAGAACATATAAAATAGGTTGTAAATTAAGGATAGTGAGATAACATATTTCCCTCTCTATTTTTCAAATGTTCTGCCATGTTGTTTTAATGCTTTAATAATAAAATTTCTATTTCATAGTGTGTAAATGGTATTCTCCACTTCTTTCCAGGATTACTCTAGCATTGGCTTTGGATAGGAAACTTTCTTCTACACACCAGTATTTTTAAGAATGGCATATTCTCATGCAGTATGAGGTAAGATGCATCATTTCCCTCTGAACTGGGCTGTATTTTCAACCTGTTTTCTCTATGAAATTAAGCTTCCATGAGAGACCTCATGGTCACTGTACATAAGAAGTAATTAACAAAAAGCCATTATTTTGATTTTTGACGACATCTTCATATGTCCAGAAGACACTTAAACACAGAGATCCAAACACAGAACTGTTTATGAGGGAGGTCATGGCTTTTTTTTTTTTTGCCTTACCGGTTAGGAAAACCATGTTATGGGTTCAGAATAGCAAAGCTTTCATCCCTTGGAACATGAATGAATATCATTTGGTTTCTATCCTTTACCTCCTAGATCTCCTAAAACCTATCTTGGAGAGAAAACTTCTTTGTGGGTTAAGCAGAGAATGGTATAAATAGCTTGAAGACAGACACTGATACTATATCCAATTTCACATAAGACTCCACTTTCCTGACCCTTTGTCCTCAAGTCTGCATCTCTTCCTCTGTTCCTGATCTTGATCCATAGTTCCATCTTTCAGGAATTTACTTACGCGACACAGCTCAGAGTTATTTCAGACTCCCCTCTCCTTCATCCAGAGACTATTACCTGTTAGTCAAACCTTTAAAATGCTTCTTGAGTGGATTCCCTCTTTATTTCTACATCTGGATTACTGTATTAGCTTTTGATAAAAGAAGATAACTCTAAGGGGAAAGCCTTGTTGAGGAGTTACCAGAGTTATCTTCCTCAAATTGTGTTAAAATTGCTTTATGGGCACCTGGTGGCTCAGTGAGTTAAACGTCCAACTCTTGATCTCAGCTCAGGTCTTGATCTCAGGGTCATGAGTTCAAGCTCCATGTTGGGCTCCATGCTGGGCATGAGCCTACTTAAAAAAAAAAGTGTTTTACTTTCATATAAAATAATATTTGGTGGTTCTTTACTGCCTGCAGTAGAAGACCCAGTTTTCTTTTAACTTGAAAAATTAAAAGCTGGTAACTGGTCACCCACCTTTAATTCTCCTCGCTTTATTTTTTTAACTTAACCTTTATGCACTTCACATCTGATTCAGACACAGCAAACTATTTTAATTTCATCAATCCAGGAGGCCTTTGCTTGAATATCTTTTCTATAGCACATTATAGACGTTTGGTCGTTATCTGCTTATATCTGTCTCCCTCACTAGATTGTCAGTCACTCAGGACAGAGACCATGTCTTGTTCTTCACTGTATGCCAAGCAGATAACAAAATGTAATTAGAAGAACCTAGATTCTGTCTTATCTTTCCTATAGCCTCCCATAGATAAATTTCTTATAGCAGATGGGTCAAAGTTATATTTTCTGCTAAGTCCGAAGATAAAAAGAATCTGTGTAGGTAGAGTAGAACCCAATATTTGCACAGGCAGCTGAGTTGAGGATAGAGCTGACTTCCACTCCAGAGTATTAAGGAGCTTAAGCAACACAGGCATGCGCCAACAGTTAGAACTGGACCAAAACATTCCAGTTTGAAGAAACAGGATACAGAAGAAATAGTCTCAGAGACGAGGGATTTCTAATGCTCTCATTTAGTGGAAAAATAGGATATGAGGGAGAAGTAGGGAAAAGGACATTGACTTTCAGAAAAGAGTGAAAGATCTGAGGTGTCTGAACCCTGTCTCCTGGTGTTCGCATGTAAGCCTTTCCCCTTAAATGTGGGTAGAAACTGTGATTTGATTTTAACCAGCAGAACATGGCACAGGTGACTGTATGTCAGTCTCATGATTGCATTATATCCTGTAATACTCCATCTTGCTAGCATACTCACTCTTTTTCTTACCTGGATGGTTCTGAAGAAATAAGTGCCATGAATGTTATAACCACACAGAACAGAATGCTGCCAAAAACCACATGAGCAGGGAAGAACCCCACCCCCCATCTGAGCCTTCAGAAAAGAGAGTCACCCAGTAGGTGGTGGGGATTAAGGAGTGCATTTGTTGTGATGAGCACTGGGTGATTAAAAAAAAAAAAAAAAAGAGCATGTCACCCTAGTCAGCACCTTGATAATAGCCTGTGAGATTCTGAACAGAAGATCCAAGTCAAGACCACACCTCTGGCTCACAGAAACTACATGATAAGAAGTGTGTGTTGTTTTAAGCCACTAGGTTTGTGGTGATTAGGTATGCAACAATAGCAAACAAACACAGATTTTAGCATCTGGAACTGGGGTGTTGCTATAGCAAATACCTAAAAATGTAGGAGGGGCTTGGAAACCAGACAGTATGTGGAATCTATAGAAATTTTAAGTGTCATACTAGAGAAGGCCTAATTTGCTTCAGACTGGTTGTTAGTAGAAACCTGGGCTTTAAGGACTCTGTCAGAGGATTCCAGAAGGCAGTGAGGAGCATGTTACTGAAAAATGGAGGACAAGGGATTCTCCTTATGACACAGCACTAAGTTAGAAAAATTGTTTCTGGCAGTTTTGTGGAAAGCAGAACCATAGCTGAAGATATTTCCAAGCCAAGTGCTGAAGGCACTTATAGGAGAATGTGTGAGAAGAGAGAGATTGTGGAAAGAACTGTTAAACATCAAGGAACCAGGACTTGATGATTTTGAAAATTCTCTGTCTCTGCAGATAATGATAGATGCTAGAGTTAAGGCAATATGATCTAGAGACAAAGCTGAGGACATGATGGTACAACCATTTGTTTAATCTTCAGAAAGGTCAAAAGGTCAGAGTATTCCATCACACAAAGTTCTTTTCAAGAGATGAAGGATTTCCTGACAGATGTCTCCATGAAACCCTAGGGACTCTAGGAAGCTTCTTTTGTTGTTGTTCAAGCATCTCAGTGGGAGCCAAAGGTAGAAAAAAAGATTATCTTGGAAAGGTCTGTGGGTGTGGCTTTCATCTCATGGAGTGAGTCCATTGAAATCCATGGGAGACACACTGAAATGTTTGAGAAAATTATTTCAGCAGAAACACTTCCATTTCTCGTGGAAAAAGGACAGAATGAAAGGAGGCTGTTGGACCCCTAACAACATTCTCCTGTCAGCAAGAAGGCTGATGAAACTACTTGGCTGTAAACATTTCTATCTTTTATGAAAAAGGAAAGATGATTCAAAGGGCAGAACCAGATCCCAGATGACTGGGCTGAGAGCCATGGAGAATTACTGAAACTTAATAAAGGAGCTCTCAGCGTTTGCTTGGCTAGACTGACTTTTGAACTGCTATGGGCTGGTAACACTTTTTTACCTTCCATTTCCCCACTCTATGAACTGGAATGTCCATAGCTGTTCTCCTTCACCTATCCCACTATTGCCTGCTGGGTACGTCGGGACAGATACCTTTAATTCCACGGATCTACATATGGAGAAGAATTGTTTCTCAGGAACTGCACTTAGTAGATTACACCCAGGAGCCTAATCTGCACCTGGATCTGTTTTAGATGTTGAGAGTTTGGACCTTGTGTTCTGGCTTTAATGCAATGAGACTCTTGGGAAGCTGACAAAGAGAAAATGTTGTATGTGGAAGAGATGTGAATAATTGATTGCCAGAGGGTAGACCGTGGCAAACAGACTCTAAGGTGGTCTCCACGATCCCTATTTCCTGGTGTTAATACTTTTTCTTGCAGGACCTATGACTTGATTCTAACAATAGAATTTGGTAAAGATAATGGGATGTCACTATAATAATTTTGTTACATTATACTAGATCCTGTCTTCCCAGTAGACTTTATCCTTCTCTTCACTTGCTGTTTTTTTTTTTTTTTAACCATAGGTTTTTTTTTTTTTTAAGGGATATTTTCCCGTTTTATTTTAATTTACTTTATTATTTTTTCATTTCATTTTATTTTTATTTTATTTCTTTTCAGTGTTCCAAAATTCATTGTTTATGCACCACACCCAGTGCTCCATGTAATCTGTGCCCTCCATAATACCCACCACCAGGCTCACCCAAGCCCCCCAACCCCCTCCCCTCCAAAACCCTCAGTTTGTTTCTCAGAGTCCACAGTCTCTCATGGTTTGTCACTTGCTGTTTTTAAACAAGTCTCTGTAGCTGCAAGGGAGTGAATGCTTCCAATAACCACATGAGTGGGAAAATGGATCTTTCCCTAGTTGGACCTCTAGATGAGAGCTCAGCTCTGGCTAGAGTTTTTGCATTGCAGTAATTGGTTACTTAGCAATAGAAACTTAGTGCATTAGCATAGGATGCAAAATCTGATAATCTCCACTTTCATCCCTCAGGTATTCAAACAGGTAAAGTATTAAGTTTTGAGGGGCAAACAATTGCATTTTATCTTACGAAGATTTGTCAAAGCTTTCTCAAGCATTTTATTAGTTTTCTATTCCAAGCAGTAAAGAATTACTAAAGCCAGTTTCCACTCAGATTAATCTTCTTCTTCTCTAGACCTCTTCTCTAGACTTTCTTCTCTAGACTTCTATACCCATCTTCACTTCCAGTACAAGCTATGTCCAAAGCCAACTCTGCTAGGTCTAGCTTCAGGGGGTAAGCCCTTTACTGCCATCAGTTACTTTTAGGTTACTCCAGTGGCCCATTTTCATTTTAACAACTTTTTCTCACTTTATAAATGTGTGAGAATTTCAGCATGTCCTGTGGTGACGTTCAGTGATTTGTAACTATTTATAAACGTGTTATGTAAATACATATTAGTCAGAATATTTATCAGTATGCATTTATTATCCATTTTGTCCTTGACAATAAAATGTAAAGAGAGACTATGGAAAAATATGCTGATTCTTGATGTTCTCTACATTGACTTAGGACAGGTGAGAGAAAAAGCTATTTCTCTGGACATTCTGAACCCAATAGCTTGATAAATTTTAGAAGTAAAATAAATGCCTGATCATGTTGTGCTCTACCTATGATTCTTTTCCTTATCATCTCTGCTTGCTATTTTTTTAAAAATATTATAATTCCTTTTATTTTTATGTCTGTCTGTGCTACTGTATATCCCCTTGACTAGTTTTTAAGTCGGGAAATTATACACCTTGGGAAAGAAGAATAAAATTGAGGAAGACTTAAGTAATTTATAAATTACTATGATCAATAACGTTTTATTAGAGCTTGAGAAGGAGAACACAGAGGAAGAGGAAGAGAGCACAAAGAGAGAGGGAGAAGGAGGCTCCCTGCTGAGCAGGGAGCCCAACTTGGGGCTCCCTCCCAGGGCCCAGAGATCATGACCTAAACCTGAGCCACACAGGCATCCCTAGAATATCCTTTCTGGAAAAATGTCTATTCAGATCCTTTGCCCACTTAAACAATTTTTTTTATTATTATTTATTTATTTAGAGAGCATGTGGAGCAGGGCAGGGACAAAGGGAGAGGGAGATAGAGAACCTCAAGCAAATTCTGAGCTGAGCACAGAGCCTGACTGAGAGTTTGATCTCACAACCCTGAGACCATGACCTGAGCTGAAATCAACAGTCAAACCCTCAAATGACTGAGCCACCCAGGCCCTTTCCTTCCTCATTTTTAATTAGATGAAGATGATGATGATGATAATGGTGGTGATTTTGCTATTGAGTCGTATGAGTTACTTTTGGATATTAACCTCTTATCAGATATGTGATTTACAAATATTTACTCATTTTCTTGAGGTTGCCTTTTCATTTTGTTGAGTGTTTTGTTGTGCAGAAGCTTTTTAGTTTAATGTAGCCCCCCCTGTTTATTTTTGCGTTGCTGCTTGTGCTTTGTGTGTCATATCCACAAAATCATGGCCAAGACCAACGTCAAGGAACTTTTTCACTATGTTTTTTGTAAGAGTTTCATGGTTTCAGGTTTTGGTGAGGTTCGTACTCGATGGGGTTGTCTTATGCATTGAAAGATGTTCAGCAATATCCCTGGACTCTATTCAGTAGATGCTGGTGGTTCCCTGTCTCTCAGTTACAAGAACCCAAAGTGTTTCTAGACATCGCCAGCTATTCCCTGGGGGCTACACACTGTTCAGTTGAGGATCATTGTTTTATCTCCTTGGATTCACATAAGGTTTTTGAAAAAGGATATGAGCAAAACCAATCACATCTTTTGTTGTTTGGAGTTTGCAGACACTTTCCAACCTCATCAAACCCCAGACCCGTAGATACTCTATCCCTTTACCTCTTGCAAACTGGCCAGTCCTTGCCTGATCTTATCTCTCCTGTAATAACTTGTCAAAAAGTGGCAAGGAGCTACAAATGCATAGTGATGTCCTGGCTTTTTTTTTTTTTTTCCTCCTTCCTGCTTCTCTTAGAGTTGTTGGCATGACAAGGCATATGATCTGTCTTCTAAATTATCACAGGAGACACTGTTACCAAAAAGTTTTGCTGTGGCGTAGCAAGAGTCACCAGATTTTTAGTGTCCTCTGTTCTTGCCATCACACTGCTAAATTAATAGGATATTTTAGGCTTTTGTTAGTGGCAGCTTCTGAGTATTAGTCTCTGTTACAGGTTTGAATCAAGAAAAAAGAAGATTTTGGATAGAAGAAACAGCTAAAGGAAAGGTACAAGAGTAGAAATGTGCTCAGTCTATTTGAGGAAACAGAAGAAAGCCAGTGTGAATGGGACTGAGAGGAAAAGGGGTCAAACTGATGAAGATGAGGTCATAGAGTGAGGCAGGGCCCAGGCCTGTAGAGATTTCCAGCCAGTATAAGAAGGAAGGATTTGTTCCAGGAATGACGGGGAAGCCTTTGGAGGTGTGTTAAGCAGAGAAAGAGAAAAAGTTGGGTCACTTTGGGTAGCATGGGAGACAAGGACTGGAGGGAAATGAGCTGGAGCAAAAAGTCTTATAAGTTCACATGAGATACGACAGTTGCTTATGTATGAACTATAGTCAAAGAGATGAAAGAAAATGGATGTGGACAGGACAGGAAGTTTTTTTTTTTTTTTAAGATTTTATTTATTTATTTGAGGGATTGAGAGAGAGAATGAGAGAGAGAGAGAGAGCATGAGAGGAGAGAGGTCAGCGGGAGAAACAGACTCCCTGGCAATCATAGAGCCCGATGTGGAACTCAATCTGGGGCTCCAGGATCATGACCTGAGCAGAAGGCAGTCACTTAACCAACTGAGCCACCCAGGCGCCCTTGGACAGAAAGTTTTAAAGATAAAACTAGAAGGAGTCCTTGATAAATTGAATATTGGGTATAATTAAAGGAGAGTTCAAGGATAATTCCTGGATTTTGGCTTCAGTAACTGGGGGAAGAGTGGTTTAATTTGTTCAGCTAGAGAAGATTCAATGATAAAAAAAAGAGTTCTTTTTTTTTTTCTTAAAGATTTTATTTTTTTATTTGACAGAGAAAGATCACAAGTAGGCAGAGAGAGGAGAGAGGGAAGCAGGCTCCCTGCTGAGCAGAGCCCGATGCAGGACTCGATCCCAGGACCCTGAGATCATGACCTGAGCTGAAGGCAGTGGCTTAACCCACTGAGCCACCCAGGTGCCCCTCTATTTTTTTTTTTTTTTTTGTCAAATTAAGTTTAAAATGCCATTAGTCAGTCATGTGATTACATTAAGTGGCCTATTTGCTATATAATTCAAAATTTTCTGGAAGATATAAGGAATAGAAATTTTGACTTGAGAGTTGTAGACATTTGAGGATATTGAAAGCCATGGTCCTGAATGAGGTCATTAATGGAGAGTGAAGAGAAGGGAGCTTAGCACAGGTTCTGGGGCTTACCAACATTTAGCATTTAGGGATAGTAAGTGGAAAAGTAAAGGAAACTGACAAGGTGGGGAAAGGGGGTAGAACGGCCCAGAGAGACTGGGTGTCAGGGATGAGAGTTGAATCGTATTTATGCTGCTGATTTCCAGTCTTTTTGCCAGTAGGAGTTCTGGATCTATCCTTCCAGTAGGTAGAAGCAGGTAGTTAATACAAGAGGATTCATATTCTTTAAAGATACTAAAATCCAAACAAGAAGATATAATACATTTTGCAACTTGCTTTCTTAACAGTATGTCTGAAAGATCTTTCCATATTAACATACACACATACTGACCTTTTCCATGACTTCATAGAATTTGAAATTTATTTTCAAAGTTTAAGCAACTCTCCAGTTTTCAGATGTTTTATAAAGGGCTGCTCTTTCCTCTCTCTCTTTCTCTATCTCTCATACACACACACACATACACGCTAATAGTAATATAAAGAACAAGAAGCCACCCCAACATGAAATTTCAATTTGAATTAATGAGTACTTGGAGCATCAGATTTGACTTAACTTTTGAGATTTAATAATTGCCAGAATGGAGAGTTACGGAGTACCAACAAACAACGTTCTCCATCGCTGGAAGAGAGAAATATGAAAAAACAAGAGAAAATAGAATTAAATGAATACCCTTGACAATGTAGAGAAATGGAGAGTTATTAAAACTCTCCAATCATAACCCCTGGCTGCTGGAATCCTTGCTTCAATTAATAAAGCAACTTAACTTTGCCTTTATTGAGCTACAAGTAGAAAAATTCAACCTGTGGTTGTCTGAAAAAGTTTGTAACCATGGGTGTAAAAAACTTCTCTGTATTTCTGAACAGTTATGTTTCTTACTGCAATGAAGCAATGAGCCTGATTAAGAGACTAATCGCTGGATGCTTATATTACCATCAGATTACTCCGATTCATTTATTAGATTGCTTATAATTGTAAAACAGCTTTTTGTACCACAGAAATAGACTTTGTGTAATAATACATATACAATTAGTCAACATAAACTTATGACAAAACCATAATGACTTTTGAGATAAAAATTTCTCATACTTCTGTTCAGTAAATGATCATTGCATTTAGGCATCATTAATGAAGTGTTAGCAATTCCCATTAATACAGTTGAGATGTCATCTTTTTTCTTTAATGGGTTTGTAAAATACAGCCAAATAATAAGCATTTTGTGAAAGTTACAGACTTCAACAGTTCTGAAATGGCTGATTTCTATGACACGTAAATGCTCTAACAGATGAGGAGAATTTAAACTACCTAAAAAATAATTCATTTTTATGGTGAGACAGACTTCATTAATTTTTTTCTAGTTGTTAGCATCCATACCAAGGTCTGAAGGCCTGGGGAAGGAAGGAGCCTCAGGCGTGGGCAGCGATATCCAGTCTGTTCTTTCAGCCTAAAGTTATGTTCCAAAGGCACACGGAGGTCACTTGACATCTTGGATGCTGTATTTTTTCCGGGAAGGGCTCTCTTTCCAATCTGATGCACTGACTCCACAGCCTCCAGGTCGTCCTTACTCTCATTTTTCCCCCATCTGGTCAAGCTTGTATGGGCTGTCAAGATCGTTATCCTTGAAACATTTTTCCTTACACCCTCTTTGCCTTTCTTCTGCTGGTAGAAATTTTTAAAGAGCAGACTGTGTGATTTTCTCAGCCTGGCCTCAGTCTCTCTTCACTGGTTGTAGTCAAGAAAGATTCGTCTTGGGGTGTTTTTGTTTTTCCTCATGGATTGCCACACTGACCGCCTGGTCCCTCAAAGTCAGGTTAATAGTTTGTTTTGTTTGTTTCTCAGAATTTTGTCGGCTTTCTTTAGCAGTTTCTTTCTTCCATGCTGTTTTCTCAAGAGGCTAAACAGCATGTTGATTCCTGGCATTTTTTTCACTTTGTTCCAGATGGTTCTGGTTTAAGATAATATTTCTCAAAAGGTAGGGTCTGAGCTTGGGACCCTTTCCTATTGGCAGTGCTGACTGTTCATTGCTGTTTGTTGTTTTTTTCATCTGGTTTGGGGGGTGGGCTTCTTAAATTCTGCCCCAAACTACCAGTTTTCTAGGACAGGATCTTGTTTTATAATCCACTGTCTGCCTAGTTCCAGGTTGTTTTGAAATAACGAATGATTCTTCCACAAGGTGCACTGAATGATAGGTAGATCAGGTGTCCTCTGTGTATGGAAACTATATTCAGTTGTGTGGTGTGGACCCACTAGACTTAAAGCATCCGGGTGTGTATACATGTTTCCATGACAATCTTCAGTTCCTTCTCCAGGTGCACAGCTCTCCTTTCCAGTCAGTGGCAGCTCCTGCCTCTCCTGCTTCCCATAGAAGGCTACTTCTGGACATCTGCAAATCTCAGTCAGCACCAAGAATTGCAGGGGATGAAGTGTGTTTTAGGTACTTGGTCTGATTCAAATGAATGCTATATGTTAAATATTAAATACTTATATACAGTACTAGAATATATGGAAGAGGTTTTATGATATAAATATATTTTATGTAAATATAAAATAATTTATATAATATATAAAATAATACATGTATTTTATATAAATATAATATTTCTCAACATGAACAGCTGTGTATGCACTGACAAAACCAGGAAGTATGTTGCCCGCCTGCTGGATGCCTGCTCTTGAGTACTGAATGCAGTCATGGCTAGAATAACTAGCCTGCCTTCAGAGGGCTCATGATCTAGTGAGAGAAATAAGTAAATATAGATTATTTACATTGGCAACCTCATTTCAAGGATCGAATGGAAACAATTCAAATCCTGCAGGGTATAGTCATTATTGATAATAAAGATGAAAATTAAGAGAGTCTTTTTTTAAAAAAACGCATTTATTTATTTATCTATCTATTTATTTATTTGAGCGAGAAAGACTGAGATAGCGAGAGAGAGAGCATGAGTGGGGAGGAGAGGGAGAAGCAGACTACCGGCTGAGCAGGCAGCCCACCTGGGACTGGATTGCAGGACCCTGAGCTCATGACCTGAGCTGAAGGCAGACCCTTGACTGACTGGGCCACCCATGTATCCTGAAGGTTCAGATAAGTCTTTCCATTTTATTCCCCTGCAGACTGGAGGAAGAGATTGGTGATTGTTTTTTTTTTTTTTTTTTTTTTTTTTAAAGCAAACTGCTTTTGAAATTTTGCCTGTAATTCAAATGAAAATTTTGCATAGCATTTCTGGGCTTTAAAGAGAAAAAAAATATTTTTGGCAACCTTAGATATCTTTAATTAAGATAGGAATCTTTTCATGTTCCTTGAGTACACACTTAAAGTCAAAGATTCACACCAACTATTCAAATGCAAAACTCATTGAATCCAACAGCTTTCTCTTCTGCTTTTAGCTACTAGTTTATTTTCTCCTTGCTCTTTGAAAATGAATGCTATATGAAAATGGCTAGGTGTACTTGTTAAGGTGTAGGCATAAATGGTACCATCTGGTATTATTAAAATGCATTCCTCCTAAATAGCTGTACCATGGAAGAAAGTTAACTGCTACTTTACTTACGAAACCAGGAAAACTTGCTGTGTTTATTTTAACCCAATGTCTTTTCATGGCTGTATTTCCAAAGGTTTGTTAAGGTTTACATAAGAGAAACTTAAAATTCTGTGTGTGTGTGTGTGTGTGTGTGTGTGTGCGTATGTGTGTTTCCCAGTAAGTGTGAGTTCAGTTTATTAAAGATCTATTTCTCATACATTCTTGAAAGAACTAAGCAACTTCATGTATGTATTTTTTAACTTTAAGGAATAAGAAATAAAAAGGATAGGAAGTCAAGATATGAGCATTTTTTAGATTTTCTTCTCTCTTTTTCTCTTGATCCCAACTATCTCAAAGCAGATTTCTTTCACAGTTCCAAAGAAATGCCTATAGCAATGTCATATTTGCATTCTGGATGACAAAATAAGGTGGATGGTTTCACAATTTCTTTTACAAAACTAAACTCTTACAGTAGTAAATGTGAGTCTGATATCATTCATAAGCTTGGAGAATTTGAAACTAATTGAATCTACATTGAAAGAAACAATATTTGAATAATATATCAAAAAATAAAAAGTATATATTTCCGATAAAATTTCTTTTCAAGTTACATATTTAAAACATTTAAAATAGGAGATAGAGGAATATTCATTATGTTCCTTTCTGCCCTACCTCAGACCCAAATTTTATGATCTTTAATTGACCTTTTCAAACAAAATGAAGAATCTGTTTCTGGCTGCACTAGAATGTGTAGTGGACTTGGAAGTAGACACAGCCTCAGCTGAAACTGTGGCTCAGACTTTCTCTTCTTTATCTTGCAGAATCTCCTCAGACTGACATGTGAAAGAATTTGGATTAGTAAACCATGAACTCTGGCCATAAACTCTAGGATTTGCATCTTGGTGGTTTCAGTATGGGCTCTTGGGCCCCATAGAAATTCCAGTTGGATCATTGGGGAACTGTCTATTGTTATTCTAGGTATTTTTCCTTCATGAAATCTTTGGTGATGAGCTCCCTGGGCCCTCCAAAGAAAAAATGCTTCCTCTCAGAATACATCCTCATCAAATTCAGTACTTCCTAGACTTCCTCTTCAGTGACACACAGTTGTCCTTCATGAAGATCATATCCAGGATAAATATCGGGATGCTGGTCTCAGGTCTGCCTTTTTCACCATGCAGCATCCTATCATATGGGAGGCCCAAGTTGATGAGGAGGTCATAGTTGGTGAGATCTACTTCTTTCACATCAAGGCCAAAGATCACCTCCATGTACTCAGAGGCTCCCAAGGAGATCTCAGTGAGGAGGTCTTCATTATCTTTGATGATAATCTTTAACATATCTGCCTTTATCATTGGTTCATTCATTTGATATCTGAGTAGCATCAACTTGACACCAACTAATCTACTCCTCTCTTATCTATGGGCACATTCTTGTGTTTCAGAGACTATGAAGTGCATTTTAGTTCTTCTTGGCTATTGGATCTCACACCTGATGTGCTTGATGAGGTTGCTGTGGTGGCATTGGAAGATGAATGGAGAACTCTGAGGCTTCCCAGGAGTACTAGTTATATCAACATCAGAAGCCTCCTTCAGACTGTCGGGCTTTAGAGGATGGGAAGAGAGACAGGTCTCCTCCAGAGCCTTGGAGACCCATAAATCCCCTGGGTCTCACTGGATCTCACTTCGGGTCTGAAAGGGTAGATCATGTAAGCCCTGTTGACTCTTCTTGGATAAAGGTGTGTTATATCTTGTGGATGGCAGTGAGCAGGAATGTGGATGGGAAGTGGGAAATGAGGAATCACTGCCAAATGTTGGTAATGATGCAGAGAGATGATCCACCCATACCTTGCTGGGCAAAATATAAAAAAGCAACACTGCTTTTTTTTTTTTTTTTTTTTTTTTACTACTCATCATATTGCAGAAGAAGATGCCTTCTTGAGATTCATCCTCTGAATCAGTGTAGCTTGAATATCTGGAATCTGACAGTTGTAGATTTTCTTGGGGATATAGAAATATCCTAAAAGGCTCAGTTCTGTCACATATAAAATAGACTTAGGCTTCTTTGATTTTGAGGCCTTCAAGAGCATAAAATATTGATCACTAGTTTATTATAAAAGGATATAACTCAAGAACAGCCAGGTGGAAGAGAGGCAGGGGGCGGGTGGGGTGGGGATGGGGGCTTGGCAGGTTTGAGGGGGGACGTGCTCAGAGTTTCCACACCCTCCCCAGGTGTGCCACTCTCCCAAATCCCCACATGTTCACCAACCTGGAAGCTCTGCATTATTGTTTTTAAAACAAGCATTTTTTATTCCAAGTCCCTTCCTTTCCATTTGCCCATTCCACCTTCTATGAGACATAAGCTCTTGCTCCTCCTTAAATTTTTCTTTGTTCTTGGTAGCCTGCTTGGAATCTGACTCTGTATATGTATTTTTAGGTGTATGATCTGGAACCTAATGGAATTAGAAATGGAAACATGTCACAACAGTACTTTGTCATCACCTGCCTTCTTCCAGTATCACTAGAGAGAGATGCAAGGACACAAATGACCTATTTGTCCGTGGAAGCCCCTCAGTGTTTTCTCTGAGAAAGGAGGAGCAGTAATTTGAGGTCATCCACATGTTACTAGGACAAACGTTCTGGGTCTGTCTAAATCCTATGAGGAGAGAGAGCTGCATGCTATCTACATCTGTATCAGGTCCTGTAGATCTGTGTGGAACTGCTAACCCCATGCAAGGCTGCCCACACAGACTGCTTTCAGGTCCATATCTGGGTATCAAGAAAAATATGCAGGTAAGATAAACTCATAGCTCTGGTCACCAGCCCAGGATTCTGTCTCTGATATTGGTACCAAGGGGATGGACTCCTTCCTTAATTTGTCAAGTGATTATTGCATAGTAAGCTTTAGTTGCAGGAGATGAAAAGGCAGGTAAGACCAGATGCAGTTCCCGCTCTCATGGAGCTTATGGTTTCATAGAAAAGAACTAATATCAAATAATGACACTGATAGATATACACTTACAGCCTGAGTGAGAAGCGCTGTGAGAGTGAAGAACTGAGGAATCCAGCCTGGTTGCTGGGGCAGGCAAGTCTTTCCCGTGCAGCAGTGACGATGCTGTAGTAATCTGGGGAAGAAGGATTGTCAGGGAGAGGAAGGATGGTTGTTGGGCAGGAGGAGAGCATGTGCAAAGGCACTGCACTTGGAGGGAGCAGGATGATTGAGGAACTGAAAGAAAGCAGCATTGTTGGGGTGTAGAGGGTCAGACAGAGTGTGGTGTGATGTGATCCTGGACAGACAGACAGGGGCCAGACTATATTGAAGTCTTCTAGAATTGGGGATTTCATTATAACAGCGCGAGAGGATTTAAGCAAGGAGCTGGTGTTGAGTGATGAAGTTGGGGTAAGGTGACATAACCCCCAAATCCCTAGATTTCTTGTGAGTTAAGCTTCTGTCAATATCCTAACCTGTTTTTACCTTTTTCACATTATCCATATTAAAGAACAAAACCAACCTAGCGAACTTTTAAGACAGATTTGGCTTTATTCAACGATTCATGACTAACAAATAGAAGGGTGCTTCCAGGAGTCTACCAAGTGGAAGGTGTTTAGGGGCAGAAATGAGGGGGGACAAGGAAGTTATGAGCAAAAGAAAAGAAAGGGTTGTTTGAGACAAGGTCACCTTCCCTCAGGGAAAAGGGCAGAGGTCTTATCGTGCAGACTGTCTCCCAAGTGTGATCAGGAAATTCCACACTGATTGGTTTCAGATTCCACTCCTGGGACATAGTGAAACTGCAGTTGGGTTACATAGTAAAGTCGGGGGTTGCTTAGCAAGTGACTCCATTTTGGGCCTGTTGTTTCTGTTTAACAAAAAAATAAATTTATTTTCAAATAAATGGTAATGACTCTGAGCATATAAAGATAAATAATTCCTCAGTGGAGACCAAAAAGTTACTACTATTGAGAAAACAAAAAAATATACTGAATTATTTTTCTGGGAAAACTTCTAGTATCGAAGGAGCCAAAAATCTAAAAAAAGAAGCTAAAACATAGAATAGAACCTACTACTCATATTTTTGGAATAACTTTGGAATAACTTGACTGTATATTAATAGCTAGGAAAATGATCATGTCCTCTGACCAGTAATCTTAACCTTATAAAAATTAAAAAAAAAAGTTTGTATTAGTTATTAAGTTTACATGTTTGGCAAATTTTCAAAATGCATTTAACTTTGACTTTGATTTGGAGAATACTTTCGGAAATTATGATTCTGTGGAACTGCAAATTTAATCAGTATTTTGAAATATTTCTTAAGTAGCTTTGTGATCATGAGATTTAACACTTTCAGTCAAATTTGTGACTTAGAGTTGGAGCAATTCCTTCCAAGGGGCATCATTCCTAAGGACGTACAGTGTGAGTCAGTGACTGAGGCAGAAAACCTTAATTCACAACGGGCTGCGTTAAAGCCCGTTCCCTGAATCTGAGACTTACAGACATACCTCTGCCTTCAGCTAAGAGCACTTTAAACTTGGAATTTGAGTCAAACTTCGCACCCAGTCTTGCGAAGTGAAAGGTCAGCTATTTAATGGCATAATTTTAATTAAATGATAATGGCTCTTTGTGTTATATAAAAAGTAAGCAAGTTCCAAAATGGAAGACTGAATAACTAATTTTAATGAGGAAATCAGACTTAGGAACACAGACAGCAAAGTTCTTATTAATTACTTTTTTTAATGAAAATTTATTTTGTTCCATGTGCCTCTGCATTAACTTTTATAATGGAGTGTACTTCCTATATTTATATTAGGTTTTTAATTACAGCGAATGTTGCTGAGTCATCTTACCCAGAATGTGGAAAATAGAACAAGAACACTGAAGACATACTGCTCTTGGAACTTAAGATAAGTATGTATTGATTATGAAAACTCACTTTTCAATATTCACTATTTTAGAAAAAAATTTAAAGTTAGATATCTTAATTCAGAGTCAAAGTTATTTTTCTTTCAACAATGGCCATTTCTATCTCAAAACTGACAACGCTTCTCGTTTCTGGAGATGGGGTTTTAAATGTTCATTATTCAGTTTATGGTTATATGGTTAATTTAAATCATAGGAATGAGAGTGACTTTGTGAAGATTATCACAAAAGCAAAAGTAAAGATTGAGTCATCAGCAAATATAATGGGCCTAGAAGCAGATAGGCCGATGCATGGTGTATGTTTCCATGAGCCGGTACTGGCTGCTTCCCTTTTCAACGTTGATCGACCAACTGCCTCCCTTTATTTCTCGCTTTCCCCTTATAGAAAAACTTGAAACCTGCCTTTTAGCCAAATTACACTGTGAAAATGTTCCAAGAAATCCAATGATTTTTTAATTGCTAGTGCCAGTGATTTTTAATATATTTTTAAACAAAGTTTAACATAACACGTTGAAAAGTGCACAGATCATAACTGTCCATCTCAAGAATCCTCTCTTCTAAAGGCAACCACTATCCTTCCCTATATGGTTTGGTTTTGCCCTATATGGTTTGGTTTTGAGTCTTGAACTTCATGTAAGCACAATTAGACTGTTCCTTCTTTCTGACTTCTTTGTTCCTTCTTCTATATTGTTAGTTGGAGGTATTTACTTTCATTTCTGTGGAGTGTTCTATTATAGAATATGTCATAATTTACCTATTTTACTGTTGCTTTGAATTATAGCCCGGTTTTGGTTATTTTGAAGGCTTCCATGGACACTTCTGTGCACATATTTCTCTTGAGTTATATATTTAGGAGTGGTTTGCTAGTCCCTAGGATGAATATTCCAACTTCCTTAGATAATGCCAAAAATTTTCTCAAACTGTGGTAATAATTTAATGCCTCTACCAGTGATGTATAAGACTTTTCATTATACACGTGTTATTTTGAGTCTTGAATTTAGCTATTTTGATAGGTGATTAATAGTATCTTGCTGCATTTTTGATTTGTGTTTCCTTGATTACTGGTAAAATTTGTCACCTTTCACAAGTCTGTTGTTTGGATTTCCTCTTTTATGCTGTACTGGTTCAGGATACCTGCTCATTTATTTTATTTTATTTTTTTTTTACTGATTTGTAGTTTTATGTATATACATATCTCCTCTTCATCTGTGGTTTGACTTTTCACTGTCTTTTTTTTTTTAAGATTTTATTTTTTATTTGACAAATGGAGAGAGATAACAAGTAGGCAGAGAGGCAGGCAGAGAGAGAGAGGGAAGCAGGCTCCCTGCTGAGTGGAGAGCCTGATGTGGGGCTCAATCCCAGGACCCTGAGATCGTGACCTGAGCCAAAGGCAGAGGCTTAACCCCCTGAGTCACCCAGGCGCCCCTTTTCATCTTAATTGTGTCTTTTGAAGAACATACATTTTTAATTTCAATAAAATCAAATTTGTTAGTTTTTCTTTTACTATTAGTGTTAGCAGTAGGAGAGTCTGCCTTGTGTGACTGGAGGTCTCAGTTATTGGATTCCCCATGAAAAGATTTGAGTGAGAATGTATAATCAAATAAAGACAGCTAGAAGGAAAGTAGCAAGCACAAAGCAGTTTATTAAAGCGGAAGTACACTGTCCAAGTGGGAGAGAGGGAAGTTTGCCACGTAGAACCAGCCTCTAGCAGTTTTGGGATTGGATGTTACTGGATTTTTCTGAGCTGGGAGGAGCTGGGAGGTACAGTGGGGCGGTCTCTGATGGAGGCTGCTTCTACCCTTTGTCAACCATTGATGACGTTTGTACTGGTACTGTCATGGCCACCTTTCTCAATAGGAGTTGGGCTTGTGCCCTTAAAGCAATGCATTATCATGAGTCTAAGAGTTACCCTGAGCAGAAGTAGTAGAGGAGAGCTCATGCTCTGCACCTGTGGCTCTTGGTATATCAGCCTTAATACCTGGAAGCCACAGCATGGGGATGTTGTAACCCTCGAGTTCTAACGTATAATCTGTTTATCACCAGTTTGCCTGCAGCTCAGGTCTCTATCATTCTGCTTTGAAAACTTGGGACTCTGCCTCTGGTGTTCCTTCCGCTGCTCACAGCTGGCTTTTACCTAACATTAGTACTTTTTACATTCTGTTGAAGAAGTCATTTTCCCATCCTGAAGGCATAAGAGTATTTCCTCTATCGTCTTCTAAATGTTTTATTGATTTACCTCTTAGAAATCACTTTTGAACATTGTAGAATTAGAGAACAAGTCAAACAAGGCTTATTAGGAGAGTTACCTAGGAAAAGTGGAGATCTTAAGTTCGATACGAATGGTTCCAAGTCAAGGGCGCAAGTAGTTTTTACTGAAAAAAAGAAAAAGAAAAAGAAAAAGAAATATAGCCTAAGCTTCAGAAGAAGGGAGATATAAATAGCATTTTGGGGGACAATGATGATTGTTCATCCTGGCATCAGTAGGCTTTGTGATTTGCCACTAATTGGATAGCAGTATGCCCGAGTATGCTAAGCGATGAATTGCTTCAGAATGTGAGAATGCCAAGCCCAGCTTCCCTGAAGACAGCCGGGGAAGCAGCATACCTCATTTCCAGGAAGGGCTTTGAAATCCTTCCTTGTACACTTCCAAGTACACTTCAGCTAAGAAATAGATGTTTGGAGAAATCATAGTGCTGTTTTTTCACAGTTGAGTTTTTATCTGGATTCTGGTGTGTTTGTCACTGAATAGAAAAATACAACACGAGCCATTTAACTGAAAGAAAAAAAAAGTATCAAGGAAATGAGCTTCACAATTAGTTAAAATGGAAACTATTCTACAATTGTTCTTTTTTTTTCTTTTTTAAAAATAAATCCTGACACTTCCCAATTAGCAGTATTTTCATGGAGTAGCTATTCAATGAAATAAAACTATTTATAGATATGGCGACAAAGATATTCATTCCACTTGTTTTGTTAAATTGGTTTCCAAACAAAGTGGTTTCAGTACTCTTAGTTGAAGAAATTATTAATGATGAGAGTAGTTGGGATTTCTGGAAAGGGGCAAGACTTGAGCTGAGTCACGAGTAAGTATGATTTTCGTCATCTGAAAGGACTGGAGTGAAGGAATCACAGAGCAATGTGAATGGCAGGATTTGGGCTAGATTCTTGTTGGGTGGGAGATAGTCGGAGGGTTTTCAAATTTAAGAGCGGCCTGATCTGGAAGGCACTGAAAATGAGACAGAGGTATGTGCATTTGATGTGTCTGGAAATGGGGGAAACTGTTGGAAAAATTGAAGAGGGATGAAAACCATGTTCCAGAAAGGCTACCTGGACACTGGTGATTTTGTGGTGGGCAGGCCAGCTGAGGGGCTGTGTGGTCAGGGGGGATGGCCAGGTGCTTTTGAAGCAGAAAAGCCTGCCTGTGCCCCCTGTGGAACCAGCTAGCCTCCCCAGGGTTTCTTTTTCTTGTGTGAGTCAGTAATCATTTACTGACAGGTAATTGAATCTCAGTTCAATATAGGCTTAAAAACAAGATCTACTGGACGATTACTGGATTGACTGCCAAAGCTGAGGGATTGTGGATCAACCAAGCTGGGGAAAACATGAACTGAGGCAGCTGGGTGGGGGGGGGGGGCTCAAGAAACAGAGCTAGAGATTTCTCTTTTCCTCTGTGGGGAAGGGCACAGGGCACGGTACAGGGTAGCTTTCACTAGGGAGTGCTGGAAGGGGCTACTGGTCGCTGTGTGCTCACTCCCTCTTTAGTTTCTCTACCAAAGAGAAAAGGACTCTTTCCTTAGCTAGAATTATTAAATTCTTTTTTTTTTTAAAAAAGATTTTATGTATTTATTTGACAGAGATCACAAGTAGGCATTTAGGCAGGTAGGGGCAAGGGGGAAGCAGGCTCTCCGCTGAGCAGAGAGCCCGATGTGGGACTTGATCCTACGACCCAGAGATCGTGACCCAAGCTGAAGGCAGAGGCTTAATTCACTGAGCTACCGAGGTGCTCCTAGAATTATTAAATTCTGATAGAAGAATTTATGATCTAGCTTAGGACCTTAGGCAAGTACCTTAACCTCTGTGCTTCCATCACCTCATCTGATAAAGGAGAAAAATACTGGGACCTATGTGGTAGGGTTGTTGTGAGGATGAAGCGCCTTCAAATGCTTACAACATTTGGAATAGTTGCCAGCATGAAACTGCTGTGGTGGCGGTGTCATTGCTATTGGGGCCGCCCTGGATTGTCCCTGTGGCAGGAGAGTGTGGTTCCATGGTTGACCTAAATATGCCTGGGGGAAGGGGGAAGGGTGCTGTCATCCATGAAATTGGGTGGGGAAAGGGCAATGCCCCAAAGGATGGTGAGGAGATGCCAAGTGGTGTCCGGCAGACAGAAGTAATAGCTTTCCTCCATTTCTCATTTGTAAAAGCTTTGCAACTGATTTGCAGTGCTACTGTTGAGAATTAATACAGATTCATGGAGGTGCCTGTCCCATGGCAGGTCTGTAAGATGCATTTGCTCTAGAGCAACTGGACAGGAATAAAACCAGGGCCTGGGCTGGATACCAGTAATGGGAATTGATGAAATGAATATTTGGAAGGAAAATCTGATGGACTTGGATTGGTGTGTGGATTTTATTGACAGTGGACAGGGGCTATCACTTCAGCTGTTTTGCCTTTTGGCTGCACTTTACAACAAAGGACAGTTGAATACATAGACGTTCCCATTCCAAATATGAGTTTGGGGCACCTGGGTGGCTCAGTCGGTTACGTTTCTGCCATCTGCTCAGGTCATGATCCTGTGGTCCCGGAATGGAGCCCCACTGCAGGTTTGCTCAATGGAAAGTCTGCTTGTCCCTCTCCCTCTGCTGTACCCCCTCCCTCCTGCCCAACCGGTTTGTTTTCTCTCTCTCTCTCAAATAAGTAAATAAAATCTTTTTAAAAAATTTCCTCCCGTGGATGGGAGGGTTGCTCAGAGGGTGGGAGGTGTATCCTACAGTCTCTGCTGCTGGGCGTGATCCAGTCCATGCTAATAGAGATTAAGATCTCAGCATCCTGCCGGCCCTCTAGGACCCAGCATCACGCTTCCTTCAATCAAAAGTGACCTAAAGATACAAACGTAGTAATCCAAAGGGGCACATGCACCCGAATGTTTATAGCAGCAATGTCCACAATAGCCAAACTATGGAAAGAACCTAGATGTCCATCAACAGATGAATGGATCAAGAAGATGTGGTATATATACACAATGGAATACTATGCAGCCATCAAAAGAAATGAAATCTTGCCATTTGCGACAACATGGATGGAACTAGAGCGTATCATGCTTAGCGAAATAAGTCAAGCAGAGAAAGACAACTATCATATGATCTCCCTGATATGAGGAAGTGGTGATGCAACATGGGGGCTTAAGTGGGTAGGAGAAGAATCAATGAAACAAGATGGGATTGGGAGGGAGACAAACCATAAGTGACTCTTAATCTCACAAAACAAACTGAGGGTTGCTGGGGGGAGGGGGTTTGGGAGAAGGGGGTGGGATTATGGACATTGGGGAGGGTATGTGCTTTGGTGAGTGCTGTGAAGTGTGTAAACCTGGTGATTCACAGACCTGTACCCCTGGGGATAAAAATATATGTTTATAAAAAATAAAAAATTATATTAAAAAAAAAAAGTGACCTCTTCCGTCATCAGGTCTCAGCAGAGAAAGCAGTGTGCATGGCTGGCCAGAGAGATAGTGCTAGTATGTGGGAGCGGAGTCTTCCTTTATATGAGGCTAAGAAGGTATTGGGATTCTTACCAGTGCTAACAGATGACCTGGTCATTTACTCATTTCTTCATACTAACATTCATGTTAATGAATTCACAAAATTCACAAAATCCAAGCAGATATTTATATCATCATATTACATTGTTCATAATTTTGGGTCATAGACTCCTACTAATTAAATAACGATTATAGTGGTTTTTTTTTTTTTTAAATCCATTATATGGTGAATTAAGAAGGTGAATCAGGTGTAAAAGAGATCACCTCAGACCTTCCCCAGGCTCAGAAATGAAAGAGAGGCATGAGTCAGGGATAATTCCAGCCAGAGGCTGGAATTTATTATTTTTAAAGCTTTAGCTAAGAACTGGGAAAAGAGGTTTTCGTTTCAAATTCTTTGGAATGTTCAAGTAAACACACACTCAAAGATCTTTGTGTGCATGATGTCCTCAAAATAGGCACAAAAAACTACAAAGTCCAGCAAAACAGCATTGTGACATTGCTCTGAAAAGATTTTGTGAAAGAAGGAGTTGTGTCAAGATTTGATCGTCGTAGATTATCCCTGCAGGAAAGGAAAAAACCTGGGAAGAGAAAGAGGCAGAGAAAATGGAACTTGGGATTTGTCCTACAAGAGCACAGCAGACCAGAGGGGTTTGAAGAGAGGAGGTCAGGAACAAAGCAGGGAAGGTAAAATGCAGGGGGTAGAAAGAGAGAAATGTAAGACAGGAGGTTCTGAGATCTCTTTTCCTCCAGATGATACTCTCCAACACATAGAAACTAGTGAGAGGGGTTCTTCTTTCAAAGTGGTTTATTTGACCTCCTGTAGGTGCTTATGACCTTTGTTGACCAGAGCTTGTACCTAACTTTTAT
Source organism: Mustela nivalis (assembly GCF_964662115.1). Classification (NCBI taxonomy): domain Eukaryota; kingdom Metazoa; phylum Chordata; class Mammalia; order Carnivora; family Mustelidae; genus Mustela; species Mustela nivalis. Next base: position 35,602,050 of record NC_139031.1, on the reverse strand, counting down.
TATTTCTTATGATCTTAATTATCCCTGGGGTTGCCATATATACACCCACTCCTGCAAACACACACCCGTCTCTATATGTAGGAATGTTACACTTGTGTTAGAGAAGAAACAAAGCAGTACTGGCCGCGCATCTGTGGTGTGTGCCGGAGTGTATACCTCATTATTCCTTTATCAGTTTCATGTTAACTCTATTATTAATACATCAGTTCACTTGTACTTTGAGTCTTCTAAATGAGCTAATTGTATCGATCAAATGAATTCATAATCACCAGTCACCGTCCTAATTAATTAATAGCCGCAGAAGCAGGAGCAGTGACAATTTTCCGCCTCTCCAGTGTTTTACACTTTACAAAGTGCTTTCACAGATTTATCTTATTTGATAAATGAGCTTGCGACGTGTGTTGCATCCATTCAAACAGCCCTTTAGGCAGACAAAATGCCCTGTTTAAGTGAGGGTATCTCTTTTCTCACAACCACAGAGAATGACCTCTGTTCCAAGACCTATTTCAATAAAAAATTTATGTCGACACAAAGAGAGCAGCCTCACATCCACGATCACAGCAGTGCATCTGCTGGGCACTGGTCTGTGCCCAAGTAGAGCAAAGCCCCACAGCTGGGTAAGACTGGAAGGATTTCTATGACATAAGAGGGCAGAGTTCATTTTTGCTTTAAGAATGTTGAGCCTATTTAGCACTTAGTCCTTTTTGGTGATTAATTTATGGCTGATCATTATTTTTATTTTTATTTTTTTAAAGATTTTATTTATTTATTTGTCAGAGAGAGAGCGAGAGCGAGCACAGGCAGACAGAGTGGAAGGCAGAGTCAGAGGGAGAGGGAGAAGCAGGCTCCCTGCGGAGCAAGGAGCCCGATGTGAGACTCGATCCCAGGACGCTGGGATCATGACCTGAGCCGAAGGCAGCTGCTTAACCAACTGAGCCACCCAGGCGTCCCTGATCATTATTTTTAAAACAGTTTTTGAGTGAATGTTTTTTTTACAGTTTTGCTGAGGGTTTGTTTACATAAATGGCCTATATTTACCGCGTACGACTTGATGAGCTTTGAGTTTCACATACACCGTGGAACCATCACCACAACTGAAATGATGACTATAACCATCACCCCCGCCACAGGTGTTCACGGTGCCCCTTTGTAATTCACTTTCCAACGCCCGCTCCCCAGGCAACCACTGATGTGCTTTCTGTCCTTATAGACTAGTTTGCATTTTCTCAAGTTTTATAAATAGAATAATATAATAGGTCCTCTTTTTTTTTTTTTTTTTTTTTTTGGTCTGGGTTCTTGCATTCAGTGTAACTAATTTGAGATTCGTCCATGTTATTAATATATATAAATAGTTCTTTCCTTTTTATTGCTGGGTTGTATTCCACTGTTTGGATCATCTCCGATTTGTTTGTTCATTCACCAGTTAATGGACATTCGTTTTTTTGTGTGTTTTTTTGTTTTTTCCCTAACTTTGCGCTCTTGCAAATCTGCTGTGAACATTTATGTACCAGTCTGTGTATTGCTACGTTCTTGCCATCATCTTGGGTAAATACTTAGCAGTGGGATGCTGGATCATGTACTAAGTATGTGTATGTTCACTATTTAAGAAACTGCTGAGGTGCTTTCTGAAATGGAAATCAAGCTGATTGTTTACAAAACAGACCTTTCTTCAAAAAAAACTTTAACTTGGGCACCTGGGTGGCTCAGTGGGTTAAGCCGCTGCCTTTGGCTCAGGTCATGATCTCAGAGTCCTGGGATCGAGTCCCGCATCGGGCTCTCTGCTCAGCAGAGAGCCTGCTTCCCTCTCTCTCTCTCTCTGCCTGCCTCTCCATCTACTTGTGATTTCTCTCTGTCAAATAAATAAATAAAATCTTTAAAAAAAAAAAAAAGAACTTTAACTTGCACTGTTTAGAACAGTTGATTCCCTAAGTGGGTGTGTGTTTGTTGGGGAGTGGGGGGTTACTGTTTAAACTAGTTAGTGAAAATTTGTCTTGGTGGAGTTAATACTTGTTTTAGAATTTCTGATTGACAACATCTGCTCCGATAGATTTTTTCAAGCAATTTATTTATTTATTTATTTTAAAGATTTTCTTTATGTATTCAACAGAGGGAGAGAGATCACAAGTCGGCAGAGCAGCAGGCAGAGAGAGAAGGGGAAACAGGCTCCTTGCTGAGCAGAGAACCTGACTCAGGGCTCGATCCTAGGACCCTGAGATCATGACCTGGGCCAAAGGCAGATGCTTAACAGCTGAGCCATCCAAGAGCCTCAAACCTGTTTAGAGCTGATCTGCCAAATATAATCTTATTATCTGCTTGAGGGATCCATTTCATTACCTGGGCTAAAGCACAAGTATGTCATTCACCTGTCCTGACTTTTCCCTTGTTCCTATCAAACTTAAGGGAAAGAGCTTTACTAAAATTATCCAAGTTAGGATTTTCATGACATGAAGATTTTAGTTATAAATACAAATCAGCTGAAACCAGGAATCTCAGAAAAAGATTTATTTCTAGAAATACATTTACATTTCCCTAGAATCAGGATGTAACCAAGTTTGACATAGAGAATGCACAGAGAATTGAATAATTTTTTTTTTTGCTTACAACAACAATTGGTATAGAATTGCACAGCCATATACATACAATTTGCACAGCCATATGTCTAGCCCTGGACTTTGGGTACCTCTTGAAATTATTCTGTTTCTTTTTCCTTATTTGTAAAGGAGGTAAAAACTACCTACTTTCTAGAATTGGGGAAGGTTTTATGCTACTTCATACTTACAAAGTGCTGAGGACATATGGCTGGCATATGGTAAACATTCAGTAAATGCCATGTTGTCATTAATTTTCTTTACAATGTAGGCAAAAGGGTGGTAAGGGTTTCCATAAAACAGGATTTTTTTTTTCATAGCTTTTGAAAGAACTAAGGAGGAAGAAATCAAGATTGAAGAGAAATGAATATTTGATGTATGTCCTGATTATTAACACAACCCTACTAACAATTAATAAAGCAAAATACTAGACAATAATTTTGACTCCAAAAATCGATCTTCAAGCTTCTTATGTCAGAATGAGAGACAGTCTCTTTGCCTAGGAAGAAATAGGGTCAGGATCAAGAATAGTAGAAGTAGCTAGAAGAGAGAGACATGGGAAGGCTTTTGTTCCACATTATACAACAAGTATTTATTGAACACAAATGATAGGTGCCAGAGATACGGTAAGGAATGAGATGACAAGGTCTTGCCCTCTGAAACTTATTTATCATTAAGCCAGAAAGGCAGACAGGAAAACAAGCAATTACAGTGTGATGAATGCTGTAACAAGAAGAACAGGGTGATTTGAGGGCAGGTATTTTCTGTTGCAGCTTAGGATTTGTTGCGGTTTTCCGAAAAATTTGAAGGGATATGTTTAAAAACATTTTAATGGTAACAACTGAAAGGAAGGGAAATTGTGACTATAGATTACCCTCATCCGAAGATTTCCCATGGGTCCTACTCTTCTCTGGCCATCTCCCCAGGACCCCGAACTCCCCAGGCCTGCCCTCTATGCTCATACCCTCGATGTTCCTTCCTCTCCCACGTGCCAAGGACAGGTTGGGAAGAGGACGCATGTGATAGTTTCCTGTTGCAATGAAAGGTAGTTTGGGTTAACTTGGTGATGGTCCTGTCACAGTAATAGATTATTTGTTCTCTATCAATGAGATCCCAGAGAAGACAGGGAAAGGACCTGTGTTTCCTAAAGAAACACAGTCAACTAGCTTCACTCTTAGACTTTGTCCTCTTGTTCCTTCACTCTTGGATCAGGTCTTTGCATTTTCTTTTTTGCTCCAGAACTCAGGTTGAGTATCTCCGGTACAGGAAGGGATACCCTGTGACCTGCCTCTCTACTCAGCTAGGCTCCCTGTCCTAGTGGTAAGCAGATTGTTATCCCCTACTTGATTCATATCAGCCACATTTCATTTAGAAAGGCCTTCACAGAGACACCTGGGTGGCTCAGTCAGTTAAGCATCTGCCTTCGGCTTGGGTCATGATCGGGGGGTCCTGGGATAGAGTCCTGTATTGAGCACCTTGCATACAAAGAACCTTTTCTCTAGCTTTTAAGGAACCATACTGAGACTATGTCTATTACAGGCATATCCCAGAGATGTGGCGGATTTGGTTCAGATCCCTGCAATAAAGCAAATATTGCAATAAAGTGTGTTGAATGAAGTTTTTGGTTTTCCGCTGTATATAAAATTTATGTTTGCACTGTACTGTAACCTATTAAATGTTCAATAGCATTACATCTAAGAAAGTGTATAAGCCTTAATTTAAAAATATTTTATTGCTAAAAAATATTAGCCATCCAGAGGGTCTTGCCTCAGTGTTGATGGCTGTTGACTCTTCAGGGTGGTGATTGCTGAAGGTTGGAGTGGCTGTGGCAATTTCTTAAAATAAGACAATATGAAGTTTGCCTCATTGACTGAATCTTACATGAATAATTCCTGTATAGCCTGCAATGATGTTTGATAGCATTTAAAAAAAAAGATTTTATTTATTTGACATACATAGATCACAAGTAGGCAGAGAGGCAGGGAGAGAGAGAGGAGGAAGCAGGCTGACTGCTGAGCAGAGAGCCCGATGCGGGACTCGATTCCAGGAACCTGGGACCATGACCTGAGCTGAAGGCAGAGGCTTTAACCCACTGAGCCACCCAGGTGCTCACGCTTGATAGCATTTTACCCACAGTAGAACATCTTTCAAAATTGGAATCTCTTCAAATTCTGCTATTGCTTTGTCAACTAAGTTCTTGTAATATTCTAAATCTTTTGTTGTCGTTTCAACAGTCTTCACAAGCAACTTTACCAGTAGTAGATTCAGTCTCAAGAGACCACTTTGCTCGCTCATCCTCAAGAAGCAGCTCCTCATCTGTTAATGTTATTGCAATATTGCGGCAAGTTTGCCTTATGTTCAGGCTCCAATTCTCATTCTAGTTCTCTTGCTACTTTATCACATCTGCAGTCAGAACACACACAACTTTTATTAAGTTTGGCATCCTATAGGGACATTGTTCATGGTACCCCAAAACAATTATAAGAGTTACATCAAAGATCACTGATCACAGATCATCGTAACAAATGCAATAATAATGAAAAAACTTAAAATACTGGGAGAATTTCCAAAACATGACACAGAGACATGAAGTGACTTGCTTGATGGAGGGCTGCCACAAACCTTCAAATGCTAAATGTGTAAGTATGAGAAGTGCAATAAAGTGGCATGCAGTAGAACCAGGCATGACTGGACATTACTTGGTAAAGGTCAGTGTGACTTCTTCCAGAATGTACTGCCAGGCAGGTGATGGTCTCTGGAAGGAGTGGTAGAGAGTCACAGCTGTGAAGCCACTGGCCTCAGCTGCAAGGAAGCTCAGAGCTAAATTTAGTACTCAGGCAGAGGATTGTATCACCCTCACTCTCCCTTTTCCCTATTAATTTAGATCTCTATCTTAATTTAACCTCCCTGTGTATATATGTATGTGCTTTTTCTATAAGAAGACTGGATTCCATGATGAAAGTAGGGAAGTGGTAAATTATACATGTATTTTAAAAATAGTAATATATTTGATAATGGCCCTACCATTTTTCAAGTCACACAGGCCCAAATCCTCCAGTCCTCTCCTCGCTTTCATCCCCTTAAAGCTATGTCGCATCAATTTTTTTCTCTCGCCAATCCTTAGAGATGTTTTCCTTCTATCACCGTGGCCATCATTGAGGTTCGGGCTCTCACTATGTTATGCTTAGATCAGTCCACCATCCTCCTGTCACACTCTGAGGTGTGTCTCCTTAGATCCAGCTTCAGTACCCACACTCCATAAGTGCTGCTTTCATCAGGACACTCCTAGGCTCACGAACTTCCACTGAGTGTCGATTTCTTTGCTAAGTTTTATTTTCATTGCCCAGCCCTTGTGCCATCACCATGTGCCTGTCATGTCGAGTTTGGCCATCAAACTTGGAGACAGTGAATGAGAAGATTACTCCAGACACCTGCAGTAGGAGAAAGGAGAGGCCTGCGGACCAACACTCTAGTGGTGAAGGCCCTATGCCAAGCTTTGTCTCCATTTCTCTTGGAGTCTTAGCAATACATCAGGCTCAACAGTCAGGATAATAATATATAGGGACAGCATGTGCTAAGGGCAAGAAGGCGAGGAGTCCGTGAAGTACGGGACCACCACAGGTGTCTGCTTTTCTTCAAAACTTCAACATTGACTCCCTAGATGAGAATCTTGAGCAGCAGTAGGAATCTGGCTGTTTTCAGCCACAAACTTCAAAGGAGGCCCAGTGTTCATAGCACTTCTCTTTTGTTCTTTAATGAGTCTCATCCAGGAAGGCGTGTACAAGTTAGATTACATCTATCCATGCACTGTGAATTCCCACATGTCTGACCTTTCTTCCTTTAACCTCTGTTCTCCAAACTCCTTTCTCGTCTGCTTGTTTCTTCACTACCAGATGTCTGTCTCCCAACCTTTGCTCGTGTGTCTCTCACCAAGAATGCTTTCCTTCTCCTCTCCCCTCCTGAGGTGATTTTTTTTTTTTAAAGTATTATTTAACAAGTGGCATCAGAGGTTCTCTGAGGGAGAAAACCATCTTTGTTTAGGGAACATGTAAGAATAAAATTTTGACAAACTGGGTGGATGAAAAATGGGGCCTCGAGGGCATGGGTTAGTAGCGGCTAAGGCAAAAAAAACACATCCCTGCTGGCTCTACATGAGAGACAGAATGGGAAGCAGAAAGAGCAAAGGAGAGTAAGGTGCGGGGGGGGGGGGCAGCGGGGGCGGGAGCGGTGGCAAGCAACAAGTGGAAAGCTTTAAGAACAGGGAGGTTTGGTTTTCACTTTGAAATTCCTTTCTTTTCTGTAATGGAAGCCCCCTCTTCCATTTTGCCCAACCCCCACTTTCATTTGCTCTCTGCACACAAGGGTAGTATGAAGGTTTCCTGATAGAAACCACAGAAACGGGTGGTTTCACATGTGATTCAATGTAGCACTGAATATCTGTCTTCTCTTGACCTAGGTTAAGCTCTTTGAAGGCAGGAGTTACAATGTATTTCCTTTCAGAATTCTCCACAGAGCCAGACAAAAAGCTGGGCAGTCACATACCCAACTTACCAATGATGAACCTCTCTCTCAAGTAGACAGGATGAGCAATTCCTAGGTACATTTACAACTGGTACAGTGGATAACATACCCACATGTAAGAGGAAAGTTAGATGATGTATAACCTGTTTTTTAGAAAGTGAATGAAAATATTCTCGTTTATAACAGAGGTTGGCAAACTTTTTCTGTGAAGAGTTAGATAAGAATATTTTTGGCTTTGTTGACAATAATGTCTTTGTTATAATGACTCAAGTTCACCCTTGTAATGCAAAAGCAGTCATACAAAACAGATGGACAAATGACCATGTATGTCTTTCAATAAAACTTTCTGGACACTGAAACCTGAACTTCAGGTCTCATGAAATACTGTCCTTCTTTTGATACTTTCCAATAACTTAAAAATGTAAGAACAGTTCTTCTTTGGTGGACTATCTAAAAGCTGATAGTGGGCCAGGCCTTGGTAGGTAAACCCTAATTTAGAGAATCTATCTTGCTTGCTTAGGTACTTTACAAAGAAAGCTCTTATTTTTAAAAATCTACATTCCAGAAATTCCATGCATAATTTTGGTTGAAAATAAAGAGTCCCTGCTTTATAAAAAGTTTAAGAACTCTTAGTAATGATTTGAAACCACTATCAAATGACTTTATTTCTCTTGAGCCATTATCAAAACTGTGGCATGTACATCAGCAGTGGCAACTACAAGTGACTCAGACACATGGGTCGAGAGAGAACACATACCGGGTGTGAATACCCAGGCATTTGTATATTAGGGGGCTAAATCACAGAGACTGTTTTTTTCCCCCCAAATCTCCAGAACAGTTGGAGACTGTTTCAATTAACTGCTTAAATGTATGCCCATTTGCATCTTTGCCAGTGTTGGAGGACTTAAAATCTGTCTATATTAAATTTATGCAACATCCCTGAGCTTGGTATCTGGTAGCTTTAGAAATATTATGTAAGGTTTGAAGCCAAAATTCAAAAGAATATTTTGGCTTCAGACTGAAAAGAATGTAAGGTTGTTGTTTTCTTACAGAAATTCCTAAAGTTAGAGCTTGACTTGCCTAGGGAAGACATTCATAATTCAGTAGACCCTGTTAGTTTTTCTGAAGCCCGGAAAGGCTTGAGCTTAACTCATAAACTTATAACCATCAAACTTTTATTTTGCGTTTCTCCCACTGGAGGTCATTTAGCTCTAAAATCTCATTAACCATTCTCATAATGATATCACAATATACTGAAGGGATTACTGTAAACATTAAAAAAACTAATTCTGATAATTTGCTTTACATTGATTATACTCCTGACTCACCATGGTTACAACACATTCTGTTCTAAATTTGTCCACAAGGCCTAAAGAAAAACTGAAGATAGAAAAAGATAATGATACCAGGACCGTGGAAATACACTTCAGTAAACCTCTGGAAAAGAGGCATAAGTATTATCATACCAAATGAATGCGAATTTACCCAGGTCCCTCAGTAGAACAAAAGATGACATGATTCATAACCTGATTTGCCTTCTGGTGTATATCAGTATGATTTCCCTTCTGACTGTAGTGAATTATATTTGGAAAAGATAACAATTTCATCTAGTTTAGTGGTTTTTCTATTATGAGTAACATTTAATCTTTTTGTGTTAAATAAAAATGAGTGCATTTTGTAACACATTTAAGTTAACCAAAACAGTAAAGAAAATTTGAAGAAAGGAAACAGCTACATTTCTCTTACTAAAATTGTCATTCTTCTGGATTCTTATGGTACCTAAACATCCTTCACACTATCACAGTGGTTAAACTATCAGAAAGATGTTCTTTGTCTTCTAGCAGTATACATCCAGACCTACGTATGTATGTATAAAGTTGAGAATAAGTGTTCATTAGAAAAGCTGCATTGGGTTTTTAACCTGTTAGAACCAATACTGACCAAAGAAGGAAATGTAGCTTTTCAACTAGAAGCAAAGTTACCAGAAGGACAGGCAGGAACCAGAGACAAGTTTGGGCCCTCACTGTGTGTATGGGTGGTGGATAATTAGTATCAGTTTGGTTTTGAAAATCCAGTCAAACTGCTTTGTAAATAAGTAAAATTATAATGTGGTCATTAACTTTTCACCCTTTCCAAGCAGTTAGTTTTATGTTACTTAGCTACAATCTGTGTAACACAGTGATTGTTAAGGTTATGAATGATCATAAATCAAACAGAGAGAGAAAGAAAAAAGGAAAAAAGTGTCTGATGTTGGCTCCTGGGAATGGTTGGTTAATTCCCCCAACCCCCCATTGTCTAGTTTTCAAGATTCCAGTGACTATAAAATTCACTCAGTTGAAGAGGATGAAAATCAATTTTCAATTTACAAGCTTGTCAGACAGATTACCAAGCAGCTTGGGGAATTGTTTGTTTGTATTTATGTTTTCTGTCAACACTAAAATTAATTTTAATTGTCCTTAATTTATTAAAGAGGTCTTATTTTTTTTTAAGAGGTTTTAGATATTAAAACCACAGTGCGATGCTTCTGATTACTTTCTTCCCTATCTTTACCAGAGCCCTAAGTGGGACCTGTGGGAGAAATAAATGTTTTAAAGGTTAAAAATTATTTTAGAAATTCTAGTTATTATTATTAAATTATTATTATTATTTTAGTTATTTCTCTCTTCAGTCATAGTCGAGACAGGGATCAACAAATTGTGGCTCCTGGGTCAGATTAGGCCAGCCACCTCTTTTTGTAAGGCCCAACTGCTTTTATATTTTTAAATGGTTGAAAGTAATCAAAAGAAGAGTATCATTTTCCCAACATTTTTCACTTGAAAATAATACAAAATTCAAAGGAAGGTCCGTGTTCATACTAAAGTTTTTTGAAACATGTCATGCTAATTCATTAACAAATTGTCTGTTGCTGCTTTTGTAGTGTAACAGTGTGTTAAGAGGTTGAGAGAGAGACCTGATATCCTCAAAGCTTAAAATATTTACTATTTGGCTCTGTAGAAAAGGTTTGTCAACCTCTACTCTATGATAGTCTCACCCACCAACTATGCATATAGTTTAAAGAAAGGACAAAGAAAAGAAAGAAAACCCAGCTACTCACTGAGAACAATAAACTGGTAATAGGCAAGTCTGTCTTACTGGTCTGTGAATGCCTGATCAAGACATTGGAATTTGGCAAAGGGAATGAGAAGGGAAGAGTTGAGGCTTTATAGTGTTTAGAACTATGTCCGTTTTTTCTTGTATATAATGAAAATGGGACTAGTTTCAATCTGATCTGTGGAGTTTCACCTCTCTTTATTAGAACCCCTACTGGCTCATAAACAACTATAATTGTAAGTGATGCTACTTTATAACTTATAAAGAATGATACAGCTGCCAAGAATTAGAATCTATTTTTAATATACTCATCCATAAAGATCATCTAATAAAGGGACTCAATCTTTTTAGGTTGTGTGGTATCAGCAACAAAATTTATAGAATGTTATTTCTAATCTTTTGTTAAAAAGAGTTTTATTGAGATATGATACAGAAACCATCTAATTTATCCACTTAAAATGTATAATTCAATAGTTTTAGTATCTTCACAGATATTTGCGATTCCTATCACTGTCAATTTTAAAAAAATTTCTATCACCTCATAAAGAAATTCCATAATCCTTTAGTTATCCCATTTTCAAAAAATACATTTCTTCCAGCCCAATGCAACCACGAATATACAATTTGTTGATATAGATCTGCCTCTTTAGATCTGCCTCTTCTGGGCATATCTAATAAATGGAATCATATAATATGCCTGTCTTTTGTTACTAACTTCTTTCCCCTAGCATATTGTCTTCAAGATTAATCCACATATCAGCATGGATTTCTTTTTGTGGGCGAATAATAGTTCATTTTATGAATATACCACACTTTACTTATCCTCTTGAGCTGATGAACATCTGCATTATTTCTACCTTTTGGCTTTTGTGACTAGTGCTGCCATAAACATTTGTGTATGAGGATTTGTGTGCACATATGTTGTCATTTGAGTATATACTTTGTAGTAGAATTGCTGGTTTAAATGATAACTTTATGTATGATTGTTTAAGGAGCTATGAAAAATGTTTTCCAAACTGGCTGCCCCATCTTAGAGTCCCATTAACAGTGTATTAGGGTTCAGCTTCTCCAAATTCTCACCAGCACTTGCTATTATCTGACTTTTAAATTCTAACCATCCTAGTGGGTGTGAAGTGGTATGCTATGTGGTTTTGTATGTGTTTATCATATGACTAGTGATATTGAACATCTTTTCATGTGCCTATTGGACATTTATACATTTTCTTTAGAGAAAACCATGTTCAGATCCTTTGTCCATAAACCACTTTAATTTATTTAAAATGGGTATTAATCCATTTTATAAGTATATTACATAGATATATAAATTATGATTATATAAATGAAGTCCAGCTTATCAATTATTTTCTTTCATGAATCTTGTCCTTGGTACAATATCTAAAAAGCATCACCATATTCCAAAGTCATCTAAGTTTTTTTTCTATGTTATCTTCTAGGAATTTTATAGTTTTGCATTTTACATTTGGGTCTATATTCCATTTTGAGTTAATTTTTGTGAAGGATGTAAGGTCTATGTCCAGTTCACTTTTGGGTCTGTGGTTGTCACTTGTTCCAGCACCGTTTATTAAAAAATACTGTCTTGGCTTCAGTGTATTGCCTTTGTTCCTTTGCCAAAGTACAGTTGAGTATATTTATGGGAGGTAGGTCTGTTTATAGACTCTTTTATTCTGTAGATCCATCTGTCTATTCTTTTGTCAATACCTCACTGTCTTGATTATTATAGCTTTGTAGTAAGTCTTGAAATTGGATGACATCATTCCTTCAGCTTTGCACTTCAATATTTTCTTGGCTTTTCTAGATCTTTTGCTTTTTTTTTAAAAAATATTTCATTTTTATTTATTTATTTGACAAACAGAGATCACAGGTAGGCATAGAGACAGGCAGAGAGAGAGAGAGAGAGAGAGAGAAGAGAAAGCAGGCTTCCTGCAGAGCAGAGATCTTGATGCAGGGCTCGATCCCAGGTTCCTGGGATCATAACCTGAGCCGAAGGTAGAGGCTTTAACCCACTTAGCCACTCAGGCGCCCCTAGATCTTTTGCCTTTTCGTATGAGCTTCAGAATCACTTTGTTGTTATCTATTAAAAGAAACTTGCTAGGATTTTAGTTGGGATTGTACTGAATGTATAGATCAAGTTCAGAAGACCTGACAACTTGACAATATTGATTGTTCTTGTCCATGAACATGGAATATCTCTCTGGTTATACAGTTCTTCTTTGCTTTCATTCATTAGAGTCAAAGTTCTCATCTTAAGGTCTTATATACATTTTGTTAGATTTATACCTAAGTATTTCGTTTTTGGTGGGTGCTAATGTAACCCTAGTTTGTTTTTAATTTCACATTCTACTTCTTTAGTTTTGGTATATAGGAAAGCAATTGACTTTTGTATATTCGTCTTATATCTTGCAAACTTGCTATAATTGCTTATTGATCACGAGAGTTTTTTTGTTGTCTCTTTAGGAATTTTTGCATAGATGATTATGTTATCTATGGAAAAAAAGCATTTTCATGTCCTCTTTCCAAATCTGTATAACTCTTATTTCTTTTTCTTGCCTTATTGCATTAGCAAGGACTTCCAGTATGATATTGAAAAGGTGTGACTTTTGATCTTGCCTTGAGCCTGATTTTAGTGAGAAAGCTTCTAGTTTCTCACAATCAGGTATGATGTTAGCTGTAGGTTTTTTATAAATAGTCTCTATGAAGTTGAGGTGATGGATTGCATTAATTGATTTTCAATTATTAAATCAGCCTCACATACCTGGGTATTAGTTAGTAATAATGTACAATTCTTCTCATGTTTTTTTAGCTTCAATTTTGCTAATATTTTGCTGAAGAATTTTGTATGTATTTTTGAGAGATATTGGCCTGTAGGTTTCTTTTTTATATATAGTGAATTTTTTATTTCAGTTCAGTTCAGTTCATTGCAGTTCAACTGCAGCACATCTATTTGGTGTGTGTTTTTCTTTTTAAATAATTTTTAACCTTTCTATTGGTGTTCTCTTTTTGATGTAACATTGTTATAATACCTTCCTTTACTTCTTTTTAAAAAAGTTTTATTATTGAAGTATAGCTGACATACAATGTTCTATTTGTTTCAAGTGTACAACATAGTGATTTGACAATTCTAGACATTATTCAATGTTCACCACCTTCCTTCACTTTGTTAATCATGATTTCTTTTAGTTTTGGAACATATTTATAATGCCTGCTTTGAAGTTTTTTGTTAATTTCAACATCTGGTTGGTCTCACAGGCAGTTTTTGTCACATGCATTTTTTTAAGATAATGATCACATTTTGTTGTTGTTGTTAGAAACTAGACATTTTAGAAAATATATTGTAGCAACTCTGGGTAATAGTCCCCCTCAACATAACTAGTGCCTGTTATTTGCTTATTTGTTTAGTGTCTGGCTGGATTTTTTTTTTTTTTTTTAGTGAAGTTCATTTCCTCCCTCAGTATGAAGTCCCTGATGTTACTCCAGAGTGTGGTGAGAGTGAAAGGAGGTGAGGGGGTGGCAGGTGCCTACAGCCCGGAGTAGGCCATAATTAGCCTTTGGTTTTGGCAGGGCTCTCTGAGATTGTCTTCTTCCTCACTGCACCCATCTCTTAAATGCCAGTACTGTTGGCTGATTGGTCTATATTTTCCACATGCCCTGGGGCGTAAATTGCATCATCTTCTGATCCAATCAAATTCAGGCTCCTTTGAAGGTATATGCCAGGTGTCAGTGCTGAGACTTTTACTGAGCTTAGGAGGACTTCTCCCAGATGCCTCATTCCAGCTGTCTTCTCTGACAAACTGGGTGATGTATAGTTTAGTTTTTATCTCCAATGAATCTACCAACCTCTTCCCAGTTGCCTCTCCCCACAACTTTCACTGTTTTTGAGAGGACACTTAGGCTTTAACTTCTCTGCAATCTATTACAAATGAACTCAGTTACTTTAGGAGGAAATTTGGAGCTCTTTTATGTCCTGATTCTCATTCCTTTTTTTTTTTTTTAAAGATTTTATTCATTTATTTGACAGAGAGGGATCACAAGTAGGCAGAGAGGCAGGCAGAGAGAGAGAGGAAGGGAAGCAGGCTCCTCGCCGAGCAGAGAGCCTGAAGCAGGGCTTGATCCCAGGACCCAAAGGCAGAGGCTTTAACCTACTGACCCACTCAGGCACCCCCTGATTCTCATTCTAACCAAAATCTCTGAGACAGAGCTTAAGCTGGGGTGGGGACATGGTTACTTTTTTCTCAGAATGATGCTTCATTGTAGGGGTTGATTGTTAGTGGAGGAAATGACAATAGCTTCAGGTCTTTTCAGTTTGCCCTCCTGGCTTGGAACCACTGATATATAAACTACAAATGAGTCATGGCAAGGGTGATCTGGGCCCTACTATTCCTAGCAGGCTACACCTAAGATAGAGCGTGTATCCCACCAGGGGGCAATAGGTGGGAGAAGGGAACCTCATCTCTTTGTTGAACTCATCCAGAACTTAGCTTCAGTAATAGATAATAGGATGAGGAATGTTGACATCCTTCTTGTCCTAGGGTGATAGCCTTCTAGCCAGCATGTGATGGAGAGGAAGCCTTGTGCCAGTCTGGAGAGTAGTTTTTGTCTCATTGAACCATGAAGGGATACGAAAGAAGCAGGTATTAGTTGAAATTTCATGATCTCTGTTATAGCATAGTAGTGGATCTTGAATAAATGTTTATTTGCTATACACCCTTAAGATGATTCCAATGGCTTAAATTTTGTTTTAAGTCCTCACTTTTTTTTTTTTTAATATTTCATTCATTCACCTGACAGACAGAGATCACAAGTAGGCAGAGAGGCAGGCAGTGAGAGAGAGAGGAGGAAGCAGGCTCTCCGTGGAACAGACAGCCCAATGTGGGGCTCGATCCCAGGACCCCGGGATCATGACCTGAGCTAAAGGCAGAGGCCCCAACCCACTGAGCCACCCAGGTGCCCCTGGCTTAAATTTTGTTTTAAAATAATTTTCACTGGGGCGCCTGGGTGGCATGGTCCACTGAACAACCTACTCTTGATTTTAATTAATTGGATATCTCTCTCTCTCACACACACACACACACACAAACACACTATGCATACCATAAGTAATTTACTAAACTATAAATTTTTAAATGATGAAGTAATTTTAAATAAACTATTTTTAAAAGATAACATATATATTCATGGTACAAAATATCTTACTGCTCTTAAAATAAATATATAAAATATATTTATATATAAATATATAAAATAAAAATACAAAATAAATAAATAAAATATTGTTATATCATTATGTTGTAAGTGATTACAATTACACTCATATTTTTAGTGAGAGTAGTGTGATTGAAATGTGTCTTTATTTTTAAAGTCTTGGATCTATTTCAGTTTATTTTATAGTTGATTTTAATAGTGCCTTAGCTGGAAGAACACCTAACAAAGAACTCTAGATCTAAATGGAAAAAGCTCATTATCAAATGTACTAAATCACTTCCAGTTGTATTCAACAAGGAGCCAAAGGCTTTTGTTGAGATTTGACCTGTAAATTTCTATCTTTTATTATGCCATCACTTGCTTTTATAAACTAATATAGACAGTTTTACATTTTTCTACATTTTTAAAAAGGGGGTTCGAAAGCCAATGAAATTCCTTATTTGAAAGATTTTAAAACATATTATAAAGTCTTGTTTATAATTTTTTAAAGTGTTCAAATAAACAAATTTGCTGGTGATAAATTACATTGTTTTGCCCTGAAGAATGCATAGCATGGGAAGTATTTTCAAAATACTGTTTGTAAACACAATTAATTTTGAAAGAGTTTTCTTTAAAAAAATCAGGTGTTCTCTCTCTCTCTCTCTCTTCCTCCCTCCCTTCCTCCCTCCCTCTCTTAACCTTTAAAGAACAGGGAGATTAAGTGTGCTTATGTGTTTAAAAACATTTGATGGCTAGCATCCTACCTAACAGCCACCTGTCATCATACAGCTGGTCAGCAGATTTGTCTCTGTAAAAGAGAGATGTCTGCCACATATAAATCTGGCAGCTTTCTAATGTGAGAGGTAATCAGTGAACCTCTGATTAAAATTTTAAAATTCACTATCAGCTGCTCATCTTTTACAAAACATTAGTAAAATACTAAATTTCAATGTCTTGTTTTTATAGAAGTAATTACATTGCTATATGCTTTAGTACTATGCTCTTTGCTTATAATATTGACCTAGAATCATTTTTTAAAAAATTATTTGAGTTATGGTTTCATTTATTCTTCTCCTACCCACTTAAGCCCCCATGTTGCATCACCACTTCCTCATATCAGGGAGATCATATGATAGTTCTCTTTCTCTGCTTGACTTATTTTGCTAAGCATGATACACTCTAGTTCCATCCATGTTGTCGCAAATGGCAAGATTTCATTTCTTTTGATGGCTGCATAGTATTCCATTGTGTATATATACCACATCTTCTTGATCCATTCATCTGTTGATGGACATCTAGGTTCTTTCCATAGTTTGGCTATTGTGGACATTGCTGCTATAAACCATAAGTGACTCTTAATCTCACAAAACAAACTGAGGGTTGCTGGGGGGAGGGGGCTTGGGAGAAGGGGGTGGGATTATGGACATTGGGGAGGGTATGTGCTTTGGTGAGTGCTGTGAAGTGTGTAAACCTGGTGATTCACAGACCTGTACCCCTGGGGATAAAAATATATGTTTATAAAAAATAAAAAATTATAAAAAAATTATTTGAGTTAAAGTAGCATTTCCAACTAACATAGTTTTCCTGCAAAACATTTTTTTGCAGGTTACAAGATGATTTACTGTTAAGACTTTATCTTCTCTGTTACATCTTTTCTTTATCGACTCACAAAACGGAAACTTTGTATGTTGTAGACTTTAGAAACTTATCTTTGACAATTGTAGGTATATATACTAATATTTCAAGAAGTTTCTTTCTTTCTTTATTTCTGTCTGTCAAATTTAATTTCATCATCATTTTTACCTTGCAGTATGGCTACCAAGGGCTTATACTAGGAATAGAAGTATCAGGGTCTGCTATTTTCTTACTGTTTGCCTGTATTTACTTTATTAGGTCTGTCTTTGTTCAGTGTTTTCTTTGCAGACATCTTTTTAAACTGTTTATTTATTTCATTAAAATTTTAGGATATAATCTGTGAACTCCCTTTCCCAGGGCACATAGCTATAATACATTGTATCACACCAAAAGCTAACGTGGATGAACCTCATGGTTACATCCCATTACCCTCCACTGCTTACCCCTCCTTTAAAACATTCTTCTGTTATATGGACACACATGTAGAAGGAATAAGAGCTCCACTATCTCTGAATATTGAATAAAATCTAATTTATTATTTTTAGGATAAAAATATTAAGAGAATTCTTGATTTTCTTTTGTTTCCTGTAAGATTTTCTTTTGTATCTCTTGGGCATTCACCTGTCTTTGGAGACCTAGGGGGAAAAAAACTCACAACCCAGCGTTATTTTTAAAATGTGAATATTCTAAAAACAAATGAGATGTAATAGTTCCTATTAACAGAAGGATTTGCTATCTCATCAAAGGAGTTATATTTTATTGACTTTATATGGTACTTACTATGCACCAGGCACTATTTGAAGCAGTTTATACATATTATCTCATTTAATTCTTATAATGATCCTGTGGAATAAGCGCAATTATTTGCTTAGGGAACTGAGGCCCTGCCACTGGGAGGCTGTTTGGTTCTTACCCAGTACACTCAGCTATCTCTGCCTATTGAACAGTCATTAGAAAAATATAACCCAAGTTTGGAAGGCAAATGGCAAATCAAATTCCAGACTTCCTCCTCACTCTCACTCCCACCAATTCCAAGATCAGAAGTCCTTTCATGCTTCCTTTTAGGTAGCAAGTCTCCCATAGATTGTTCTGTTTTCTCTAAGTAAGTCTGTATAGGTCATGGTCTGGGAAAACAAGTGGAATTAGAATATTATTTTATTCTTGTTAGAATAAACCCTGCTCATCGGAAAATCAGGATTCAGGAGAAAAAGTTATTATAGATTATTATAGAAAAGGGAATGAGGCCCTCTGAACCCAGGTGGTGATTAGGAAAAAGTGAGAAGAAAGAAAACAGGTATGCTTCAGATGGAAATCAGAGTGGGCTGAATACAGTTCCTGTATGTTTGGGGGTGGGCGGAGACGGTGAAGGACAGCAAAATGATCAAGAGAAAAGATCTGTCAACAAAATTAGGGGAGTAAGAAGGAGGTGTAATTTTTTTAACTTAGCTTTGATTTTAAATCTTTTCTTGATTTCTAAAATCCCCTTATTATAAGAAACAAATACCAAAGTAAAGATTATGTGCATGACCCCCTCCCTGTGTGACCATGACCAACTTGAACTCATGGTTAGTCTTATTTTATTTATGTAACCATACTCCCTTTCCTGGCAGAGGTTTTTAAAAAAAAAAAGGTCACACATCACATAATTTGATGCATAAATATTTTAGTATACATCTTAAAAGATAAACTGTTTTAAAACGTAATTTCAATACCACCATCACACCTAAGCAAATCTAGCAATAATTCTGTAATATTGTCAAATAGTTTAAATTTTCTTGATTATACCATAATGTTTACCATTTTGTTTGCATCAGATTCAACCTAAGATCCACAAGGTTGATGTGTGTCTTGTCTCTTTAATCTATAAGTTTATTACATTTCTCTTTTGTTTTTTAAAAATTGCAATTTACTTGTTTAAAAAAGGAGGTGGGTATTGGGGAAATGAATAATTTGGCGTTGCTCACATTGTGTTGGAGGTACCAGCTGACCATCCAGATGGAGCTGCACAGGCAACAGCTGGCAGTGTGGGTCGGGAGTTTAGGCCAAAGCAAATTATATTGATTTGGTAAATATTTAAGCAGAGGTTTATATTGGAGCCATGGGAGCAGAGGAGATCTCATATTGAGAGGCCCACAGTGCAAGAGAGCTGGATCAAAAACTGAGCTATGGGGGAGGGGGAGAGTGAGAACATGCAGGGCCAGAACAAACCAAGGGAGGAAAGTGTTTCAGGAATATATTGTCAACAGTGCCAGTCTCTGCACCAGGACTAAGGAGGATGACTGACACATGGATTCTCGTGTTCAGTTATCCTCAGGGCTCTGGCAGTGAAGAGGAAGGATAGCACACAATTCGGGGAATTGTGTTCTGTTTTACTTTAAAAATACTGGAACTCTGAGCTTGTTTTTGTATGCCCTGGAGAAATACCCAGTGGAGAAGGAAAGTCTTGTGGTTTCTCCCTCGTGAGGGAGGGACAGTGGAGATAAGAAAGAATCACTGACGGAAGATATTTGGGAAGCTGTGATGGATGGTGAAGAGGAGTTGGCACTGGGAAGGCAGAGAGGAGATAGGATGGAAAAAGTCCAAAGAAACTTTTAAAGTGCAGAGGAAGGGAAGTGGAGGGGTCAACATGGAGAGGGCTCTGTCTCCTGAGACTGAGAAAGTCTAGGAACGTGAAAGTAAAATCTGGGACATGAAGAAAAGTAACTAGTCTTTACTTCTGCTAACATAGTTCTCTTCCCCTAACCTTTTAACACCAACCTGAAGGATGAAGTGGGGAGTTAGGACTGACACGTGGATCCCATGTCAGCTTGAGTGAAGCCTGAAGTTTGTGCACGCTTCCTAGTTCTTGTAAAATTTCTACCCTGCCATAGATCATCTTCTTGATTCTGGTACATCTTGAAACTTGGAGCAGATTTCACTGTTTGAACACCCTCTACCCACTAGGAAAAGACTACTCTTACAGACTAAATTGTGTCCCCTCCCCCCAAATTCCTGATACCCAGTACCCCAGAATGTGATTGTTTTGGGAGATGGGGCCTTTAAAGAGGAAAGTAAGGTAAAATGAGATCGTATGGTGGGGCCCTAATCCAAAATGACTGATGTCCTTATAAGAAGAGAGGATTGGGACATGGAGAAACAGAGGGAAGACCAAATGAAGGCACATGGAGAAGACAGTCATCTACAAGCCAAGGAGAGAGGACTTCAGAAGAAACCAATCCTGCTAACACCTTGATTTTGGATTTCTAGTCTTTATGATTGTGAGAAGTAAATTTGCATTGTTTAAGCCACCCACGCTGTGGTACTTTGTTATGGTGGCCTTGGCTGCCATACATGTACCCTCTTGTGAAAGTCATTTGCCTCCTTCAGACTTTAGAACATGGCTCCCTGCAGCAGTGGCCACAACGGCAGCACGAAAGACAGTCATCGCCTCAGTCATTCCCTCCAGTGGGAAACACAGACCGGTCACTTCCGGCTGAGTAAGTGCCCTGCTGAAGTCCTCAGGGCTTTCTCTGGAGAAATCATCAAAGCACAACATCCTCCTGCACAGTGTCCATTTGATAAAGGCTGATGCAATGTAGAAGAAACAATGAAAGGAAACTGATGTGCTGTTAAAAAGGAAAAATGGAATTTGGAGCGCCAATAAATAAAAAGCCCTTTAACAGTGTGTTTTATGACACTTAACCGGATTTTCATTAGAGTCTTTTAAATTTACCAGATGATTATCATCCATCACAGAGCATTGTTTATCTCTAACATGCAAATCTAGCCATACTACTTTTTTTTTTTTTTTAAGATTTTTTTATTCATGTGAGAGAGAGAGCATGAGCAGGGGAGAAGTCAAGGGGAGGAGCAGATGCCCCACTGAGCAGGGAAGCCAGATGTGGGGTTCGATCCCAGGACCCAGGACCTCTGGATCATGACCTGAGCCAAAGGCAGCCACTTCCAACTGAGGCACCCAGGTGCCCCGAGGCATTCTACGTTTTATTTCCCCACATCATACTGCTAATTCTTAAGGTTCACAGTTTCCCTCACTCAATCTCCTTATTCTGCTCAGACTACATTTTCTTTTTAAAAGATCATCTGATAAGGCATCTAAACAAGATCGGGGAAAGCATCTAGAGAATTACACTGGACAAACATGTTGCTATAGTGGAGATGGGGGATTATGTACATTTATCATTGTTGTGGTTATATTAGCGGGAGTTCTTTAATCAGGAAGAGGAAGTTGCCAAACTGCACGGGCAGGAATTGGGATTAGTCAAACTAAAAATCTTGATTCTGTTACCTTTTGTCCTTTGTCCTAAATAAAATTTGTCTTCTAGTCAGGAGACCCATTTCAGGGCAGACTGATAACTAGACGGCAGTAGGGCTCTCATAGGGCATAAAGAGAAATGTTTAGGTGCATGACTAATTGATTTTGGTGGCTGCCCATGACCTTAGGAGAAAGCAAAGACCTCTTGATTAGATAAAGCTTTAATGAAGATCTGTGCCCCAAGCATTTCTTGACTCACCCAGACAAGTTCTTAACATTCTTAACATCTTTAGGCTGTACCAACTTCAGATTATACTAATACTGATATGCCTTTGTTCTATTTCACAAGATTCATAGGGATACTATTAACAAGTAACAAACAGGATTTCCTAATCTTTAAGTCAGGGGAAAAGTGTGTGGACAGTTGGTATAAAGGAGGCCAGGTGTGTTAGTCTAGCAAGAGCAACCTCCTATAGAATCAGTAGAAATAATAAGTGCCACCTCCTGGTTTCCTTTAATCTGACAATCTGGCTATTCTATTTCTGGTAGCCTGCTTCTGGTAATTGTGGAAGACACCAAGGCCTAATGCTAAAATGGGTGTGCCATGATTTATCTTTTGGGTGTGGGACTCATTTCCCAGAGGGATGTTAAGCAGTATAATTAGTAGTAAAACAGTAAAACTAGGGTACTGCTTTGCCTTCCAATATTAGAGAGATAGTTCCTATTTTAGCTTGTGGGAAGATAGCACCTATCAGCTAGCGCCCATTCCACCCACCATCAAAAAAAAAAAAAAATACAAAAAACAAAATAGAGGGGCGACTGGGTGGCTCAGTGGGTTAAAGCCTCTGCCTTCAGCTCGGGTCATGATCCCATGGTCCTGGGATCGAGCCTCGAGCCTCGCATCGGGTGGGCTCTCTGCTCCACAGGGAGCCTACTTCCCTTCCTCTCTCTCTGCCTGCCTCTCTGCCTTCTTGTGATCTCTGTCAAATAAATAAAAATCTTAAAAAAAAAATCCTTATACTCCATAACCTATAAAAAAACCAAAAAACAAAAACAAACAAACAAACAAACAAACAAAAACCCAGAGTCCCACAGCCGGAAGACACAGTGCTCAGCAGTGGCAAGCAGGGAAGAGGGCAGTCTTCCCGCAGCAGCTGCCCCACTTGGCCACCCTAAAGTTTACCAGTGACTCCCTTTCATTCCTTGGATCTTTTGACTCTGAATTTGAAGCTTTCTTAAAACTAACCCTATAGCCACAGCAATCTTTTCTTTGGGGCTTGTTTTGGGTTATCATAGCCTATTTTTTCCCCAGAGATCTGAACCTGTCTGCTTTTTATTTTTCAGGTGTTTCTCAAAAGTTTTCTAGTGTTGTTAATAATTCATTATTTTTAGAAATACATTTTTTCTTTCTTGAAAGTTGGAAGAAATAGGGAAACTTGCTATCTTGATCCAACAAAAGATGAAAAGTTACTTTTAAGAGGAAATCATGGTTTGTAGGAAGAAAATTCAATGATTTACACTGGATGTTAAGCTATCGTCTTATCCATGAATGCTAGATATTTAAATAAGTACATATATATTTTTTAAAGTTATTTTCTAAAAATCCATATACCAAGGTGATAAATACCACAGCTAATAAAGCCTTGAGATTCATTTTCTAATTGTATTATTCCAAAGAGGCTACCTTGATTATATAGACTTTAAATTATTTTATGTTAAAGAGGCAAAATTTATGACAGACTAAGATATCACATTTACTAAATAGATGCTTAACTGAACACGCTTACATTTTCCTATTTTCTAATTAGAAGATGTTCCATGCTATTTTGCAACCTGTTTCCTATTCTTGCTTCATGTTGAAGATTTTTAGCTAATAACCACTCTAGAATGCCAGAAATAGCAAGTTATTTATTGTTAAATGTACACATACATATATCCATTGGACTCTATTTATTCCACTTCACAATTTAGAATTAAAGCAGTATAAATTACTTTGGGTACAACAATAAAACTGTTGGGGTATAGGAAAGGGAATTAGTGTAGAGTTTTCTTCTTCTTGGTCAGAAGAAGACTCCCAGGTAAGGACCAGAAGTAGACTCCCAGGTAAGGACCAAAAAGTACAGGACCCTGGGAACAGCATGACCTCAGAGAGCTGGGCCCTCGGTAGAAAAAGAAACATTAACCTTCCATGAACATACCATGTCTTCCTGACTCTTCCTGGGGTGAAGCAGTTGCTATATGGGTGAGCCAAACCTATCCTGCCCTTGATAAGTCTGCATATAGGAAGACCAAATTGCAGAGAGGTCATCACCTCAATAGAGGACTGGCTCCTTGCCTGCTCCATCATGATCATCAACCTACAGAGGGAGAGGTCACTTTGCCTGTGGTCATCCACTTAGTGTACTCTCAAATCAGCCCTGAGCTCTGTCAGTCAATACGGAAAAATAACATCTAAGGGAACCTAGTATCCAGAAATGAAAATTAGGCAACCCCCCCCACTAACAAACAAACCACTTAGTGAATAGAGCTGTTAAATAAAACAAATTAAAAACCTGAGTTATAAAATATCAATATGACTTAAGGAGATTCAAAGGGAGATCATAAAATACTCTGAGTTTTATAAACGGCAACAAAACATAATTCTTTAATTAAGTGATTCAGTAAATAAAATGAAGTTGACTTGAATTAGCGACCTGGAACATCTAGTACAAGAATTATCTTCATTCATTTCCTAGGGCTGCTGTAACAAATAACAACAGATATGTAGTCATTTTAGAAGTCCAAAAAGTCAGCAAGGCCATATTTCTGCTGAAGGGTCTGGAGGAGGATCCTTTCTTGCCTCTTCTCGGCTTCTGGTGGTTGCTGCCAGTCTTTGATATTCCTTGACTTGGCAGCCGCATCACTCTACTTTCTGTCTCCATCATTACATGGCTTTCTTCTACTTTGTGTCTCTGAGTCTCCAAATTTTTCTTTCCCAATAACAATAGCAGTCATTGGATCTAGGCCCAACCTCCTCTTCACTTATTTACATCTACAAAGACCCCATTCCCAAATAAGTTTAATCCTCGGGATTAAGACCTTGATATATCTTTTAGGGGATACAGTTTGACCCACAGTATCTCAAAGCAACAAACAAAAATGTAATGAGATATAAAGCATTAGAGAAAAGGTAAGAGAATTATATAGTATCTCTAGGAATTATATAGTATCTCTAGGAAAGTAAACCTGGAAATAATACCAGCTTCAGCTGAAAGGTAAATCCATAAATGAAGATAAAGCTCTTATTAAAGCTAAAGAGAAAGACAATGACCCTGAACTAAAGATCTAATTTTTAGATTGAAATGTTCATCATATTTTTGGCCAGACTGATGAGGAGAGACATATAACTAGACATAGCATAGGAAGTTTCTGAGTTCTAGGATACATAAAAATATTCAAAACATTCTGTCAAAAAGAACAAGCTAAGTACAAAGGGAAGAAAAATCATACTGGCTTTGAACTTCTCAGTTGCAATACTAGAAGCCAAAAATCAGTGGAATAGTATCTGAGGACTACTGAAAGAAAAGAATTTCAATCTGAAAGTCCTATATACAGCCAAGAAATTGTTCACTTGTTAAGTCAAAGTAAAGATACTTGAGGATATGCAAATGTTCAGAGAGGAAAATTATCAAGAGAAGATTAATAAAAAAAAAGAATAAATGCCATAGAATACATCAGAATTTTAAATATGAGTAATCAAAGACATGAGAAAGCAGTGATGAGCAACAATAGTTTATATATGAAATCAATATTACTTATTCAATTGAAATTCAAATGGATAAAATGACTGTAAGGCAAATGGTAAGTAAAAACCATAGACACAGAAGGGATATACAATAAGGGGTATTCTAATAATAGTTTAAATATACTAAATTATAGCAGCAAAACTCAAGAGTTAGTAGAGTAGAAAGAGATAGGGATGGGGTAGCCAAAGTGCTCATCTACTGGGGGAGGAGACGAAGTAATACGGAAAATGAAATTATTTAAAGGTCTTATGGGCAAGTAAGAAGAGTAGAAAAAATATAGTGTGTGGCATCTTATTTTCAAATAGTAGTAGAGAAGTATATGCCTTTATAAGAATAGAGAAGATGAAAATAATACAATTTTAAAAAACAGAATATCTTTCAAATTAATAAGAGAAAAAAATCAAGTGCAACTTGATCATTCTGACAAAAGAAGAAAAAATAGAAAACAATGTAAAATAAGTCATAAGAAGACTATATGATAGTAAACTAAAATAAATGTAACTACACTAAATATAAGTGATTTTTTTATCACTTATATTATTATAGATATTATATCACTATATCACTATAATATAGATATTATATCACTTTTATCAGTGAACTTTTCCTTCTGACAGCCAGCAAAGATCAAATTGAGTTAAAAAGTAAACCTAGTTGTAAACTCTTTACAGGAAACACATTTAAAAAACTAAAGAAATGTTAAAAATTTAAGAGTGGAAAAAGAGATATAAATTAAAAATATAGACAATGTGAGATAATACAGAATTTAGAGTAAAAAACAAAAAATATAGAAGTAATTTTGCAATGAAAAAGAAACAATCTATGAAAAATGCACAGTCATACTTCTATATGAATCAAAGAAGATAGATAAATACATAAAGCAAAAAACCTATCAGATATACAGAGACCTTTGAAAAAATAAATTTATAGGATGAGACTTTAATACAGGATTGAAAATTATATTTTAAAATGTGATGTAATGGATAGTGTGTCTGTGTCCATATTTTCTAGTTCCTTAATAGAAAATAAATTTTGTTTTATATATTTCTTTGTCTTATATATTTTTGAGAGATTTATAAAAACTGTTACATCTATAAAGAAAACCTTAATAAATTTAAAGAAATAAATTTAGTTCACATTATTTTCTCATTATCCAGTAAAACCAGAAATACGTTAAAAAGAGTGGCCAAAAATATTGTAATTCCAGGAAATTAAATAATCTATTTTTAGTTAAACCTTACCCCAAAGAAGAAATCAAAAGAAAATTAATAAACTTTTAGAAAGCAATAAAATAACACTTCATTGCATGTGAAACTTGAGACCCAGTGAAAACTTAGAGGAAAGTTTGAAGCCTTAAATTTTTTCATTACTAAAGAAAAAAATTAATACACAAAGTAGTTCTTGCTGCAGTGTTTAGGGGGGCCCAGTTTTAATGGCACTTAATAATAGAAAGTAGTAAATGCCCAGTAAGAGAAAGTAGTAAGACAGATGAAGACCATAATATCAGGGACACCTGGGTGGTTCAGTGGGTTAAACCTCTGCCTTTGGCTCAGGTCATGAAGCTCGTCATGAGGCTCAGGTCGTTATCTTAGGGTCCTAGGATTGAGCTCTGCATTGGCTCTCTGCTCAGCAGGGAGCCTACTTTCCCCTCTCCATGCCTGCCTCTCTGCCTACTTGTGATCTCTCTCTCTGTCAAATAAGTAAATAAAATCTTTAAAAAAAAACCAACCATAATATCGCAAAATATGACCTTGATCACTTCCAACCTTATTTGGTTGGCCAACGTGTTATCTGATCACAACTGAATTCAAGAGGAAGTGCATTCTTGCCATTTACCCAGAAGTAAGAACAGGAATATTTGTGAAGAGCCCTGAAGACAGTGTAGTTCTTATTCCCAAACGTCACTTGGCTAGAATTTAGATGGCTGTGATGGAAGCTCTGACAGTTGTTTTGTTTTGTTTTATCATAAAAGTGCCTGACTTAAGCTTTGATTGTGGACACATCCATTTCAAAGAGGCATCCACTTCAAAGGTGGCTGTCTCAGAGAAACCCATTGACAGCCACGGGACTAGATCGAGAGCCAGGCCACCTTCCTTCACCGAGGTTCCTTTGTTATAGAGATCTTGGTTGATTTTTATAACTGACCCTTTAAGCCACTTCTCTTTTCCCTACATTTTAAATTCCTGCTCTCCTGTTTTAAATTCACTCATAAAGAGTGAGCCCACAAAACTCTAGACTGCCATCCTCAACCCTAATAAAACCAGACCCCCTGGCCACTGTGTGCCCAAGTACCGCAAGGGTAGGTCTAATACTAACACTGTCTGGTGGGGAACTCATTCTGAACCAGGTGAGTGCCCTCAGGCATTTCTAGGCACTAGCATGACTATTAATAGACCGAGTCCTGTGCAAAACAATGGCATATTCATATTCACCTTCCGAATCTCAATGCCGGTTTCACACAAAATGTAGGTGATATGGGATTTACATGTACCTTCAACCACTGAATGTCTCACTGGGTTAATCCTGAACTTCCCTTAAACATACCTGAATCTCTCTGGGACTGATAGTGGTAAGCTGGAGAAATCTAGGACAACACAAATTTCTAGGTATTAGTGGGTGAAGTATCTGGTGAGAGAGTAACAGCAATTCAATCTCTGTATATGTCATTATTAGATTAAGTGTTAATCATGGAGTGCATGTACACCTCATAGTTAATGGAGCCTGTAAATAATCTCCTTGGTTAGAAAGAACTGGTCTAAATAGAAGTCATTTTATAATGTAGGTATTTTTATATTTATTGATAGTTCATGATGTAAGGATAATGTTTCTGTTAAAAGGGACAGTTCTGTATTGTATTGAATTAATAAGCAGAGGTACTCTGAAATATAGCAGTCCTGTCATTAACAATAGTGTTTGTGTATTTGCATTTACATTTCCTACCCAGTTAGTTAAAAGATTATGTTTATACTGGGCTGTTAAATTATTACCAAAATAGTATTGGGCCCTGATTCATTGTTTAAAACACTAACAAAACATGTACTGAGTATTTTAGTTACTAATGGAAAAAATTCGCAATGTGAACTTGTACATTGCTAAACAAGCTTTGGAATGTACAAACGATAAGATATAGAAAATTTGTGTTGATTCTCTGGAGAACACATTTTTTTTTTAAAGATTTATTTATTTGAGGGAGAGAGAGAGAGAGAGAGAGAGAGAGAGACTAGGTGTGTGTGTGTAGGTGCACAGGAGTGAGGGGAAGGGCAGAGGGTAAGAATGTTCAAGGTGACTCCAGGCTAAGTACAGAGCCCAGTGCAGGTGGAGCTCCATCCCACAACCATGACGTCAGGACCTGAGCCAAAATGGGTCCATTGCTCAACCAACCGAGCCACTCAGGAACCTTCGTCTTTTCCAAAGACAACACAAAGAACTCCAGGACTATCCTCTTTATCTAATAGAAAGAATATCTTCTTTATCTTAATAGTAAGACTTCCATGACTCACCAAACAAAATCATCCCCTCTTTCAGGAAAAAAGAAGTCCTTGATTAAAAATAGAATAAACAAGGGCACCTGGGTGGCTCAGTCTGTTAAGCATCTGCCTTTAGCTCAGGTCATGATCCTAGGGTCTTGGGATTGAGCCCTGCATGGGGCTCCCTGCTCAGCAGGGAGCCTACTTCTCCCTCTCCCTCAGCCACTGCCCTGCTTGTGAGCTCTGTTGGTCAAATAAATAAATAAAATCCTAAAAAAAAAAAAAGTAGAATAAACATAAAAGCAATCCCCTCTATACATTATA